>NW_011494753.1:11384025-11424590 GCF_000754665.1 Bison bison bison | reverse complement strand
CATCAATTCTTCGGCGCTCAGCCTTCTTCACAGTCCAACTCTCACATCCATACATGACCACTGGAAAAACCATAGCCTTGACTAGACGTACCTTTGTTGGCAAAGTAATGTCTCTGCTTTTGAATATGCTATCTAGGTTGGTCATAACTTTCCTTACAAGGAGTAAGCGTCTTTTAATTTCATGGCTGCAATCACCACCTGCAGTGATTTTGGAGCCCCCAAAAATAAAGTCTGACACTGTTTCCATTGTTTCCCCACCTATTTCCCATGAAGTGATGGGACCGGATGCCGTGATCTTCATTTTCTGAATGTTGAGCTTTAAGCCAACTTTTGCACTCTACTCTTTCACCTTCATCAAGAGGCTTTTTAGTTCCTTTTCACTTTCTGCCATAAGGGTGGTGTCATCTGCCTGTCTGAGGTTACTGATATTTCTCCCGGGAATCTTGATTCCAGCTTGTGCTTCTTCCAGCCCAGCCTTTCTCATGATGTACTCTCCATATAAGTTAAATAAGCAGGGTGACAATATACAGCCTTGACGTACTCTTTTTCCTATTTGGAACCAGTCTGTTGTTCCATGTCCAGTTCTAACTGTTGCTTCCTGACCTGCATACAGGTTTCTCAAGAGGCAATTCAAGTGGTCTGGTATTCCCATCTCTTTCAGAATTTTCCACAGTTTATTGTGATCCACACAGTCAAAGGCTTTGGCGTAGTCAATAAAGCAGAAATAGATGTTTTTCTGGAACTCTCTTGCTTTTTCGATGATCCAGAGGATGTTGGCAATTTGATCTCTGGTTCCTCTGCCTTTTCTAACCCCAGGCTGAACCTCTGGAAGTTCACAGTTCACATACTACTGAAGCCTGGCTTGGAGAATTTTGAGTATTACTTTACTAGCGTGTGAGATGAGGGCAATTGTGCAGTAGTTTGAGCATTCTTTGGCATTGCCTTTCTTTGGGATTGGAATGAAAACTGACCTTTTCCAGTCCTGTGGCCACTGATGAGTTTTCCAAATGTACTGGCATACTGACTGCAGCAGTTTCACAGCATCATCTTTCAGGATTTGGAATAGCTGAACTGGAATTCCATCACCTCCACTAGCTTTGTTCATAGTGATGCTTTCTAAGGCCCAACTGACTTCACACTCCAGGTTGTCTGGCTCAAGGTGAGTGATCACACCACTGTGATTATCTGGGTCATGAAGATCTTTTTTGTATAGTTCTTCTGTGTATTCTTGCCACCTCTCCTTATATCTTCTGCTTCTGTTAGGTCCATACCATTTCTGTCCTTTATCGAGCCCATCTTTGCACGAAATGTTCCCTTGGTGTCTCTAATTTTCTTGAAGAGATCTCTAGTCTTTCCCATTCTATTGTTTTCCTCTATTTCTTTGCACTGATTGCTGAGGAAGGCTTTCTCATGTCTTTGCTCTTCTTTGGAACTCTGCATTCAGATGTTTATATCTTTCCTTTTCTCCTTTGCTTTTTGCTTCTCTTCTTTTCACAGCTATTTGTAAGGCCTCTTCAGACAGACATTTTGCTTTTTTGCATTTCTTTTCCATGGAGATGGTTTTGATCCCTGTCTCCTGTAAAATGTCACAAACCTCCATCCATAGTTCATCAGGTACTCTGTCTATCAGATCTTGTCCCTTGAATCTATTTCTCACTTCCACTGTATAATCATAAGGGATTTGATTTATGTCATACCTGAATGGTCTAAGTGGTTTTCCTTACTTTCTTCAATTTCAGTCTGTATTTGGCAATAAGGAGTTCATGATCTGAGCCACAGTCAGCTCCCTGTCTTGTTTTTGATGACTGCATAGAGTGTCTCCATCTTTGGCTGCAAAGAATGTAATCAGTCTGATTTCGGTGTTGACCATCTGGTGATATCCATGTGTAGAGTCTTCTCTTGTGTTGTTGGAAGAGGGTGCTTGCTATGACCAGTGCATTCTCTTGGCAAAACTCTATTAGCCTTTCCCTTGTTTCATTCCATACTCCAAGGCCAAATTTGCCTGTTACTCTAGGTGTTTCTTGACTTCCTACTTTTGCATTCCAGTCCCCTATAATGAAAAGGACATCTTTTTTGGGTGTTAGTTCTAAAAGGTCTTGTAGGTCTTCATAGAACCACTCAACTTCAACTTCTTCAACGTTACTGATTGGGGCACAGTCTTGGATCACCGTGATATTGAATGGTTTGCCTTGGAAACAGAGATCATTCTGTCGTTTTTGAGATTGCATCCAAGTACTGCATTACGGAAGTGTTTTGTTGACCATGATGGCTACTCCATTTCTTCTAAGGGATTCCTGCCCAGTAGTAGATATAATGGTCATCTGAGTTAAATTCACCCATTCCAGGGTGTTTAAAAAGTCACCTCATTAACATAACAAAAATCACCTTTATCACTCTGGTACTCTTGTTACTCATTCTCTTTATTTCAGTTTCTGCCTTTCCCTCCCTCTGTTGTTCTTCTATCAAAGTAGCCTTTTCTAAACCTCACACTAGTCTTGGTAAAATTTTTTGGAAAAAGAAGAGAGGATAATGATTCTATTTTGTCCTTGAGAAGGTTGAATTTCAGAGAGACTTTGACCGCAGTTTACATATCTGTGCTGTGTGTTCAGTCGCTTCGGTCATCTTTGGGACCCTATGGTCTGTAGTGAGGAAAGTGGAAGCTTGGCATGCTGCTCTTCATGGGGTTGCAAACTGTTGGACACAATGAGTGACCTGAACAACAGCAGTAGTCTTTAGCCTGTCAGGCTCCTCTGTCCATGGGATTCTCCAGGCAAGAATACTGGAATGGGTTGCCATGCCCTCCTCCAGGAGATCTCCCCGACCCAAGGATTGAACCCATACGTCTTACATCTCCTGCATTGGCAGGTGGATTTTTTAACCACTGGCACCACTTGGAAAGCCTCTAGCTAATGGCAAAGTTTTTTTATATTTAGGCAAAAAAATATGGCATGGAGAGCATCCCATGGTTGGATTTCCAGCTCTACCAGTTATTCACTACATATCCTTGAAATACCTTCTCTAAGCCTCAGTTTCCGTCTCCTTAAAATGATAATAATGCTACTGCTCTCTCATTAGGATCTTGTTGTTGACATATGGCCTAGTGCCCTGTGTGCAGTGACTCTGCAGGCTTGTACTTTTCAGGGTGATCCCACTATCTCAGCTGGGGAGCTGTCTGTGTTCAAGTTGCTAGTGGTAGTAGTAAGGTGTTAAGTTAGAAGGAGATACAGGGGGTTGTAGTGTTAGAGGAAACACACTGACTGAAACTGCCCACCTTGACCAGGCACCAGAGTAACTATTTGAGTGAGTCAGTTTTACAACAGGAGGTCCTGTTAAGAAACACAGAACTAACAAGCCACTACCAACCAGAACAATTCAGGTTGTTTTGAAAGGTCAAAAGGAGATGCCACATGTTCTAACACCTCCCAGAATCCTTCTCTCTGGCATTCATCTTGGTGAGCTACGCATGCGCCACTAGGAAGGACCCTGAGTCAGAATGACTGACCACAGACAACCCAGAAACTAATCCCATCACCATAAAACCTGTGACTATGATGGCAGAGGAGTCCTCCTGGTTTCCCTTCCTCTCTAGCTCTCCTCCCAGCACCTCTTCCCAATAAGGTCTCTTGCTTTGTCAGCATGTGTATCTCCTTGGACAGTTCATTTCTGAATGTCAGAGTGAGAGCCCACTCTCAGGCCCTGCAAGGGTCCCCTTTTCTGCAACAGTAGTAGAAGATAATTTGCAGCAAGAAAGGACCAACATGGATACACTGATTATTTGCTGGGTCCCACTGGATCAGGAACTGATCCAGTTTCACTCTGTTACAAACTCCAGGCAGTCACATGTTCCACCTAGGGTCACTTAACCAATTGTTAATTGCAGAATGCATGATGTTACACCAGGTTTGGGGTGATTTCCGTCTTGAATAAGCCTGTAATACTAGTCAACCCATTTGAACTTTAGCTACTTTCTGGGTGAGAGGACCCCTGTGCAGCAGGTTAGGTATTTTCAAATATTCCTGGGAAGGAGATTCCATCATCTCCTAGAATCATATCAGAAAGTCCTAGCAAGATACCAGTTATTTCCACCAAGGTGTCTTCTATTTCTCCATCATCTGCCTATATTTTGCAGACCAGGCTAACCTGTTGAAGGCTTCCAGGTGACTTTTTATTATGGAGTTCAGATTCAATAGGTAGTTTCTAATCTGACTATTGGATGCTGTTGTTACTAAGAGAAACAGTGTGGTCTTGGCAACTCATCTCCACTGTGGCAGCAATTCTGAGATGCACCTGCTGGTCGGTGACATTGATTTCTATGAATTGTTTTATTCTTGTCGGAATTGATCCATCAGCCAGTGGCCACCTCATCCCTGGATGCGACTTCATCATGTTTCCATCTTCTCACTTCTCTCCAGCCCTCCAGCCTGTCAGGAAGAAACAGGTTACCTTGGAGACAGGACGTTTGGAAAATGTATGAAACCACTGCCTCTGATTTAGGTTTTGATACAGGTGATTCTCTATGCTTAATGTAAATATCCTTTAGAAAGGGAGGTAATGGATTCAAAATAGAGGATATTCTTTTTTCTTTAAGATATGGAGATGTGTATGTCCAAAGAAGTTTAAAAAAAAATTTTTTTTTTAATATTTCTTAAATAATAAGTAAACAATTGTCTGGGCTGCATTGAAGATCCAGTGTAGAGGTTTAGTGTAGAGAAGAGAGGAAAGGATGAAAGAACCTCTCAAAATTCCTTTCAGCCAAAAGAGCCCAAGAAAGTCAGTTTATACTGGGATTCGAAGCCTATATGAATTCAAATTACTTTATACCATTGTTTTGAGAAACATTATATGCCACAATTTTTTAAATACAAAAAAAAGGTAAATTAAAAAAAATGTAAGCGTTTGTTTTACCATTTTAGCTTCTCTGTGTGGAAAGATGTATATAAGGATTTGATATGCATGTATTAAACATGTGTATATGATTGCTCCATAGGTAGATGTCACGCTTGTCACACTTAAGCCTCGTAAGCTCTTCTCTTTGTCCCTTCTCTCCTTCTAAAGGGTGGCTTTCCCCCCTATCACTTGTGCATTAACAGCTAACGGGTGGTCATTTTCCAGAATTAGGAAGTTTTTCAGAATCAAATGCTTATGGAACCATAAATATTAGAGTGTGGCTGCAGTCCAAGAATTTCCTGGCTTGATAAAAGGAGGGTCAAGCTTCCTACTGCAGACAGTGTTGTTTATACAGCCCGGGGAATGCCTAAGTTAACTCTGCCTCTGTAAGGGGATTGACCCTGCAGGCTGTAAACCATTCACCACAGTGTTCCTTGAACCACAAGGAATAAGCACAGATCTCATTAGGGAGCTTTGCACTTTAATTCTTGTCATTGAGTCTGCAATTGACCCTACTGCGTATTCCATTCAGGACTTCAAAGCAAGGTCATTAACAACCAAGGGTGAAGGACCTGTGCCATGATCTCCTTAAATAAGTGGCTTGAGTTTAAATGCAAAACCATGGGACTCTCCTCACCTACCTTTCAAACGGATACCACTGTGGAAACTGAAGCCCTACAATTTTCTCTATAGTCTGCATCTTTGTTCATGCCAAAGGCATTTAATCTCTTTTCAAAATTACTTTTACTGAGATGGAAAAAAAAAGACCGCATCAGAAAGAGCAATTCAATTCCATCCAGTGAGTTAAGGTGGTAGCCTTTCTGCACAGACTTCATTGTTTCCCACTGCTTCAAGGAAGAGAGAGAGAGCGCTGCGTTATTCATGGCACATTCCACGTATACCTAGTGGGCACTGCACTGAGTGTTTTACACACCTCCCTCACTTAGTCTTCACAGAACACTTTCAGTTAAATCTATCCATTTAAGAGATGGGTAAACAGGGCCCTAGAATAGTTAACTTGTCCAAATTGAAAGAAGCTAGAATGAAGTCTTCCTGAGCCCACAGTCCAGGTCCTTCTAAATAAACCACTCTGCCAGCCACAGTTAGAGCAAAAGTGTCAGTCACTCAGTTGTGTCCCACTCTTTGTGACCCCATGGACTGTAGCCTGCCAGGCTTCTCTGTCCATGGAATTCTCCAGGCAGGAATACTGGAGTGGGTAGCCATTCCCTTCTCCAGGGGATCTTCCCTACCCAGGGATTGAACCCTGGTCTTCTGTGTTGCAGATGGCTGAGACTTCTAACAGGGAAGTCCCAGTTAGAGTGAAGGGCTGCCTGTTTCCAAATACCACATTTGTCTTCCTTCCTTCCCTTTTTCTCACCTCCTCTCTCCTCCCCCTTTTGCTTTCCTTCTGTGTCTCAATTTTGTTTACTAAGTATTTTAAGCACTAAAAAAATGATAAATCAGATATCTATGTACTGTCCCCAACCAGAGTTTTGAGTGTTAATATTTTGCCATATTTCCTTTAGATTTTAAAAAACAACTGACATATATTTGATTAAAGGCACCTAATCTCATTCTTAGCTCATCTCCCTAATAAGTAAACATTATCCTGAAGTCAGTATGTACCCTTTCAGTCAATTTTTATATCATTAAAACATGTGTTCCTATCCAAAAACAATATATATTTTTGCAGTGGTTAACATTGTTTTATAAGATTTAAAATTTACATGGTTCTGCTACACAGTATATATCCTTTATATCATCATTTTAAAAATTAATATTTTTATTTAGAGATTTCACCATGCAAACGTAGTTCTAATTTTTATAAATATACTGTTATGTAAGTATATAACACATAAATATTTAATTATATAAATCTAAATATCAAGTAATATATACATTGTTTATGGCCGGTTAGTTCATAGTATTTCCCTATTGCAAACGGTACACATTGAAAGCTTTTATGTGATTCCTTAATCTCCTGTTCACATTCCTCTAGGATAAACGTCTAAAAGTGGATTTTTGGAATTGTAGGGGTGCACATCTTGGACTTTATCAAATGTTGCTAATGACCTTACAGAGTGTTGTATGCATGTAAATAGCATACACGGACAGTGTATGAGAACCTGCATGTGCCCATATTCTAACACATCATTAGCATTATCTGGCTTAATTTTTCCTAATCTGCAGAGTATGCAATAGGATTTCATGCATTTAAATATGTGTTTCTTTGAACATAAACGTTTACCATCTTTCCATAGATATCTTTCCTCCTATGTGACTTCCCTGTTCATATATTTTGCTGATTTTTTTCTCTTATTTATCTTTTTCTTATTGATTTATATAAGTTCTTTGAATAGTCTGGATATCAATATTTCATACAGAATACATAATGCAAATGTCTTCTGTTGCTTATTTTCACTTTGTTCATAATGTCATTTGTCATATAAAATTTTTTAATTTCAATATAGCTAAACTTATCAAAGCAGTTTTCTGGGTTTTTGAGTGTGTGTGCATTGCTTAAGAAATAATTTTTGATTCTAATGTTATAAAGCTATCTTAATATTTTCTTTTAGAATTAATTTTTTTTTCCTTATCTAGGCTATCAACCCATCTAGAATTAAGGTTTTTTTGTAAAGTCAAGTCAAGTTTATATTTTTCCCCATGACAAGTCCTCAGTTTCAGCATACCTCATTAAAAAGTTAGTCTTTTTCACATTAATTTGTATTGCCTCCTCTCACCTGTGTAAAGAGGGCCACTGTTCTGACAAATTTCAAGGGGAATCATTCACAACCTATTCTATGTGAATGGCCCATCTTGAAGTGCACAGCAGATAATATAAATGGTGCTCCCTGGAGCTGTGCAATGTGGCAGTCCTGTAGAAAGCTCCGGTATACGTGCTTGTTTGTGTATTAGTTTCCTAGGACTGCCAAAACAAATGACCATGAACTATGTGACTTAAAATAACAGAAATGTATTGTCTCATAGTCTTGAGGCAAGAAGTCCTGAATCAAAGTGTTGGCAGCACCATGCTGTCTCTGAAGGCTCTAGGGGAGGATACTGCCTTGCTTCTTCCTAATCTGGTGGTTGCCAACAATCTTGGCATTTCTTGGCTTGTAGACATGTACCTCCAATCTCTGCTTTCATCATCACATGGCATTTTTCCCTGAGGACATCTGAGTGTCCTCACATGATCTTCTGATAAGGACACCAGTCATTGGATATGGGCTCAGCCTTATCCAGTATGATCTCATCTTAACTATTTACTTAACTATTTACATCTGCTATTTCCAAATAAGTTTGTATTCTGAGGTTTGGTAGACATGAATTTGGGGGAGGGGCACTATTCAATTCAGCACAAAACATTTGTTTCGAGAGAGTGTCTTTCTATGTTGTTGGCCTATCTGTCTATATCTGTGCCAAAAATCACATTATTCGACTGCTGTGACTTTATGGTGAAAGTGAAGTCGCTTAGTTGTATCCGACTCTTTGTGACCCTATAGACTGTAGCCTACCAGGCTCCTCTGTCCATGGGATTTTCCAGGCAATAGTACTGGAGTGGATGCCATTTCCTTCTCCAGGGTATCTTACCAACCCAGGGCTCGAACCCACGTCTCCCACATTGTAGACAGACACTTTACCATCTGAGCCACCAGGGAAGTCCTTTACATATGGTAGAATGAGTGCTCAATTGTCTCTAATCTTGTTCTTCAAACTTTTTTGGCTTTTCTGTGCTCTTCAGGAACCTCGGAATTACCTTTTGGGATTTTTGGTTGAATTCTGAAGTCAATTAGGTAAAACTTGACATGTTTATGACAGCATGTGTAAATAGTTCCATTTATTTAGGTCTATCTTCTTGACCTTTTATAAGAAATACAGTGTAGTCACTCAGTCATGTCCACTCTTTGTGATCCCATGGACTATAGGCCTGCCAGGCTCCTCTGTCCATAGGATTCTCCAGGCAAGAATACTGGGGTGGGTTCCCATTCCCTTCTTCAGGGAATCTTCCTGACCCAGGGATCAAACCCAGGTCTCCCGTATTGCAGGCAGATTCTTTACTATCTGAGCCACCAGGGAAGCCCTCACCTTCTATATAACTTTCCAATTTTCTTCATATACGTTTTTCACTGTGTTTTTTGTTTTTGTTGTTAAACTTTCTTCCCTACATCCCCAGTGGTTTTTGTTCCTCTCATAAGTGGAATGCTTTTTATTGTTACTTTTATACATGGTTGTTGATACCATCCAGGAGCACAGTTGTTATTTGTGTATTTCTCTTGTATCTAGTGTCATTGAATTCTCTTATTACTATTAAACGTTTATCTCTAGAGTCTTTCTGCCTTCCTATATAGAAAGTCATATTGTCTGTAAAGAATAATTTCATTTTTCCTTTGTAACCCTGATAATTATTTCTATTTTCCCTTATCTTTTTGCATTGACTTGGACTTCCAGGGAAGTTTTACATAAAGCAGTGACAACAGGTATTAATTTCTTGCCTACAATACATTTTTATAATAATATTTTACCACCCAGAGATTTCGTGTTGTCACAGTAATGACTTATAATTTTTTGATAATGTTCACCTCTAAGTTTTTGCCTCTCCTAGCCCTTCTCAGCTATCCATAATTTACAGTCAGTTACATCTAAATCTCTACAAAGAAGTCCAGAAATGTATACTATAGAATGTTATATAGTAATGAAATATTTAATATATAATTAAATATATACTATTATAATTATTATATAAATTATATTTATATATATATATATATGGGCTTCCCTGATAGCTCAGTTGGTAAAGAATTTCCCTGCAATGCAGGAGACCCTGGTTCGATTCCTAAGTCAGGAAAATCTGCTGAAGAAGGGATAGGCTACCTACTCCAGTATTCTTGGGCTTCCCTGTGGCTCAGTTGGTAAAGAATCCACTTGCAATGCAGGAGACCTGGGTTTGATCCCTGGGTTGGGAAGCCCCCCTAGGGAAGGGAAAGGCTACCCACTCTAGTATTCTGGCCTGGAGAATTCCATGAACTGTATAGTCCATGGGGTCACAAATAGACACAACTGAGCGACTTTCACTTTCGCTTGCCAACATTTAGGGAATTGGAAATTAAATGTTGTACTGAGCCTGTGGTAAAAGCCTCTGACACTCAGTCTTTTTTCCTAAAACCTTTTGTTTTCTGAGAAACAGACTGCTGGGAACAGATCCTTGCCTGAGTCCCATTATTCTGGGCCTGCTATCCTGTTCAGTTTAGTTCACTCACTCAGTCTTGTCCAACTCATTGCGATCCCATGAATCGCAGCATGCCAGGCCTCCCTGTCCATCACCAACTCCTGGAGTTCACCCAAACTCATGTCCATTGAGTCGGTAATGCCATCCAGCCATCTCATCCTCTGTCGTCCTCCTTCTCCTCCTGCCCCCAATCCCTCCCAGCATCAGAGTCTTTTCCAATGAGTCAACTCTTCGCATCATGTGGCCAAAGTATTGGAGTTCCAGCTTTAGCATCATTCCTGCCAATGAACACCCAGGACTGATCTCCTTTAGGATGGACTGGTTGGATCTCCTTGCAGTCCAAGGGACTCTCAAGAATCTTCTCCAACACCACAGTTCAAAAGCATCAATTCTTCAACACTCAGCTTTCTTCACAGTCCAACTCTCACATCCATACATGACCAGGAAAAACCATAGCCTTGACTAGATGGACCTTTGTTGGCAAAGTAATGTCTCTGCTTTTGAATACGCTATCTAGGTTGGTCATGACTTTCCTTCCAAGGAGTAAGCATCTTTTAATTTCATGGCTGCAGTCACCATCTGCAGTGATTTTGGAGCCCAGAAAAATAAAGTCTGACACTGTTTCCACTGTTTCCCCATCTATTTGCCATGAAGTGAGGGACCAGATACCATGATCTTCGTTTTCTTTTTTTTTTAAATTAAATTTAACTTAATTTAATTTTTTTATTTTTAAACTTTACAATATTGTATTAGTTTTGCCAAATATTGAAATGAATCCGCCACAGGTATACCTGTGTTCCCCATCCTGAACCCTCCTCCCTCCTTCCTCCCCATACCCTCCCTCTGGATCGTCCCAGTGCACCAGCCCCAAGCATCCAGTATCATGCATTGAACCTGGACTGGCGACTCGTTTCATACATGATATTATACATGTTTCAATGCCATTCTCCCAAATCTCCCCACCCTTTCCCTCTCCCACAGAGTCCATAAGACTGATCTATACATCAGTG
Source organism: Bison bison bison (assembly GCF_000754665.1). Classification (NCBI taxonomy): domain Eukaryota; kingdom Metazoa; phylum Chordata; class Mammalia; order Artiodactyla; family Bovidae; genus Bison; species Bison bison. The sequence continues at coordinate 11,413,466 of NW_011494753.1, read as the reverse complement.
TCTCTTTTGCTGTCTCGAACACAGGGTTATTGTTACCATCTTTCTAAATTCCATATACATGCGTTAGTATACTGTATTAGTGTTTTTCTTTCTGGCTTACTTCACTCTGTATAATAGGTTCCAGTTTCATCCACCTCATTAGAACTGATTCAAATGTATTCTTTTTAATGGCTGAGTAATACTCCATTGTGTATATGTACCACAGCTTTCTTATCCATTCATTGAGCTTTAAGCCAATTTTTTCACTCTCCTCTATCACTTTCATCAAGAGGCTTTTTAGTTCCTCTTCACTTTCTGCCATAAGGGTTTTGTCATCTGCATATCTGAGGTTATTAATGTTTCTCCCAGCAATCTTGATTCCAGCTTGTGCTTCTTCCAGCCCAGCCTTTCTCATGATGTCTTCTGCGTATAAATTAAATAAGCAGGGTGACAATATACAGCCTTCATGCACTCCTTTTCCTATTTGGAACCAGTCTGTTGTTCCATGTCCAGTTCTAACTATTGCTTCCTGACCTGCATATAGGTTTCTCAAGAGGCAGGTCAGGTAGTCTGGTATTCCCATCTCTTTCAGAATTTTCCACAGTTTATTGTGAGCCACACAGTCAAGGCATTGGCATAGTCAATAAAGCAGAAATAGATGTTTTTCTGGAACTCTCTTGCTTTTTCCATGATCCAGCAGATGTTGGCAATTTGATCTCTGGTTCCTCTGCCTTTTCTAAAACCAGCTTAAACATCTGGAAGTTCACAGTTCAGGTATTGCTGAAGCCTGGCTTGGAGAATTTTGAGCATTACTTTACTAGCGTGTGAGATGAGTGCAATTGTGCGGTAGTTTGAGCATTCTTTGGCATTGCCTTTCTTTGGGATTGGAATGAAAACTGACCTTTTCCTGTGGCCACTGCTGAGTTTTCCAAATTTGCTGGCATACTGACTGCAGCACTTTCACAGCATCATCTTTCAGGATTTGAAATAGCTCAACTGGAATTCTATCACCTCTACTAGCTTTGTTTGTAGTGATGGTTTCTAAGATCCACCTGACTTCACATTCCAGGATGTCTGGCTCTAGGTGTGTGATCACACCATCGTGATTATCTTGGTCATGAAGATCTTTTTTTGTACAGTTCTTCTGTGTATTCTTGCCATCTCTTCTTAATATCTTCTGCTGCTATCCTGTTAATCTTTGCCAATTCCTGCTTCTTAGGGAAAAGACTGAAGATACAGGCTTGTTTCAAATCAGAATCATTTTTTGCAGCCTGGATGTTACTACCCATACCACTCATGTGGCTATACATTTCCCTTACAGACTAGTAATTATCAGCTTCATTTTTCTCACCTCTAACATGCCAGAGGGTAAGAACAGTGAATTATTATGACAGTAAATAGCTACTGAGGAATACCTAGCAACTGGAAAGGAGGTGGGTGTCCCAGAATCTCTGGAGAACTAAGAATAGCCAAGCAAAATTACCCCTAAATCCCAGGTAATTCCAATGCACCATCTTCTTTTCCCCTAACTTGAGGATCATTGATCTTGAGATATTTATTTCCTAGTTTAACCTACTGAGTCAAAGTCCTTGAGTGGCAAAACCTATTCAAACAAAACTGAGTTCTCCATGCCTCCTTAGAAGCTGTGATTGGAAAAGTAGATCATTCTCCAATTACCCTCACCAAGCTTATTCCTGATACAGTCTACCTCTTCTTGGATCCTTTGAGGCATGTCTTTGAGGCTAAACTGCAAGTGTTGGTAACAGCTAGAAATCATCCAAAAGTTTTTCATTTATAAAGAAATACATTAAAAATAATGATCTATGATTATAAATACTGCAATACAGATACTGTTCAGTAATGAAGAATATTGTGAGTTGGTAAAATTCTTACTATCCTTAATCTTCCTCTTATTACTGTACTATCATGTAAGAAGATCAGCAACTACTTTGAAAATCAATTTAGCATCTCACTTCATTTAAATGTATACAACTTGATTATATAAAATGCTTTCCTATGTTTTCAGTTTCAAAACAATTATAATAAATCCAGTCATTGTAACTTAAATGCAATATTTTGATATGTGTGGGTAGTCTTGAATAAATTTACACCAAAGTAATATAGAAAACACTTCATTGTTTATTATATATTCACTCACTAAAGAAAGTTTTTTTAGTTAATTTTTTTATTTAACAGTTTTTTTAAATAGTCTGAGAGTGATATTTATTGTTTGGCAGCTTCAAGTTTTTAAAAAGGACACACCTTGTTGGAATTTTAGCCTTGGAAACATAAAAAGGCAAAAGAACAGAAAGAACTGGACAAATATGACATTTTCAGAATGAGATTAAGATGTATTTCCCTTGGCTCATCTATAAAGGAAACTGTCATGGTGACACCTGCAGAGGTAGAATCTCTCTCTAGTTGAAAATCCTCTTGGTTTATAAGAATTATCCAGACCTGGTTTCAGAGCAGTTCTGCAACTTATCAGCAGAGAAGCCCAGGATAATATCTTTTCTCACAGCATCTCTTTCCTTATAGACACATTGGGGGCTACCAAAATTTTATCTTAGTGGACTGTCATAGGGATTACAGATCATTCATGAAGAGACCTTGACACACAAAAGGCACTCAATCAGTGGTAAGTATTGTCTTCTAGGTCTTGTTAAAGGTATATAATTCAGTTTCATTTTCTTCTATTTGAAGACTGAAATCTGATTCAAGTCAATAACATTTTTTGTTGAATGCCTCCTATGTTTGCATTCAGCAAAAGAAGGAAATAGAGAAGGCAATGGCAACCCACTCCAGTACTCTTGCCTGGAAAATCCCATGGACAGAGGAGCGTAGTAGGCTACAGTCCATGGGGTTGCAAAGAGTCGGACACGACTGAGTGACTTCACTTCACTTCACTTCACTTCCTGTGTTTAAGAAATTAAGCACTAAGGCAGTGAGCAAAGACAGACATGTAACATGATGAGAATTTATATTCTATCTGAAGAAGACAAAATCACATTACAAGATAACTGACAGTCCAGAAGCATGAATTCCTAGTGGGTACCTGGCACTTTGTACTCCTTGGTAAACACATATTGAAAACTAAGTGAATGAGTCAAGGGGAGAGAGAAGAAATTTTCTTCAGTTGGTCTTGGGGGTTTTGTTGAAGAGGTTGAATTTTAAACTGAAGTCTTGAGCAAAATATGCTTGTATATATAGACAAGAAAAGGAACAACATTCTTTCCAGCAAGAGTAAAAAAATAAGGAAGTTCAGTTCAAGAAATTGCAAGCAGATCAGTTTGGCTGAATATAATAAAATAATTATTTTCATGGCCTATTCATAAGAAGAGTGTAACATCTTTAAATTCATGGAAGACGCATTCTCTGAGAAGCATTTAAACTGTGTCTTACAAGTCCTGCTTTGAGAGAAATTGATGCTGGATAAAAAATTGTTTTGGCCTAATAGTTTTACTCAAGTAAAAACATATAAAGACTAGCTAGAAAATCTGGTTTGGAATCATTGATGAAGGCAGCCTCTGATTAAACACTGAGATTACAACTAACGTTCAGTGCCCGTTTGCAATCATTTCAAGACCCAAGTAGATGTCTTGCCTGATTTCAGCACCTCTTATGTACAGAATTTTCCCTATTCAAATAGCTGAGTCCCCATATTGGTCTTCCACCATTCTTCCTCTCCTGCTAAATCTATCCTTGACCAACCTCATTTTTCTCTAAGCTAGCAGAAGCAGCTTTGTTTTTGCCATTTCTGATAGAGCTTTCGTGAGATCACTAGTATCTGTGCCAAGGATGCTTTATTCCTCCTTTTCGAAGCTGCTACTCCTCAAAGTGGTACATACGGTTGGATTTTGTGTGAAGATGGGGGGCATACCATGTTGCTTGGACCCCAAAGCAATGCTCTGTGCTCAGCTTTTGAAAAAGTTTTTCACAGAGGCCTTTCATTGATCCTTCCCTTCTTTTACTCTTCCAAGCAACTCCAGTGATTCTCCCAAACAAAAAGGAACACTTTCAACAAACAGACAAAAGCAAGCAACACACAACAAACCATACTTATTTCATTGAATCAAACAACAGTTCAGATATAGTTGTGATATTAATTTCTCTTTTCATATACAGACAATGAATATGCCATCACTCTTTCCCCTAAAAGAGTTTCTAACCTTGTCTTCCTACACACCCCTCATATGGGTATAATACTAAGAAACTGGCTCCTCCTTGACATTTTTGGTACACTTGTATTAAAGATAACTCAGCTTACTTGCTTTACACTTAGAAAAACACTTAGTGTGTGCACAACCCAAAGGTTTATTCTTCAGTCTTTGCTAACTTAAAGTTTCTACTTCTAAAGAAAAAAAGGTAAAATTTTAAATGTTTGTGTTTTTGTTTTTTTTTCCCCAGCCTCCACCTTCAAAGTTTTCATCAAAATTAGAATCTAAGTTTCCAGGAATGCACACCAATGCATCTAATTAAATAGGAAAATTTCCCTGTGTAGTACTTGGGTTACTCTTTTGGCTCTTAAACATTAAGAGTCTGGGAGATAATTGCAAAGGTGATACTGAATCAAGGTTGCTAAAGACATGAAGGAATTAATGAAGTTTCTAATACTGCTAGAATCATGATTCTATTGTGGTAGAATTTATTTATAAGATACTATCTGATGCTGGGAGGGATTGGGGGCAGGAGGAGAAGGGGACGACAGAGGATGAGATGGCTGGATGGCATGACTGACTCGATATAGTGAACTCCGGGAGTTGGTGATGGACAGGGAGGCCTGGCATGCTGCGATTCGTGGGGTCGCAAAGAGTCGGACACAACTGAGCGACTGATCTGATCTGATTAGCCTCAAAAAGTTATAGAGATGCTTCTGAAAAGTAGACCTGCAGCAATCATGAGAGGGGGTTAAAAAAAAAAGAAAAAAAGCAACAAAAAAACCCAACACAACATAAAACAAAACCAAATAAACAAAACAAATGATCTGGAATTCACCACTCTGTCTCCAGAAGAGTTTACATTAAGGAAAACGCCTGGGTGTTGAAACATTCTTTAGAATCTTAAAAGTATAAGATGTATTATTTGGTTAAATTGCAAGTATCAGGAAGAAGGATCACTAATAAGGAGATGCTCACTGCTCATTGTTCTAGTAACAATAGACTCAAATGAATAATTGCATGATAACAGGAGATAGGGCTTCAGTTTATCATAGAAATACTCTTAATTAGACTTGCTACACTAGTGTATGTCTCATCTGAATTACCCATGTATTGTTGATAAACTTTATTGGATTATTTTACATATCATGTATTCATCTTGGTCTGATCAAGGCTTGGTTGTGCATTGCAATTTGCTGACTATGGCTGGTTGGTTGTCTGATGCATTGAAGTTCATCAGCCCCCAGTTCTAATTCAGGACGTCACTGAGGTATGAATAGATTAGGTTATTCTGCAGCCCAGAGGTTGATCCTTTATTAGCTCTTCAGTATTTGATAATTATAATGAAGATCACAAAACTGCAAGATCTAATTAAGTTTGGAACTTTCCAAAATTGACTTTCTGTAGAAAATTTCATGCTGAATGAATGTGACAATCCAGAAAATTAAAGAAATAGCCTCTTGCATGACTCTATTTCATTTTCCTCTTCATACATAGAAGCATAGAATCCTGGGGCTAAAAACAGGGTTGAACAACTTCCTAAATTAAGAACAATTTTGCACATGGCCAAGATTTTAATGTCTATTCCCATCCAAGAAAAGTTTGTTCATAATAATGATTCTTGTGGGTGAAGGCAGTTTAATTTTCTGTGTATTTTCACCTGTTTAACCTTGCTCTATCCTCACATCATCTGACTTAGGTAGAGGAGGTGTTTGGGTGCTACCTCTGACCACGCATGGAGCTAGTAGACTGGGTTCAATTAGTAGCAAGATAACTTTTTGGAACCACAGTTTCTTCCTCTGAAAAATAGGGATGATAATACTTCACAGGGTTCTTGTGAGGATTAGGAATTGTCTCTAGTGAGTGCAACCTTTCTAGTACATGGTTATGGTGATTCCCTCATCTACTGGTTCTTATTGGCTCTGAGCAAGAATCCTGCCCTAGGCAGACAGTGCTCCTATTTCCAGGTAAATTTCTCCCATCCATTCTGGACTGTGGGAATGAAGTCCTGTGAGGATCTTAGCAACTATGTTTACTCTTAGGATTAGGAGCTGTGGGAACCAATTCACCTGTATTTTCTCTCATGAATACAAATACAACCGAGACAGCTAACTGATAACCACCAGACCCCATATAAATTTTGTCCAGAAAATTGACATAGGGGTTCATAATGCCCCCCTTTTTTATAGGATGGTAAACTGTCTCAGACGGTGCAGTGGATTTCTCTTAGGTCCACTTTAAACATGTGTGTGGTACTCTCAGCTCTTCAGCAAGCCTATCAGAATAGCTTTCTAGGTTGTATTCTAACAGCTCAGTCTCATTCTCCTCTTTCCCTCCTGATTTGATCATGTTGCAGACGCAGGCTGGTCTTATCTAAGAGGGCTGAATTGTTGCCGATGCGATGTGATTTGAGAGCCTAAGAAGGATTGCCCCATAATGTAGGGGCCTCCCATGTCTTCTACTCTCACCCTCAGCCTGTTGCTACTCATAGGAACCAACTCAGCAGAGACTGATTCCTTTATAATCAAAAGCTTGTTATCACTCAGGTGTACTTTACCCTGGATGATTTGTTGGATTCTCTGGGCCAGAAAGATGAGGAAAATCCCAGTATAATAAGATGCAGGGCAGTTGAAATTTTATTGTGCAGAGTGGTAGAGCAAAGGAGGGTCTTGAGATCACCCAAGGAAAGAACCCTATGCTGGGGAGCCTGGAAACTGGTGGGTGGAGAACCTTAGTGTGCGCCGGGAAGGGAAGACAGCACAAAATGCTGAGGATTGTCAGGATGGTTTCCTCGGGGCATTCCTGCCATTACGCCTTTCTTGATATACTCGCACCTGGCAGGAACCCGGCCGGAGTCCTTTCTGCTCACCTTCTCACTCCATGTGCTGGCTCTTCTCTGGCTTAGGTCATTGCCAATGCTTATTTTGGACTCTTGGCAAGAACAGCTATAGGCTCACCATGTGGAGAATTATATTCTGTTCTCCTGGTCGTCCTGCTTCCCAGTGTCCCAAGGCACTTATTTTATTGTTATTCTGAGAGAACTCAGGAGGACAGAAATTAACTGTCACACTTTCCTTTCTGTTCTGTTTTTTCTCCTCGGTAATCCTCACCAGCACAAAACCAGAATTCATTCCACTTCTCCATATACTGGATGAATATGTCCTAATGTGTAATTGTATTGTATTTTGCCATTCATTTATTCAACAAATATCTATCTATTTTTAAACATTTTATTTTCTATTGGAGTACAGCTGATTAACAATGTTGTCATAGTTTTAGGTGGAGAGATAGGTCAGTTGGTAAAGAATCTGCCTGCAATGAAGGAGACCCCAGTTTGATTCCTGGGTAAGGAAGATCCACTGGAGAAGGGATAGGCTACCCACTCCAGTATTCTTGGGCTTCCCTTGTGGCCCAACTGGTAAAGAATCCACCTGCAATGAAGGAGACCCCAGTTTGATTCCTGGGTCAGGAAGATCCATTGGAGAATGGATAGGCTACCCACTCCAGAATTCTTGGGCTTCCCTTGTGGCTCAGCTGGTAAAGAATCCGCCTGCAATGCAGGAGACCTGGGTTTGATCCCTGGGTTGGGAAGATCCTCTGGGGAGGAGAAAGGCTACCCACTCTAGTAGTCTGGCCTGGAGAATTCCATGGACTCTATAGTCCATGGGGGGTTGCAAAGAGTCAAACATGACTGAGCCACTTTTACTTTCACTTTTCAAAGAGACTCAGCAATACATATACATGTATCCTTTCTCTCCCATCAACAAATATTTATTAAACTTCTAATCTGTACCAGGCACTGTCATAAGTATTGGAGATACATCAATGAAAAAAAATGCAAATAAAAGCCCTTGCCCTCATGGGTCACATGTGTTGGTTGACTAGATAATATAGAACATTAACAAGGTAGAAGGCACTGCACACACATTGGTTAGTTCAGTGCACGTTGATGGATGCTGTCATTTTCCTCCTGTTGCAGATGAGGGAATTGAGGAAAGTGATTTTCCCGTCTTGCTGCTCATAAGTGATTGGGTTGGGATTTCAACCCAGCCATGAGGAAGGATAGTCAGAATGGTGCTTTCCATATTTTAGGTATATTGTGATACTAAGACTCTAATGGCTCCTCTGATGATAAATAAACCTTTCAGAGCAGGTGTAGAGACTCTGCTATCTTCCAGTTTTCTTTCTCTGTGTTAAATAGAATAGATGTTGTTGAAGTGTTAGGCCTGATGCAAAATCCTACAAGTGTCACACTAGAGAGAAATAGACAAAAGTGTATCCTGTGTTTTCAGATGGATTAGGGCACAGAATGTCTGAGTGACTCTGAGTGAGTTTCCTCATAATTGGCTAAAATTTTAAAAAATCAAGAACCAGGGAAGTGTATAGTCACCCATATTTAAAATATCCCTTGCTCACTTGTCAAACTTCCTGAGTTGTTGACCAGGGAACCCAAACTCATCATGCAGTAGATTATTGTTTTAGAAATAATCTATCAGCCTGTCACCTACATTTTATGAAGTAAAGAGCTCTGGGGAAACAACTCTTACAAAACCAAATACCTTAAAATATCCGTGGGACCAGAGATCAGGGCCTGAAATGTCTACTACTTTCAATGTTTCATTGCATAAGAGCCTTTATTAAAAACCATGTGTATATTAGGGATAGTTAGATCTGTTGTCAGTTAATTTTTAATAGGTCACTGGAAGAAAATGGGGAAAACATAAGGCAGATTATGGTTAGACAATATACCAGCTAAAAACAAAGGAGAGGGACTTCCCTGGTGGTATACTGGTTAAGGTTCTGCACTTCTAGGGTGGCGGGGGTTGGCCATAGGTTCCATCTGTGGTGGGTGGACTATGATCCCACACGCACACGACACTGCTAAACAAACAAACAAAAACATGGGAGAAAATAAACAAGAGCATGGCGAGAGTGCTCACTTTTCAATCTCTATTCAGGTGTTCCTGGCAAAGCTTTTTCTGTCTTCTCTACCAGAATGTAGAGAATGAGGCTGAGACTTCGTTCTGCTCATCACTGTCTTTACAGAGTCTAAGCAGCTTAGGCACATAACAGGGGCTCAATTGATACCTGTTGAGTAATTGGTTAAGTGAACATCAACAGAGTAAAGGAAATAATATGTAATTGCTGAATGGAAGTTTCCATTGGCATAATTCTCAATACTTAGGGAAGATCTCCTTTCAAGATCAAGACAGTTACAATACCGGGTTTTAATTTTATTGTCTTCAGTCACTATCATCTATAGCCCTGGAGTTTAAACTCAGGAGGGATACTGTTTGTTTTGTTCTTTCTTAAACCACTATTGTAAACGAATTGGCAGGTAAAACAGGAGAAAACAACAGTGAATTGGATAGTAAATAGGAAATATTGCATCATTGTTATGAATCAGATCAGCAGTTTTATTCAAGAATGAGAAGAAAAGAATAGAGGGATGCAGAAAGTAGAGTGCATTCTCTGAAGTCTATGTTTTAAAACGTTATTCCTCTAGTGCCTTGAGTCTACTTGTGTACAATTGGCTCCCCAAAAATGCTTATTGATTGTTTTATTGATTCCTCTCTTACTCCAAAACCAGCAATCCTAACTCAAATAAGGCATCAATTTAAAATGGATTAGAAATAATCATTTAATTTTCACTGTGCTCATATTGTTGTGACTCATTTCTGCATATTGTTAGAACCAATAGGCAAATCACTAGGACTCCAAAACTCACCTCTCCTCCTCTCATACTCCCTTACCACCCCAGTCATCGATTCCTCATGCAGTCATTTACCTACATAACAGATGTCTGTTGGGTGTCCATCAATACAAGGTCTGGCATATGATGGGCACTCAATTTTTTTTTAAGATTTTTTTTTTATGTGGAGCTTTTTTTTAAAGTCTTTATTGAATTTGTTACAATATTACTTCTATTTTATGTTTTGGTTTTTGGGCCACAAGGCATGTGGGATATTAGCTTCCCAACCAGGGATCGAACATAAACCCTCTGCACTGAAAGGCAAAGTCTTAAAACCACTGAACCTTGATAGAAGTCCCTCAGTAGACAATTGACTTTGATTTGGAAAAGCACCCTCTTTGCAGTTTAGAAGATGAGTTGGAAGAATGTAAGGCAGGAGGACCTTAAGTTTGTCTTGAGAAACCTTTGATCATACCACATCAGAATAAAACTCTTTACACCTTCCAAAAAACTGTTAGTCTGTTTATGACTTATGAATGTGGGATACCGTACTCACAGACTGTATACATCATAAAACATACACAAAACTAGAAATTAAAAAAGGATCCATAAAGTTAAAAAATTTTTTTTGTTATATTATTTTCTACTTTAACTAGCATCTTTTTTTTTTTAATTTTATTTTATTTTTAAACTTTACATAATTATATTAGTTTTGCCAAATATCAAAATGAATCCATCACAGGTATACATGTGCTCCCCATCCTGAACCCTCCTCCCTCCTCCCTCCTCGCTCCCCATACCATCCCTCTGGGTCATCCCAGTGCACTAGCCCCAAGCATCCAGTATCGTATCTTAAGGTATAACATATACTTTGGAACAGTATGGATATAAATCCTTATTTCAGTTTCTATAATTTTGAAACTTTCTTTCTGAATTTTTGTCAGATAAGATTGGATATTAATTGTTGATATCTCATAATGCAGCTTCCAAAGGGCTTATTCTAGAAATAAATAATGGGTTGTGCTTACATTGACTTGAGTTTGCTTATGCTTGCATCTTTAGGATAGTCTTAATTTATATTTGTTCCTGTTTTTGGCAATAATCCTTTTAAGCCTCATGTCACTTGGTAAGAGCTGATGTTATTAAAGGAGATAATATGCTTATTGAAACCCACTTGCTAAGTACTGTGTTACTTGGGATAAATTGAAAGTAAATGAAAGTGTTGGTGCAACACCATCAACCCCTCCATGTTATAGAACTCTCACTCTTCCTGCAAGATTCCTTTGCCAATCTGATTTGATATCTGAACATCTGATGTGCAGACCAAGAAAGGGTACGGAATATATTTGTATATTCCATAAAATAAAGCTCAATTTTTTCTACATCTTTTGGGTGAAAAATAGAACAATCTAGTATTTTTCTTCTCATAGCCCAGGGAATTATATTGGGAGCCCCTGGGTTTCACAGGCTTACTTTTGAGGTCATTGCCCTAGGAAAATATAAGAGGCAGAAGCAAGCGAATGTGCTCTTAAAGCCTTATTCTTTTAATGATTCTTGTTCAAGTAATATTTTTTTTTTTTTTTCAGTTTTTTGTACTACAATGGTTATTTTGGTCCACACCTTATATCTGAAGCACTGCAAGGTGTAATTGTATAATAATTTCAGGGTATTTTAATTTTCTTGTTTGTAATCAGAATATTTTCTAAATGTTATATCATGACATGCATTGTGAGGTATAAATAATGAAATCTAATCACAGCTGACATAAATTCAGAAATATTAATAACCTAATTAAACACAGAAAGAAATGTTTAAAATGTTTCGTATTTATTTTTCAAAGATCTAGAAAAGTACATTACTTCTGAACTTAGACTTTTGTATGTTACATATTGGAAATACTTGGCAGTTTATGCAAGTTAGCGTGAGAAAATCTGAATCCTGTCTGACATTTTAAAACTATAACATGCTTCTGAGAATTTTAATTTATCATATATATATACATTATATTATGTATACCACATTATACATTTTATGTACAATATTGTACATAAAACAATAACATATTGCTACATTAATTGTGAATTATATATCCTTTTATATTTCATTTTTCTTTATCTTGATGTTTAATTTGTCGTTTCTTCAGTCACAAACATCTCAGCCAGAACCCAGAGATGTAACTCAGCAATTCGATTCTATCTTACCCAGCAGCTGCAATAGCAATAATGGAAATTAATGTGGTTTGTTCGACTTTTAGTTCATAAAATGTTTTCACATGTATCTATTCATTTGATGATTCCAAAATTCTGAGGTAGGTAATAATATTAGTAGTGCTAATTTTACACCCCGTTTTATAGGTGAAAAAATTAACAGTGATGTGACTTGCGTCATTGTTTTTCTCCGTCATGCCTGACTCTTTGTGACCCTATAGTCTGCAGTCTGCCAGGCTTCTCTGTCCATGTAATTTTCCAGGCAACAATATGGAGTGAGTTGCCAGATCCTGCTCCAGGGGATCTTCCTGACCCTGACAGGATCGAACCTGCACCTCTTGTGTCTCTTGCATTGGCAGGCAGATTCTTAACCACTGTGCTACATGGGAAGCTCAAGGTCTTCATGTCCAGCAAGTACAAGAGCTAGGACTTGAAACCTCGTGATTCCCCACCCCCCCACAAATAAACACTCTATATTCTCTTTGTTTATCAATTCAGTCAGTTCAGTCACCCAGTCGTGTCCGACTCTTTGCAACCCCATGGTCACAGGCTTCCCTGTCCAGCACTAACTCCCAGAGCTTACTCAAGCTCTTGTCCATCAAGTCAGTGATGCCATCCAACCATCTCATCCTTCTCTCATCCCCTTCTCCTCCTGCCTTCAATCTTTCCCAGCACCAGGGTCTTTTCCAATCAGTCAGTTCTTCATATCAGGTGGCCAAAGTATTGGAGTTTCAGCTTCATGAATGAATGAATATTCAATCCTTCCAATGAATATTCAGGACTGATTTCCTTTAGGATAGACTGGTTGGATCTCCTTGCAGTCCAAGGGACTCAGGGTGGAGACTTCTCCAACACCACATTTCAAAAGCATCAATTCTTCAGCGCTCAGCTTTCTTTATAGTCCAACTCTCACATCCATACATAACTACTGGAAAAACCATAGCTTTGACTAGATGGATCTTTGTTGGCAAAGTAATGTCTCTGCTTTTTAATATGCTGTCTAGGTTGGTCATAGCCTTTCTTCCAAGGAGCAAGTGCCTTTTAATTCCATGGCTGCAGTCACCATCTGCTTAAAACTCAGCATTCAGAGAACTAAGGTCATGGCATCCAGTCCCATCACTTCATAGCAAATAGATGGGGAAACAATGGAAATAGTGAGAGACTTTATTTTTTTGGGCTCCAAAATCACTGCAGAAGGTGACTGCAGCCATGAAATTTAAAGACACTTATTTATCAATAACATTGTGCAATGAATTTTTTCCTTGATTAGCAACTCTAGCAGCACAAATAGGGGAAAGAGGTTAGACTTTTCAAAATGTTTCAAATGTTTAAACATGAAACATACAACAATTTTTTAAAAACAGAAAATGATATAATACACACCTACATATCAACTATGAATTTAAATAGCTGTTAACATTTTGCAAGAATTATTTCACATCTGCATGTTTAAATACATCAGTTAATACTGTTATATCTAAGGCTCTCATTCCATCTCTCTCCCTATTCTAGAATTATCCAGCAGTTGTAATATATTATCCCCATATGTTTTTATACCTTTTTATACAAATACCATTATTCAGATATTTTAAAAACATATGTGGTCTTTCTTTGCATGTTTGTGGCATTGTGCCATATATTTTAATTGGCAATTTGCTTGTTTTTCAATTCAACAGCATGATGTGAGGATTTAATTCAGTCATTTACAAGAGTGTTGTTCAGTATTCCTTTGCATGAATAAGCTATATTGCATTGCCTGGTTGATGGCAACTTGGGTGTTTATGCTTTTTTTTCTGTCACAAACAACAGTATAGTAATTGTTCTTTATATGTCTCTGTTTTCATACATTTAAGAAACTGTTAAAGTAGGCATCTGAGAAGAATAATTGCTGGATATTAAGATAGGTATATCATCGACTTTACCAGGGAATTAAAAATTGTTCACCAAAATGGTAGCACCAACATACACTCTCATCAGAATGTCCATATTTCGATGTCATTCATTTTTCTGTTCTAACAGGCTATTTGTTTTTGCCAATTTAATGAATATGGAATGTTATTTCATTATTTAATTTTTACGTCCTTGATTATTAGTGAAGTTGAGAATTTAAAATATTTTATCAGCAAGACATTTATTTTCTGTTTCCTTTTATAGCTTTTCCCATTTTTTTCTATTGAATTACATATCTTTTTCATATTGATTCATGGATGCATTTATATATTCTGGATTATAATCAGTTTTTAGATGCAAAGATTATAAATATCTTTTAATTTGTGGCTGGTCTTTTTTTTTTTTTTCATTTATTTTGTCTTACAAATACTTTTAAAGTAATATTTATCAGTCTTTTCTTCTATGAATCCTACTTTTCATAGCTTGTTTAGAAGAATCTTTCCTCTCTCTCTAAATTCTTGCACAGGAATCTTTAAATTTTGTCTCATTTGAAATACCCTCTACTTTCTTCATGATGATGAGATCTGACTTAAACCAGCATTTAAAAATTTTAAAGCAAATTGTAGGAAAGAAGCCAATTGGAAAAGGCTCCCTCCCCTATGGAGCTTCCCAAATGTGTGTGTGCTCAGTCGGTCAGTCATGTCCGACTATTTGGGACCCTATGGTAGCCTGCCAGCCTCCTCTGTCATGGGATTCTCCAGGCAAGAGTACTGGTGTGGGTTGCCATTTGCTTCTCCAGGGGATCTTCCCAACCCAGGAATCCAACCATGTCTCCTGCATTGACAGGCAGGTTCTTTGCCACCATTTGAAAGTGATGCAAATTAAGGAAGTATTAGAATAGAGCTATTTTTACAATTCAGAGATAACTTATTGCTGGCCAGGGTGCCTAGCCTGGTATTGGTTTATGCCTGTTGTCCTGGGATCGTTATTTACAGTATCCTCTATCACTCTCAAAAAGTATGCCATTTGGATAATAAATTACACAACCACTCTGGTGATAGCCCTACAGGCTTGACTATCAACATGGGATATACAGATTTCTACTTGACTGAAACAGGTTGGAGGGTGGTTTATAGATGTTTTTCCAGGTTTCCTCATTCTTGGTAAAAGAAGCAGCTTGAATTTCAGCATGATCATTACCTCTGGCTCTGGGCTCAGAAATGACAGCTATAATTAATAACTGGGAGAAAAATCATAGTTTATGCTAGGAGACAAGCGTGGTGTCAGTAGAGGTGTGTTAGAAAGAAACAGACCTTATTCACTGGGAAAAGAAATGGAAATATTTCTTCTTAATATGAAGGATGGAGATAAGTTTTCCCTTCTCAATTCTTCTGCTCTTGCTTTGCTCCACTAGCCCCTGTAAGGAATAAGCATATATGAACTTTAGTATCAATTCTGCTACTTGGGCCAAGAAAAGCCACTTAATCTTTAGGGGCCTCACTTTCCTCATCTGTAAAATGAAACACCTGAGTCATATCTTTTTCTTTTAGTCTTAAAATTGTATGATTATGTATTTTACAATTTTTAGATATGCCACTAGGAGCTAAGAATAGTAGGAAATAAGACTGGGAAAATAAATGAGGCCTAAAAATGGGAAGTTCTGAGAAGTGCAGACTTCTACTTCCAATTGTGAAAGAGTAGCTGGCATCAACCAGATGTTCCCACTGAGAATAATGAGGAAATCAGATAAGATATAATAAGTAACAGTTTGAAGGCATTAGAGAGAGAGGCAGCCAGTATTTGAGAGGCCGTGATTACAGAAACCAGGAAGGCAGTATCATCTACTTTGCATATCCCTTCTGGAAATCAGCTGATTCTTGGTGCTAGGTGTGCGGTTAAGAATCTGGGGAGAGTTCTTACCAAGCAACAAATGAGTGGCAAAGCTTTGACAACCACGTGGGGCTGGAAGGTTGGATTTCAGAGCTGTCAAAGCATCCAGGACTTGAGGATCCAAGTTCCTGGAGAGAACAAGGAAGTAAATGCAATGAAGTAAGACCGAACCTTAGTGTTTTTCCCTAAGAACGTGCATAATTTTTAAGCTCCTTAGAGTTAAAACTTAAGTTAACCAAAAATGTGTTGAGAAACAATGTGGAGTTGTTGGCAGACTCATGGTCTCAAGAAGAGGAAAAAAATAAAAGAGTTTGGGGCATGTCAAAGAGGAGGGACTCAGTAAGTATCCCATACTCTCAGTCAGCATATCTAGAGGGCTGGGCTCTAGGACCTTGGGAGCAGATGGACCGGAGTAGGCAGGTGAGATCTTAGTTCCCTGACCAGGGATTGAACTTGTACTCCTTGCATTAGGAACATGGAGTCTTAATCACTGGACTGTCAGGGAAGTCCTCCACATCCACTCTCAAAGGTGTTCTCTTTTTACTCTAAGTGGGGAAGATGACAAACAATATTATCTTAAGACTGCATACATTCATCAGAGAAGGCAATGGCAACCCACTCCAGTGTTCTTGCCTGGAGAATCCCAGGGACTGGTGGGCTGCCGTCTATGGGGTTGCACAGAGTCGGACACAACGGAAGAGACTTAGCAGCAGCAGCACACGTTCATACACAATGCATAATATTCAATTAAAATGAAAATACACTTTTACATAAAAAAAACAGGTCCATCCAGATCAGTAAGGAAAAATGGCCTTCTCAACTCAAAGTCTTAGATAGTTGTTTAGATGTGAAAAGAATGAAATTGTACTCTAGCCTTATACTTATGCAAAAATAAATTTTAAGGGGATTAAAGAACTATAGATAAAGTGACAAATTTATAAATTTTATAAAATAAGGTGACAAATTATTAAATTTAAAAATAAAAGAATAGTTTTAATACGTAAGGTAAAGAAGGAGCTCTTTTAAAAGATCAGAACACAATGGGGGAATAAAAAAAGGGTAAATTTGACTCTAAAACTAGGGATGTCTGTTTATCAAAAGATACCTTAGAGAAAATGTTGGCAAAATTCAAAAGCAAGCAGAACTCTTAGACATTGTGGATGGGAATATAAATCAGTAGAACTATGTTGGAAAACAGTTTGAATTATCTTGTAAGTAATTGGCTACTCCACTTTCTTGGTATGCCCTAGAAAAAATAATACATGTGAGCATCATTTTTAGTAGAAGAGTGTTTGTAGCAGCACATTTTATAAAAGTGAAAGCAAACAGACAAACACTGGAAATAACCCAAATATCAGAAATAGAATGAATTCTTTGTATATCCTTCCACTGAATGCTAAGACACTTGCAGTAAAGGAATAGATTGCATCTATTGCAAAAACTGGAGAAGGGAATGGCAGCCCACTACAGTACTCTTGCCTGGAAAATCCCATGGACGCAAGAGCCTGGAAGACTGCAGTCCATGGGGTCGCTGAGCGACGGACATGGCTGAGCGACTTCCCTTTCACTTTTCACTTTCATGCATTGGAGAAGGAAATGGCAACCCACTCCAGTGTTCTTGCCTGGAGAATCCCAGGGACGGGGGAGCCTGGTGGGCTGTCGTCTATGGGGTCACACAGAGTCAGACACGACTGAAGTGACTTAGCAGCAGCAGCAGCAGCATTGCAAAAACACAGATAAATCTCAGGAACATAATATTGAGTAAAACAAAGCAAGTCATAGTAGGATATATAAGAATATGTTTCTATTTGTATGAAATGCAAAATTTGATGTGATTTTTCAGAAATTATTGAACTGGAAAAAAAGTGTGGCAGAATCAGTGAATGAATATAAGACTTGAATCTTTGGAAAAAACCGAACAAGCCCTAAACTAGACAAAGCTGTCTAGTGTGATCAAGACAACAAAGTGGAAGAAGCACAGATATGTGTGCAATTGAAAATGTTACTTTTTTACTGCTGCTCTAATTACTACAAAATGGTTTAAAACAACACAATTTTATTATCTCACAATCTCACTTCTGTAGGTCAGAAGAACCGGTGGGCTCAGCTCATCATCTGGTTCCTCTGTTCAAGCACTCACAAAGCTAAAATAAAGGTATCTCAGACATCCTGGGCTCTCCAACCAGAGGCTCTTGGGAAGAATCTGCTTCCAAGCTCTTTTAAGAGTTGGCAGAACTCAGCTCCTTGTGACTGTAATGTTAAGGATGTTTCTTCTTGCTCACTGTTACTGGGGACCTCTCTCAGACTTAAGGCTCTCCTTCAGGTGTCTGCATTCCTTGTGAACGTGCCCACTCTGTCTTCAAACTCCTAATCTGTCTCTTGCACTTTCTGCCATTTTCCTTCAGCCATTCTTTCTGACTCCAGTCAGAGAGAAGTTCTCTGCTTTTAAAGGTTTATGTACTTTGATTGTATATACCAGGATAATCTAGGAAAACCTCTCCTTCTCAAGGTCTGCAGCTTCAATCAGATCAGCAAAGTCCCTTTGCCATATAATATAACATTCACAAATTCTGGGCAGTAGGGTGTGGGTGTTTCAGGGGAAGTTTCACAAGAAGATAGGATTTAATCTGCCTACTATCATAAAATGAGGAAAGGGAAATGACCAGTGATGCAGAAAAACAGAGATAAATTACAAAGCCAAAATCTATGCAGTTAAGTTTGAAAACCTACTGAAATGGATGATTTAATTAGAAAATATGATTTACTAAATTTTAC
This sequence comes from Bison bison bison, assembly GCF_000754665.1. Classification (NCBI taxonomy): domain Eukaryota; kingdom Metazoa; phylum Chordata; class Mammalia; order Artiodactyla; family Bovidae; genus Bison; species Bison bison. The sequence goes on along the minus strand of NW_011494753.1, from coordinate 11,394,876 downwards.
ATGAGAAGAGACAGGAAAAGAATCTATTCATGGAAAAAAATGAAGAATATAAAATTTCCCACAAAAGCACAAGTCCAGATGGTTTCACAGTGGTTTTTTTCAAGCTTTGAAGAAATAAACAATTTCAGTGTTATCTGCTGCTGCTGCTGCTGCTAAGTCACTTCAGTCGTGTCCGACTCTGTGCGACCCCATAGACAGCAGCCCACCAGGCTCCCCCGTCCCTGGGATTCTGCAGGTGAGAACACTGGAGTGGGCCACCATTTCCTTCTCCAATGCATGAAAGTGAAAAGTGAAAGTGAAGTCGCTCAGTCATGTCCTACCCTCAGCGACCCCATGGACTGCAGCCCACCAGGCTCCTCCGTCCATGGGATTTTCCAGGCAAGAGTACTGGAGTGGGGTGCCACTGCCTTCTCCATGCTCCCAGAAAATTGAGAGGTGTGCCAGTATTATTTATTAGCATCCAGCCTTTTCTCTGATCACCTGTGTTCCCTGTATTTCAAGGGTCTGGAAGCAGGGCTTTGCTAGTAGGGCTGTGGCTAGTTCTGCCAGCTGTAGGCACTAGTGCAAGATTAGGGAGGAAGAGGAATGGCGAAGCCAAGTCCTACTTCTGGCAGTGTTGGCTGGTCAGGGCAGGTGCCGGCAGGCTTATGAGAGACAGTGATGGGGAAGGCAGGGGGCGTCTAGAGCCAGGGTGGCCACAGCAAATGAGTGGATATTCCTCCTTCTGGGGCTGTAGCTGCTTAAGGTAGGTCCTCAAGAGAGAAATGAACTTCTATCTTGCTCTTCTAGCCCTTCCAAACATTTTGAGACCTTATTTTCTATTTTAACTCCCTCTCTGATTGAAATCCCCTGAGTGGTGTCTGTGCTTCTTATTGGAACCTGACAGATAAAGAAGATAAGATTTCAAGTTATTTTTATAAAACCACTTTAATTGATCATATTAATTGACAAATACAGCATGAAAAGAAAATGACAATCTATTCTGATTACTGAATATCAATGCAAAACTTCTGAATAAAATCTTAAATAAAATATTAAAGTAAAAAATAATTTGATGAATAATTTTATAGGTAGTAGATCATGGTTAACTGGGGCTCATCTTAAAATCATTTATCATATTAATGTGTCAGAGAAGGAAAAGGGAATAAAATAGCAAGTATGAATTTTCCAAAGATGGAGACAAATTTATTTCTTATGGTAATGTACTAATATAGCCCCAAATAATTAGCTGAGAGCTATTAGAAATAATATGAATATTTTATATAGTGACTAGATACAAAATGTATTTGTAAAATAATTAGCTTTTCTTTTAAAAACAACTGATATGAAAGAAAATATCTTAGTCACAAAATCAAGGAGAAAAATGCTTTTGAAAATGTGCAGCTGCAGGGCCACTGAAAGGCATTAAAAAAAAAAACAAGTTATGGAAAGATGTATTTTGTTCTTTGGTTAAAAAGCTCAACATTGCAAAGATATAAATTCTTTGTAAATGAATCAAAGTGTTTTTGTTTTTCTTTTTTTGAATCTGACAAGATACATTTTATTTTCTAAAATATAAATTTGGGACAATACTGAGGGATAAAGATGTAATATGGGCAGTCTGCATGCATGCTAAGTTGCTTGGGTTGTGTCCTACTCTTTGCAACCCTATGGACCATAGCCCACCAGGCTCCTCTGTTCATGGGATTCTCTAGGCAAGAATACCTGAATGTGTTGCCAAGTCCTCCTCCAGGGGATTTTCCCGACTCAGGGATTTTTGTCTCTTATGTCTCTTGCATTGGCAGGTGGATTCTTTACCACTAGCACCACCTGAGAAACCCATGGGCAGTCTAATTGTATCCAAAAATAAAATGTATCGTGAATGATACAGTAATTAAAACAGTATGGCACTGATGCAGGAACCTCTTTGCTGACAATGAAACAGAGCAGGAATTCCAAAACAGACACAGAACCTACAAGATTTGCTACATAATGCTGTTGACATTTCAAATCTTTGGAAATAATAGACATTTAAAGTGCACATGAGTGAATTAGTTTTTATTCTTTGAGTAAAGAACGTTTTTCAAAAAATAAACCCAGAAGTCATTTTTGATTTTGATATATTTTGAACATAAATATTAGAATTTTTCCGCTAGGCAAGATATGGATGAATGGTTGGATGGATGAATGTATAGGTAAACAGAGTCAAAAGACAACTTTTTTCACAGAGCAAAAAATATTTGTAAAATGTATAGCAAACAAAAGACTGAATCATTAAATATGCAGAAAAGCATATAAAAAACAATGTATAAATAGATTAACAATAATCCAATAGAAAAACGGTTAATGGATGTGAACAGATATTCAAAGGGAAGGAAATGCACATAGCTAATAACCTTAGAAGTATTTCCAATATTCTTTAAAATTAATGAAAGTCAATTTAAAATAATGAAACTCACTTTTTCATTAATCATGTTATGAAAAATCAAGTCTATAATCTCATCGTTGGTAAAGTAGAACGGGGTGACTGATACACTTTGTGTAAGTATAAAATGGTATAATCTTTTGGGAGGTAACCAAGCATTTGCCATACAATTTTTGAATTCATCTATGGACAGGGAGGCCTGCTGTGCTGCGATTCATGGGGTTGCAAAGAGTCAGACACAACTGAGCGACTAAACTGAACTAATCCCATAAAGAAAGACTGGGAATTTTTCTGGGGGTTTTCCCTACAGACTTAATTTATATATTTAACACATTTTTATTGGACACTTACTATGTACCATTCTCTGTGTTAAATACCAAAATACAGTAGTGACCAAAACAGTCTTTACCCTTAAGGTACCAGCAGTCTAAAATGTGACACTGCTTATGGTAATTTAAACTAAAACAAAACAATGTTACGAGAATCCTCATGTGTTTGTAATCCTGGCAACATAATGTGTTGAAATTATTAAAGAGAATGAGATAAGTTTAAATGTACTTTGCAGGAATAGCTCACCAACTACTGTGAAGCAGAAAAACAAATCATAGAAAGTACACAGAGCAGTAATTTTCCCCTCAAAACTTATAAAGCACACACATACTCATATACCTAAAAAATAACAAAACATCTGGAAGAATACACACCATTCAAGAGGTCACCTCTGGGCAGATGCATGGGAAATGGTAATGTCAGACTGTTCCTCTTAATTTCATAGAATTCCAAATGGTAATTTTTTCCCATCATGATATGTCAATTTTTAATAATTAAAAAAAAAACCCGAAACTCTATCTCAGGTGCTTTTAGAAAGAGTTCTCTCAAAGGGTCTTCTGTATTTAGTCCCACAGCACACTGAGATCAGTTGGAGAACTCCAAGTTCCCAGGTCCTCCCATGGGGAAGGGATTCCTGCCTAATTAAGCAAACCAGACAGCAGAGAAAGTGCGGGCGCCACCATTTTGCACACTAGGGCTTATGCTGAGAGTTGCTCACACTCCTTAATTGTGAGGCAGTCTATCTCAGCTAGAATTGATTTCATTCTTGAGGTTCAATACCTTCTGGCATTGCTGACTGAGTCTGCCCTCACCTTTGTAGAGTTTTTATTCTAGAAGTCTTTTCTCCCTTGTTCAGTGTTTGAAGGTGCAAGGGGAGAGCTATTATTTATTTTGCAACCCAAAAGTAGTCATAGTTGTTTATTTTAGAATTCTCCCCTTTAGATTCAGTGCTTGAGTCAAACAGGAGGGAAAAAAAAGTGTCTATGGCCTTGACACTTCATTTTGCAAACAAACCTTTTCAGGCATCAGTGATGGCCCCGAGACAGCAGTACTGTGGGCCTCTTAAAACTTCTTTCTTACACAGAAGAGGCTCACAATCTGTAAAGGTTTTGTCAGGGCATTTAAGTAGTCTTGTATTCTACAATGCAATCATACCTACAAATATGATGGATTGTATCTTAGGTGCAATGATTGTTTTCAGTGGGGGGAAAAGCCTCCATAGATGAATTGATACTGGGTTCCATGCTGGGTCTTATGCATTAATCATGAAGTATCATGCTTATGCAAATGTGTAGAAGCCCAATTAGGCAGAGAGCACAGAGCCCTGGGAATAATGTTATGGGCTATTGGGTCTTTGAAATACACTCCTTGGCCAAATTTTCAAAAGCAAAGCAGATTTGAGATGCCTTTTTACTTTTGAAAACAGGTGTACAATTGTCTTCTTACTGCTTATTTCATGCCTTCAACCTTAAAATAAAGCTTTCTCCCAGTTGGCATGATTTTCCCTCATTGCTCAACAGGAGCAGTGGAAATTCTGAATCACTGACAAGAAAATAAAATGTTCATTCAAAATCTAGACGTGCTGAGAATATTGAGGATCCGTCAATATTTGGGGGCTTTGCCACACATCTTGAATGTTTCATATATTCAGTTTTCCTCAGGCAATCTCTGCCATTTCTTATATTTTGTGTGATTAATCAAAATATTCAGGTTTCTGTTTGCAAATCCTCTGCACACAATGCAAATGTTGTGAAGAGAAAATACAAAATACTGGAAGACAAGCTCTCACTTTTATGTATTAGTTTCCATTTTCACACTTTATTTTGTTAAGTTGAAACTGCTGATGTCTTACCCCTGGCTCTAATGTTCATTCTCCTGTTGGAACTGCTCCATTATTTGGAGAGGATGTAATGATGGGTGGAAATGAGGGATAAAAACAAAAAAGAGTTTAGGGAAGTTTGCTATCCTCCAGTTAAATATCTCTGTCTAAGGTGGTCATTTTGAGTGTGGTTGTGTCTATACTGCTAATTATTCAGATGAGACCGATAAACTGGCAAATCAAGTGTTGCTATAAAAGTTCATATAGGAGGAAAGACTAGGATTTTTGTTTTTCTTTCAGTCATATGTAATCCTTACCTCTAACTATCTAATTTAACAAAAGTTTCAGACACTTACTTGAACATTTTTTTTTACTCAACTGGAAACTGGCTTAGTTCTTAGAACTCCATTTCCTTCATGAAAAATGTCTGGGCAATGGTTGATTGGCAGGTCATTTACTATATAGCCCTTGCTTCCAATATAGCTCTCTGCTGATGGCTGGGGGTGAGTAGAAGATGGGCAGGGAGTAGAGAGAGAAGGAGGGGGAAGAATGGGGGGACATGGGGTGGAAGAGGAGAGAAGACTAGCAGGTTGAGAGAGAGAGAGAGGAAGAGACAGACTTTCTTTATAATGTTTGGCAGTGGAAGTTAATGTCTGGAAAACTCTCCTTTGGGAGGAGAAAAGACTTCCTGACTTTTAAAAATGGTGTTAATCCACTATTCTGCTTTTTAGAATGCCCCTGGCTATGTGAGTAGCACTTCCAATTAGATCTGGTTGAAAAGTTTGTACAGAAATCTAAAGCCCTCCAAATGCAATTTATTACATTAGGTTGTTCAACAAAAGATTGGCTTCTCTTAGCCCAAATCACATTCCGGCCTTGGTAAGTTGGTTCAGTACATCTTTTCTGACATAGCTTCTTAATCTTGGCAACAAAATCATCTCCTTTTCCTCTCTCTCTCTCTTTTCTTTCTCTTTCACACACACACAGACACACACACAGACTCACACACACAACTTTGATAATTAAAAAACATTTAAGCCATTACTGCCCCTCACTTGATGAAAACAGTAGGAAAAGAATTCTCTATGTAATATTGTTTCAGTGGAGAAACTCATTTCTAAATATATTATTAAAAAACCGGGACCAGCAAGTGGACTTTGTAGGCCATGTCCTGTATCTCCCATGACTTTTGAGCAGCTATGGAAAGAGAGCTGCACCCATTGACCTAAAGCAGGACTTAATACACAGCTAGGGCCCTCCCCTCATCTCCAAATGTGGAAAGTCTCCTCCTCCCTACTGGCACTGTCCTCCCTGAAATGGAGCCTGCAAACAAAAGGATCAAACAGTGAGAGAAAGGCCATACTACACTTCCCAGAAAAACATCTGATTTCTATTTTGGGTAGGTTTATTTAGGTGTTTTCTGTTTCCATAGCAAATAAGGAAGCAGCAGCAACTGGAGCAATAAGGTGATAAAAATTGTGTTGTCAAGTTGAAATTAGTCAAACGGAAATTAATAAAACCTCCAGAGCTTTCTTCTCCACAAACAAGGTCATAAAGGAGATTTTTGTGTCAATGTTTCACTTGTTTGCTTGCTGTTTGTTATTGTTCTGATTTTTGTGTTTACTATGCAAGACAAGTATTACTTCCCAAGATGGTCTGGAGCAAAGGGACAGAGTGATGCTTGGAGCTGAGAGACAAGTAAAATCATATCCTAAAGGATAAATGCTGTGATCTAGTTAAATGGAACTCTTTCAGACAGGATAGCCCTGCCAGCAGAAGGTAGTGATCAGTCCCCACAGAAATGCAGAGAAAGAAGAAAGGACGGGCTAACTTTCACCATCCCATACCACTCATCTCTTATATCAGATAAGTCCCCCAACTCTGTAACTGATCCTGAGAAAAGTATCTTGGCCTGGCCCTGCCAGTTAATGGCTAGCAAATTTACTCCTCTCCTAGTTGGCGGCAGCCAGCCGTTCTCCGTTTACTGTCTTCACTTCTTTCCTTACTCTATTTAGCCTTTCCTTCTAATTAGAACACATAACAGCAGTTCTCAAAGTGTGGCCTGGGGACACTTGAGAGAGACCCAGGATCCTTTCAGGAGGTTCTTGAGGTCAGAATTACATGTTGGTAGTGTTGTCTTTTGTACTCTTAATCACTCACAAGTGTGCAGTAGAGTTTTCCAGAAGCAGTATGAAGTGTGATATCATGATAGACTAACTGCAGAAGCAGATTTGAGATCCCAGCTGTCATTTATTAACAGACATTAAAGAAATTTGAAAAAATGTAAAACAATGCCCATATTCTTACTAATTTTTTGTCTTTTGGAAAATGAAGTGATCTTTCATTAAAATATGTTGTTTGCCTTAGCTTATAAATGTTATATATAAACAACAGTGTTGTTTTAAACTGTTAGTAAATCAATGTTCTTAAATTTTCTGAGTCTTAATTCCTAATGTGATAAATGCTGACAGACATAACCAACATAAACACAAAGGTCTTCAATATCCTCCCAAATTTTTAAGACTCTTATGGGATCTTGAGACCCAAACATTTGAGAATCTTTGGCCTACAGAATGAGCTGAGCAGACTGACATAGAAAGGGACAACTTTAGAAAGTGCCACAGAGTACTTGTAGATTTAGCACAGGTGGGCTTTGCTTTATAATAAAAGTGTATTAATACTGGAATTCATATGAAAGATAAATTTCATTAAAAGATTTTGATGAGGTTCTTTAAAGTACACCACAGTTCGAATGTTTAAGTTATGACTAGTTTTTAAAACCCTAAATGCATTTTCTAAGAACACATGTAGTTAGCTTGGTGAACACCCTGGCCCTGACCTGTGGATTTATTGTAACATTTTTTAGATATGAGCCAAATAATAGTAATTTAACTGGACTTAAAGATAATGAAGCTGAGAAATCTCTATTTGGCCATTTTGTACAAAAAATTTAAAACCTAAAATAAGAGGTAGAGAAAGTGAACGTGTGTCTGCCTCTAGAAGGAAGAGATTAATATCCTCTTCAGAACCAATTGATTTCAGCATGCATTTTTTTTAAGGTAGAAATAAGAACAAAGAACCATCCGAGTAGAACCTAGATTATTCTGCCAAATTTGCAACGGAGTGTTGCTATTTGAGGTATTACTAAGAAAAAATTAGAGCAGGGAAACTCGATTAAAATTGGTTTGGGGAGAATCAAAGGAGGGAAGGACTGAGAAACAGAAATCCATAGCTGGGTCTGGAGACCTGAAGAGACAGCTGTTCAACTCAGAATTAAAGAATGGGGGTGGAGTCCAGTAAAGAAAGGCTGAACTTGAACCTCACAAGAGCCAAAGATGCTAAGTGTCCTAGGAGAAAAATGAAAGAAATAGTTAATGAACGAGTCAAAAAGTTTGTGGTTATTTCATAACAAGAACTGTGTGCATGAGGGAAGTTTATATATATATTTATATGGTGTGTTTGAGTGTGTGTGTGTTTGGTGTTGGTGCCCAGGTGTTCAGACCTTGTAGCACATGTCCTTGGAGAAGGTGATGGCACCCCACTCCAGTACTCTTGCCTGGAAAATCCCGTGGATGGAGGAGCCTGGTAGGCTGCGGTCCATGGGGTCGTGAAGAGTCAGACACGACTGAGCGACTTCACTTTCACTTTTCACTTTCATGCATTGGAGAAGGAAATGGCAACCCACTCCAGTATTCTTGCCTGGAGAATCCCAGGGACGGGGGAGCCTGGTGGGCTGCTGTCTATGGGGTCGCACAGAGTCGGACACAACTGAAGCGACTTAGCAGCAGCAGCAGCAGCACATGTCCTTGATAGCAGGGAGCCTGCAATATTGGCAGGCCCTGAATATGGTCCATCCTGGGGGGTAAGAAGTCGAGGGACCCAGAGACACATGGTTCTGAATGTCTCGCCTTTGCAGAAGGAAAAATGAGTGTACATACTTTTATGATTTCTGGAGCACTGTTCTTATCCACAGAGTGGCCACAGTCACCTATAAGAATCCTGTTTGGACAGCAATTGAAAGTGCCGTGTTTTTCAGCAAGGTCTACTAATTCTGACATTTTATTTTTAGCCATTTGGATCAGTCGACATTTGACTGGCTCTCAAGTTTACTATCAAAAGATGGCTTTTGCTTCTCCACAGTTATAATATTTGCTAAACTAATTTTTATCAAATTTCTTAAAATGCCATCATCTTTAGCCGAGGAAAGGACAAGGAAGATCTTTCTTCAAATGAGAGCTCCACAAATGGTTAGCATGAAACATCTCGGCCATCATAGATGTGGCCGTAGCCTCTACTTAAATTTTCCATTTAATTTGTTCTGTTTAGTGTATGCCACATCTATGTGTGGCTAAATTGTAGCTGCCTAAAATCAGAGCTAAGTAATAGCACTGAAGCTTTTTATATGAGTGAATTACATGATGGGAAAGAAAAAGCACCATTCTTCCTGCTCACATACTATAGGTTCCAAGAATTATGAGAAATGATTTCTAAAATGTAGTATTTAATCTGTGTTATCATTCCTAGGTTATCCAGGGATCTTAGTGACTTATAACCCATATGTACAAGCATGCTCATGTAAGCAAATATCCTGTTGAATGCTGCTTAAGAAACATAGGAAAGAATGAACTGTGGGGAAAAAGTTTTAAAAAACAGAATCTGAACTGAGAAACTTGATCTAACAGAGCACTTAAGCAATTGTAAGGAAACAAGCTAAGAAATCTTCCAATCAGAATGAAAGAGAATGGTAGGGATGAGAGAAGCAAGCTTCTATGGAAAAACGAGCTAGGGCTGAAAAAGCTTAACAGAAACACACACACACAAAATAGGCCCTCGTCTTACAAACTTTGCAAAAATTTTGGAGAAAAGTTCAAGTTCTTTGATAATTGCAGAACCATAGGAATCTCATTTCTAATAAGGAATGCTAATACCACTGAGTACCTGCAGTTAGTGATCAGACATTCCTCTTGGAAAAGTTCTTCATAAAAAGAAGGTAAATTTAATGATTGGAATCTTGCCAAACATACTTAAAATCATTTTTATTTTCTTTCTAACTCTAGTGCCATGAGCAGGCGGATAAGGCAATGGCATGCCACTCCAGTACTCTTGCCTGGAAAATCCCATGGACGCAGGAGCCTGGAAGGCTGCAGTCCATGGGGTCGTGAAGAGTTGGACACAACTGAGCAACTTCCCTTTCACTTTTCCACTTTCATGCACTGGAGAAGGAAATGGCAACCCACTCCAGTGTTCTTGCCTGGAGAATCCCAGGGACGGGGGAGCCTGGTGGGCTGCCGTCTATGGGGTCACACAGAGTCGGACACGACTGAAGTGACTTAGCAGCAGCAGCAGCAGCCATGAGCAGGAGGCACCTGAGGGTGGCTTTCCTTGCTTAGGGCCGTTGTCCACTTTACTTTAACTTGAATGTTTAATAGTTTCATGGGTTCAAAGTTTGTTCCACTTTTAGGCATTTTCCAAGTTTAGGAGCATAACTATATTACAAGTGAAGACTATCCCCAAAACTTTTCTGGATGAGAAATGATTTTAAGAATATTTTGAGAATGTACAACAAAGAGAAAAGAGCCTAGAAAAGTGGTGACATAGTAGTGAAATTATTCAATTTCAAATGTAAGATTCAAATCCTGACCCCCACCCCACCCCTCAAAAAGACCTTTCTTCGTAGCCTAGATGGTGATTATTGTTATCTGGCCACTAACTTTCTATAGGGTCCCAGCTAGAAAATGGTTCCAGATATTCTTCTAAATCAAAGATCTTAAATGTTTTGGACCATGACTCTCTTGGGCCTTCTATGTACACCTCAGAATAATGTTTTGACAAAGACAGTTATATTGAATAGTAATACACAAATTCAGAATATATCCATATTCTATCCATGTAATGGATTCATTCTGAAGCTAGGGCCAAAAGAATCTCCTGATAAACTAGATCTGGCCTGAGAGAGGGAAGGGTGAAAAATGACTGCAAACTTTTGGGTAGAACAAATGGCTAGATGGTGTGTCCACAAACTTAATATCTTTACTGGACACTTGGAGAGATACAGAGGAAGCAACAGTGGTCTGTTGCCTTTCAGAATTTTTTCTCATTATTAGCTGTCCACTAATAGTCAAGGCTATGGTTTTTCCAGTGGTCATGTATGGATGTGAGAGTTGGACTGTGAAGAAAGCTGAGTGCCGAAGAACTGATGCTTTTGAACTGTGGTGTTGGAGAAGACTCTTGAGAGTCCCTTGGACAGCAAGGAGATCCAGCCAGTCCATTCTAAAGGAGATCAGTCCTGGGTGTTCTT
>NW_011494753.1:11374120-11383925 GCF_000754665.1 Bison bison bison | reverse complement strand
TGTGGCCTCATTGGAAAAGACTCTGATGCTGGGAGGGATTGGGGGCAGAAGGAGAAGGGGACGACAGAGGATGAGACGGCTGAATGGCATCACTGACTCGATGGACATGAGTTTGAGTGAACTCCAGGAGTTGGTGATGGACAGGGAGGCCTGGCGTGCTGCGATTCATGGGGTCACAAAGAGTCGGACATGACTAAGCGACTGGACTGAACTGAACTGAAGTCTGTTTTACTGGGCTTTCTTTTTTTCCTTCAGATGGAATTTATAATGAGCCTTGATGGGAAAGGAAACTAGTTAAAAAATGGCCATTTAGAAGCTCATTCTTCAATGCGATGTGATTTATTTGTTCTATCTATGCTTTCCTTTATTGGCATTAGTTGAGTTATTAAATATTTTTCAAGCTGAAACAATGTTAGTTCCTTACATGGCTGCCATTCATGGTCAGATACTCTCTGAGGGTCTGTTCTTGGCCAGCCACAGCTTGATGCTTGATAAGATGTAAATAATTCAAAGAAGCCAATGGAGAAAGCCACAAGCCCTCACTGTGCGCTTAGCAGGTTCTGGGTAACACTGACATGGATAGTACACCTTTATCTAGAACATGTTGGATTTGTTTTTTTATTTCTGAATGTATCTGATCATTGTTTCTTGTGTATTTCTTTGGAGTAGTTAATGAAATGTCCAAGGTCAACTCTCATCAAGGGGCAAGGAGCTGAGAAGTGTCAGCTTACAGCCCTCCTGATCACAGCCAGATACTCAATGATAGAACACTGGGTCAAACCTGTGGTGGGGGCTTCAGTTCCAGAGTTTAACTGTCTTAGTTGGTTCAGAGAAGAGGAGATGGAGAGCTCACTGTATTTGCCTTGAATTGATTCCTGCTTTATGTTTGAAACTGCTGGACTTATAGTCCAGATTGTTTTAGAAAACTCTGTTCTCTGGAATTATTGTCATTCAGTCGCTCAGTCATGTCAGACTCTTTACAACCCCATGGACTGTAGCACACCAGGCTTTCCTGTTCTTCACTATCTCCTGGAGTTTGCTCAAACTCATGTCCATTGAGTTGACGATGCCATCTGATTTAGGGCTGTCAGTAAGGAGAGAAAGAGTAGGGCCATATGAGATGAAATTTAAACTGCCGATAAAAGGAAAATGATGCTAATTTATACCACGCTGGGATTTTTTGAATGTGTGTTCACCTTCCTTCAGTCTGGGAATTTGGGTTTCAAGTTTTTAAGTAGGTATACTCTAACAGGATTGCTTTGCTTTTCTGAAAATAAATGTAAATGTTTCAAAACTAATGTGTGCCAGAGAAGATAAAAGTCATAAAAAGTATGACTGACAAAGGGTATTGTGGACTTAGAAGAGAGAGAAAAGAGAAAGTCATTGGGGGAGAGAAAAGGCATGAGAAGAAAGAAGACAAGAAGTAAAGGGGGGGGAATTTGTTCCTATTCCTTTATTTGTGCAATTCTAAAACCATTGGAACCAAAATGAAGAAAACCATAGAGAACAATGAATTCCCTCTTCACCACGTACAATGTGTAATTCTTTCTTTCAGTTAAGGATATATAATATCAACTCCAGGCAAAAGCATAAAGTGAGATTATTTCCACAGGCTTTCTATTCCTCTTTCATTGGATGTAGTCATAATATGCACAATGGCACTCAACTCAAGCTCCCTGAAAATGTCCATGTGGGTGTGATGAATTTTCTCTGACCTCCCTAAAAATATACTTGTCCAGTGCCACAGGCTTTCAGAGCCCCAGATATGACTAGACCTGATTAAATCTTGTAAAAAAAAAAAAAAACAAACCCTCTAAATCATAGGATTAAGTCCTTTAACTAGATAATTATCTAAATAATAGGCAATAATTTCTAGATAATAGCTGAACTCTTAACTCATTCTAGACAGTATTTTCATTTTAAGAAGCCACTCTCATGCCTTATCAGGAAGAAAGGAGCATGACCATTTTAGACAGTGTATGAGAATGGTAATAAAGATGTATTTTGACATGATAATCCTGTCGGCTTTCTTTAAACCTCACCTTTAGGTGACTACCTGTTCAGGCACAGGAAATAATATAGGAAAATAGTGGGAAGACTATAGGCTATAGTCATACAGATTATAATGTGTCCTCCAGATTTTCCATCATTTAAAATTACAAAATGATTAGGACATAGCTGTTGATGAAGAGAGTACACAGAATTTGGGATTATATTTATGCTTAAAGTAATTTAGTTAATACTTTTAGGAACTTTATATGAAACTCTCAATTTCTTAATTATTCCATTTCACAGGATTAAAAGAAACAGGCTTTAATTGCAATAGAAAAATTTTATTTAGGACCCAAGGTTATTTTTTTAGGTTCTACCCTCTGGAACCTCAAATTTGAAGACTGGGCAATTTCTACCTCTGTAGATTTTTATGACCAGGTTAGATTGCTCTCTTGATTGGCTGGTTTGCTTATCAGCCTAATGACATGTGTAAGTTTTCTTCTAACACTAGGATTTGAAGCCTGTGGTTCTTCCCAGCCCTGTCCTCTCCTCACACAACCTAGGAGCAGCCAAGATGGTGGTTCTTTCTTGGCTGCAATTTCCCTCAAGGAATGTCAAGAATTTACTGAAATCTCTGCCTAATTGTGGAGAATAAATTCTCATGCTGCTCCTCTACAAATATTTCAAATTATTTGCCTAACAGTAAATTAGACCTGACACATTAATTGGTTTAGGGAGCCATGCATGGTGTTTGCTCATTTGTGACTAATTTTTAATACATTAGTATTTTTGAAGGAAAAAAAAAAGATCTAGTTGGAGAAAACTGGGTCCTGCAACTTCTGTTATCAGGGAGACTACAGACACTAAAATTAGTGTGAGAAACACACAGATGGCTCATTTCAGACCTGGCTGATGACACCCATGACCTCAAACACATAATTTTACTTCTTCCTTCCTGAGGTTTTTTCCTCCACTAAAATAGATCTAATAATACCACATACCAGTCTCATAGGAAAATTGACAGAATTAGATAATAAAAATGGTAGGGAATAGTTGTTGAAAAGAGCTCAGGGCCTTCTCTTCTGCTGTGTGGAACTATCTGACCCACCCAAATCCATTCTTTCAATGACTGTTGAGCTAAATGTAATCTCTTAGGATGGAGAAGCTGTCCCCGCTTCCTACTTGGGTCTTCTTCTGCTTTCCTGACTTGATGATTGAATCACTTATCACAATGTTGATCACCTACATCTCCTTTTTGGTGGCATATATATGAAGTCCTTCGACAGTGAGAGTTGTAAGCTTTCCTTCCTTTTTGGTGGCAGAGAGATAGCATTGTTCTGCACCTTTTTCAGTGAACCAGGCAAACAATAGCATGCTCGCAAAAGCCATGGGATCATTTGGTAATAGTACATCTTGTAGTCATGTGTCTTTGTTTTTTCCTTCAGTCTCCTTTTTCTTAGGACTGGTATTTGGTGACTGATGGAGTAGAGTTGGGCACATCAAAAGGCGGTGTCTCACAATGAACACAATTTATTCTTCCTTTGAGTCACACTATCAGCCATAAACAGAGATATTTGGTAACTGTGTAAGCTTTTTGAATATTTTTAAAACATATTTTTAACATAGAGCTACAGATAGACTGGCTTCCCAGGTGGCTCAGTGGTAAAGAATCTGTCTGCCAGTTCAAGAAACCCAGGAGACATGGGTTTGATGCCTGGGTTGGGACGATCCCCTGGAGGAGCAAATGGCAACCCATTTCAGTATTCTTGCCTGGGAAATCCCACGGACAGAGGACCCTGGTGGGCTACAGTCCATGGGGTCGCAGAGTTGGCTATGACTGAGTGACGCACACATGTACTCATGCACAGATAGACTGGAACTTGGTATTTAGTTAAGCAAGCTCTTTGCATTTAGGAACTACTTAGATTCACAAACGCAGGCCATTAAATGTAGATAGTTAGATGGATGTATCAATACACATGTAGATATATAATGATTTTTATTTGTGAAAGATCAAAGATAATAGTGTTATCCCTACCAATAATTCCATTCTCTGGCTCAGCAAGGGAACTAGGGAGAAAGCATTTTCTTTCGATTTCTAATTTTAGCTGTAGAAATTGAGGCATAAGCCAGAGCCACACACATGCATACAAAGGGCTATAGAACATGTGGCATGAAAGATATTAGCTACTTGTGTTGGTTGGATAGACACATTGTATAGTCAGTCATTTTTAGAATGAGAAGTGAGAGATATTTAAAAATTCATCTTTAGTGGAATTGAATTGTTCTTGGTCATTGATATTCCATTTTGCATCATCTAATTAATTCTTACTGCTTGAGTCTGCATCCTGGGGTGATTTAAAATAAGTAAATACGTAACGAGTTTTCATTTGCTCCGAGATGTTGACTCACTGAGTGATCCTATAGACTAGCTTCTATCTTTTCATCCAGGATTCCTTCCTTCTCTCTCTTTTCTTTATAAACAGACACAAACACACCCTGATTATCATATACCTCTCTTACTAAAATTTTGAGTGTATTTTTGTAAAAAGTGTTATGTTTTATGAAAGACTGAATTAATATAATATTTTTAGAAAACAACAATTTCAAATGACACAGTAAGCAACTATAGGAATACAGTGTTTTTCTTACTGTTTAGCATTTTAAGAAATATAGCCTTGAAAATTCTAATAGCTATTTCAGTGTCCAATTTTATAAATTCTGCTTCCCCCAAAAATAGTAGCAAGAAAATAAATATCAAAGCCCAACTCCTACAATATCTAAACAGATAACTTTGTCAGATAGGTCAACTACATGGTCACTTCTGCATTTCTAATTTTGTACCATTGTTATTTAGAAGCTTTCACTCTTCAAACAATAGATTGGGGGCTCAAGCAAGCAAATATTTTGGGCTTGTTCTGACATGGTGCTTTGGCCCTTGAACTAGGAAGTGAAGTGGAATAAAAACAAAACAAAAAACTGATGCAATCCCTTTTTGCCTCTTTCCATATCCAAAAGGATAAACTCTAATCAGTCATCATAGCTTCTAATTTCTAGGAAAAGAAAAGAGAGAAAGTAATTTTTTAAAAAGACAAGACAGGAAAAAATGAGTGATGAGTAGTAGGAAAGCTTGCTGCAAAGTAATGAAATTAGTGCTCTCTAAGTACCTAACTGGAGAAGGCAATGGCACCCCACTCCAGTACTCTTGCCTGGAAAATCCCATGGATGGAGGAGCCTGGAAGGCTGCAGTCCATGGGGTCGCTGAGGGTCGGACACGACTGAGCGACTTCACTTTCACTTTTCCCTTTCATGCGTTGGAGAAGGAAATGGCAACCCACTCCAGTGTTCTGGCCTGGAGAATCCCAGGGATGGGGGAGCCTGGTGGGCTGCTGTCTATGGGATCACACAGGGTCGGACACGACTGAAGTGACTTAGCAGCAGCAAGTACCTAATGGCTCAGCGGTAAAAAGTTTGCCCATAGTGCAGGACACTCAGGTTTGATACCTGGGTCAGGAAGATCCCCTGGAGAAGGAAATGGCAATGCACTCCCATAGTATTCTTGCCTGGAAAATGCCATAGACAGAGGAACCTAGCCGGATACAGTCCATGGGGTTGCAAAAGAGTCAGACACGACTGCACAACTGAACAACAAAGCACCGAGTGTATTTGAATGTCATTTTATTGTATTCCAACTTAAGACATTTTAGAAATTTTAAATTATAATAGTCTTCAGAAAGAAAATGAAGAGATGGAAGGATTGCTGCCTTCTAAAAAAATGTGGCAGGGTGAGTTGAGCCTACAGCAGAGGAGGGGGTGGATTATGAAGCCTTAAGGTAGGATGGCTGGAGAAGGAAATGGCAACCCACTCCAGTGTTCTTGCCTGGAGAATCCCAGGGACGGGGGAGCCTGGTGGGCTGCCGTCTATGGGGTCGCACAGAGTTGGACACGACTGAAGCGACTTAGCAGCAGCAGCAGCAGTAGCAGCAAGGTAGGATGAACTATGTGGCAGAAACCCAACAGCCTGCAAAAAGCAAAGATGGACAAAAGCCGAGTCAGCATGAGTGAGTTGGCCAAAGCCACATCAAAGCATTCACTAGCCAGGAGTGAGCATGAAAGCAAATATGGTGTCCACTAAGCAGTAGAGAGTGCCATCCTGCCAGAGACCAGGTGATGCTCTTCATAAACTCTTGGGGACCTGTATGACACCGGAGTTGCCCTCCACCCTTGTCTTGTGTCAATAAGACATAAGCCACAGACCATATCATGTTCAATTAGTACCCTGGGAAAAAGGCAAGGAATGAAGAGGACATCTGTGAAACTGAGTTTTTTGTTGTCCAACAAAGATATTACTATCTGAGAGGACTACTTTGATTATTGAACGAGAAGGCCTGTTAAATATATTTTTTCCTCCTAATCAGAGAATATTGTTTTAAAGGAAACTATAGGGACCATCAAGGCAACACATTTTCTGTGCATATCAAGTCTCAATTAATGCAATTTTTAAAAATGCATTTGGGAAAGCTATCCCTTTTTTGAAAGGGATGCTATTCTGTGTGTGGAGTGGTGAGAGCCTGCATACATTATTTTTCCAATATAAACATTTAAAAAATATTTCTGTACTATTTACAATCTATTTGGTTCCTCCATCTTTGCATATGAGGGTTACTTGGAGAGCTTTAAAATATACCCACCTCCAGGTTTGACCAATTAAGTCACAGGGTCCCTAGATAGTTCTGATGTTTATTTGGGATTGAGAAACATTGGTCTAGTCCTTCAGGAAGGATCTTGTGAGCCATATATACATCACTCTTCTAAATCTGGGATAGTTTCAGTACCATTAGCATTGCAGAATGACTGCCAACTTTGTTCTGCACATTTAAGAAAGGTTGACTTTCAAAAGGGTAAATGTTTTTCAATTTTTTAACATCTATTTAAGGTTGTCCTTGCCCATACTAATGATTTGATGCCTGACAAAAAGCACTGGAGTTTTACTATATTCTCACCCTTGTCTCATAGAAGGCAATGGCACCCCACTCCAGTACTCTTGCCTGGAAAATCCCATGGATGGAGGAGCCTGGTGGGCTGCAGTCCATGGGGTCCCTAACAGTCAGACATGACTGAGCGAGAAGGAAATGGCAACCCACTCCAGTGTTCTTGCCTGGAGAATCCCAGGGACGGGGTAGCCTGGTGGGCTGCCATCTATGGGGTCGCACAGAGTCGGACACGACTGAAGCGACTTAGCAGCAGCAGCAGCAGCAGCAGCACCCTTGTCTATTAATTCCCACCTTCCACTCTGAAAGGCAATTGCAATTTAAGTAAATGAAGAAAACCTGGGAAAAGGCCTGTCTCTGATCCACTGTTCTTCCAATCAGCACAGATAGCATCCTCTTCAATCCAACAAATACACCAACGCTGATGATTTTAGGTTTTTAATCCTTTGTGTCTGGTAAGTAGTATTTATTTTTATACATAGCAAGCCATTTATAAAATGATAAACCCAGTATTCAGACAGTCAGGGAAACCATTCAAATCCTTACCCAAGACTCTCTGGTTAGAAGGATTTATTTAGGTTCTGAGACTACCTTCCACTCAAAGAAACTCCTTCAAATCCATGGGTACTCAGATTTATTTGCTTGGATTTAATACTATGTTTTAGCACTGAGTTCCTTTTTTTGGACCATGAACTTTGAACTTTTTCTTAAAGTACTGACTTTTATTATGGAGATTTAGCTACTGGGTAGAACTCAGCAACTTTGGATTTACTTAACTTTGACATGGTCATAAGAACACACTGGCACCCCCCTGCTCCCCCCCCTCCCCACACTGTGCATTCAAATAGCCTTGCCTGAAAAGCTGAACCAACAAATCTTTAACAGTTACAAGAGTAATGTGTATTGAGAGGCAGTTACTGGATAAAAATTGGGTTCAAGATGATTTTCAATCGAGCTGATTCAAACAAAACCAGAGAAATGTCATAAAAATATAATTTTACACACAAGAAGCACATTCAGAGGCTGCTGTTGCAATATTAATGGACATTCTTCCCCTTCCTATTTTCCATCAAAAATTTTAGCCATAGGAACTAAAGTGAAAGAGCTGTTACTGTATTTTAAAGCTTGGACGAGGATTTTAAGAGTAGCAGCTTAGAAAAGACCACAGCTTCGTATAGTCAAAATATTAAACCTTGTCTCCTGTCATTGGACTTCAGAATTATAAATTACAAAGTGTCTAGGAAATCTAGTGAAATATGTATGAAAAATCTTTGAAGAGAATTTTTTAGAAATGATCTTAATATCAGAGAAAGATCTCAGAGTTGTATATATTTGGGGGAAAAAACCCAACCCTATAAACTTTTCCATATATATTGGATTTATTATATTTCTCCAAAGCAATTTGAAAGGCACTGAATTATGTTCCCTTTCAGCTTCCAAAAAAATAAAAACACCGTGAGTAATAAAAGCAGAAAAGTTGACTCTGAAATTCATTTTCGTATAGATTTATAGGAAAAATGCTTTGATGTCTTTTCCATTCCCTTGCCAGTTTAAAAAAAGAAAAAAGAAAGAAAGAAAAGGGAATGTCTATTAAATTTAACATAAAAAAACCCTACTCTTCAAACCTCATTTATCTTTGATGAGCCCTGGGCAGAGTGCCATAATAACACTATGGCACATTATAAGAATTCTATAATCATTCAGACTCTCTTCCCTTTCTTTTATAATCAGCTGAGTGTTGTTATTGGCCCTCCCTCTAACAAAGTTAGCAAGGCTAGGCTGACACTTTACGCAGTGCGGGCTGTGGTACACAAAAGGGAGCTGAAAGAGGATTTCAACATGTCTCGGCAAGGAAATCCTCATTTTGGCATTTAGGAAACTTTCTTTGGCATGTTAGGAGCTAATGTCTTAATTAAGTGAGACTTCTCAGAGATGCAGGAGGTCCTACTGGTGTTAAGCGGAATCTGCCAATGCCCCTGGGCCATTGGTGGGAAAGTAGATACCTTGGGCTTTTCTGAAAGCTCAGTGCATGTGAACTGCTCAGACCTCACAAATGTAAGTCCTGGCTCAATCCTGGTTCTCATTGTTTCCTCTAGGCATCATGAAAGCTCAAACATGGAGGGCTCCAGTTAACATTTAGACTGTAGTTATGTTTCAAATCAAGTAGAAAACCCAAGGTGAATGGATTTAGCACATACAAACTTTCCCTCTCTATTTCTCTTTCTAGCCATCTGAATAAGAATATTTTCATTAACTGAAAATCCTGATTATCAGCTAATCAAATCAACTTTTTAAAACAGGAAGTCATCAATTATTCTAACAGTCAAATGTCAGATCGGTTTGATGAAACTAGGTTTGAGTCTGAAATTTAATTTTGTATTAATATTTAGCCATTGTGTCTACTGGAGGAAGTTTAGGTCTCTGTTTTACCCTTAAGAAATAATGTACTTGTTCAGTTCAGTACGGTCACTCAGTCGCGTCCTACTCTTCGAGACCCCATGAATCGCAGCACGCCAGGCCTCCCTGTCCATCACCAACTCCCGGAGTTCACTCAGACTCACGTCCATCAAGTCAGTGATGCCATCCAGCCATCTCATCCTCTGTCATCCCCTTCTCCTCCTGCCCCCAATCCCTCCCAGCATCAGAGTCTTTTCCAATGAGTCAACTCTTCGCATGAGGTGGCCAAAGTACTGGAGTTTCAGCTTCAGCATCATTCTTCCCAAAGAAATCCCAGGGCTGATCTCCTTCAGAATGGACTGGTTGGATCTCCTTGCAGTCCAAGGGACTCTCAAGAGTCTTCTCCAACACCACAGTTCAAAAGC
>NW_011494753.1:11373589-11374020 GCF_000754665.1 Bison bison bison | reverse complement strand
CAGCCATGAAATTAAAAGACGCTTGCTCCTTGGAAGAAAAGCTATGACCAACCTAAACAGCATATTAAAAAGCAGAGACATTACTTTATTAAAAAGGTCTGTCTAGTCAAAGCTATAGTTTCTCAAGTAGTCATGTATGGATGTGAGAGTTGGACCGTGAAGAAAGCTGAGCACCGAAGAATTGATGCTTTTGAACTGTGGTGTTGGAGAAGACTCTTGAGAGTCCCTTGGACAGCAAGGAGATCCAGCCAGTCCATTCTAAAGGAGATCAGTCCTGGGTGTTCTTTGGAAGGACCTATGCTGAAGCTGAAACTCCAATACTTTGGCCACCTTATGTGGCCTCATTGGAAAAGACTCTGATGCTGGGAGGGATTGGGGGCAGAAGGAGAAGGGGACGACAGAGGATGAGACGGCTGAATGGCATCACTGAC
>NW_011494753.1:11363624-11373489 GCF_000754665.1 Bison bison bison | reverse complement strand
AACTTTTTCACTCTCCACTTTCACTTTCGTCAAGAGGCTTTTTAGTTCCTCTTCACTTTCTGCCATAAATCTGGCTTATAGACTTGCTGATGATACTAGGGAGGGAAAAAAACAAACAAACTTGGATAGAGGAGAATTTCAATAAAGCAGTTCTCTTGGCAAAGGTAGATAGTTTCTCAGGATAGGCTGTTTGTTTCCTTGGTTCAAGTCCTGGTCAGTTGATCTTAGACAAAAGTTTCCAAACTGCCTCTAGTCATTTGTTCTTTCTATATATATACAGCTGCCAGGAGTTGCATTCTGAATACAAATCGGATGCTATTCATGACTGTTTATGCCAGTTCATACTCAATCGCATAATGCTTACAGTACTTAGCACTTAGATTCATTTTCAATTACTGAGGACAATATGATGTATTAGTGCTAGCTGGAACTAGTCCAGTGTGTTTTAGTTGTTTTTGTTTGTTCATTTCTTTCTTTCTGGAGCTTAGAAATCTGTTGGCTTTCCGTCCTCTCTTTATACCAGTTTCGTCTGGATATAGGGTAGGGTTCTTTGCAGTTTTGCTTTGAAAAGTGTTCTGTTGAGTTTTTTATACTTCAATGTACAGATGCTAAATAGAGGTCCAGAATAGTGAAATGACTTGGCCGAGGGCACACACTGTTTTGTTTTTAATTATTTATTCATTTTATTTTTGGTTGCCTGGGTCTTCCCTTGCTGCCTGCAGGCTTTCTCTAGTTGCAGCAAGTGGGGGTTACTCTTCTTTGGGAGGTGAAGGCTTCTCATTGTGGTGGCTTCTCTTGTTGCTGAGCACAGACTCTAGAGCATTTAAGCTTCAACAGTTGTGGCTGGAGGGCTTAGTTGCACTATGGCATGTGGAATCTACCCAGACTAGGGATGGAACCCAAGTCCCCTCCACTGGCAGGTGGATTTTTGTCCACTGTGCCACCAGGGAAGTCCCTCACCCTGGTTTTTATTTATTGCCCATCCTAGTATTATGCTTCTTTTCAGTTAGAACTAGTTTGTTTTCAAGTTTAGCTTCTTTAATTTGAAGCCCCATCTATCACCGTTAGTTGCCCGATGACTGATAAAATCACAGTTGAAGATCATTGCAATCATTCATGTACATCTGTTGCCAAATTGAGATATCTGGAGCACTTAATTTGTTACGTTTCACGGACACAGGCTTGCCCTCTAAACAAGGCTCTAGGGCACCACTCCTGTCCCACATTTCCTTGTAAAACTGCCTCTGAGGAATCTGATGCATGACTTGTCAGGCTTTCTTCCAGTAAACCCAGGCTAGACTGCCTAACCTCAGCCTACTTGGTTTCTTGCCACAGATAGAAACATTAGCATTCGAGTTGCATTACAAGTCGAAGGAGTTGTGAAAACTTTGACAATTTCCTAAATTGAAGCCAAGATGATCTAATTATTTTCCTTGACATGTGTGTTGTGACTTATGCCATTAAAATGTGGATTGTAATTCTCTTTGCACGATTCTTGGAATCACCATTATTGTTAGCACTTACTTATGAAAGTGGAATAATTTGGGGGGATTTCTTCTCAGAACATTTCCCTATTCTAGGTCTTCATTTAGTGACTTTTTAAGATAAATGTAATCAATGTTTAACAGTCTAGTGTGAAAGAAACAGTATAATTCAGTGAAGAGATCCCTGGATCCAAAATATGTTGGCTCAAGTGTAGGATCTGCCACTTAATAAACCTGATTTGGATCATGTTGCTTATATTCCTGATTTTAGTTTCCCTAATTTTTGAATGGGAATAATAATCCCTGTGTGTTATTAAGGGACTTTGTGAAAACAAAATAATGCAAGCAATCCTTTTTTTTTTTTTTTTAATTGGAAAGCAGTCACCATACAGATGTAATATTCCATGTTGATCCATCTCCCAAACCAAAACACTGGAAGATAGACTTTCAAAAATAGACAACCATGTAATGACACAAGGCCAGGATTAGATATAAGAAAACAAGTTATTTAAATAGGAACAGAATAACAGAAGTTAGAATGGATGGAGTTCATGAAAAACCAGTTTTCGTGGTTTACAATAGTCAGTGCTGATATACAAAAATATACTTTGTACAATTTTATCCTACATTAGTAATAGTATAGTGACAAGAAATGCAATAATCTCAGTGGATTCTGCAATGGTCTTAGTTAATGTATTGGATTCTATTCTTGGCACCATGTCTTTAAGACAGGCATTTTCAAATTGCCATATGCCCAGAGGAAAACACCCAGATGGTAAACTTTTCTATAAAAATGGAACTTGCATAAAGAATGACTAGAGAAACTAGAGCATAGATGGCTCAGAAAGGAGATGATTTGGGGACATAGTATGGTTGTGTTTAATCGCTGATGAGCTCTCAAGAAGAAAGGGTTTAGATCAAATCTCAGGATTTTCTTGAGACCAAACTATAGTAATAATTTCCCAGGAAATATTAGGGCACTCTAAATGCTATCTTTAACCACTCCTTTGACTACTCGAGTACAGTGGTTTGATCTGCAGGCAGGGTAGATGGCCACCTCCTCACTTACTATATAGAATTTGTTACCTGGTTGAAGATGAAAACTTTCCTAGTAATAGTTGAAACATGCTCTCCTTGCTTAAAATTCGTTATGACTTTTTTTTAATGTACAATTCCATACATATAGAAGAATATTTGAGATTGGTCGATTGGGGCTTCCCTGGGGTTCAGTGGTAAAGAATCCATCTGCCTATGCAAGAGACGCGGCTTCAATCCCTGGATTGGGAAGGTCCCCTGGAGAAGGAAATGGCCACCCACTCCAGTATTCTTACCTGGAGAATCCCATGGACAGAGGAGCCTTGTGGATTACAGTCCATGGGGTCACACAGAGTCGGAGATGATTGAGTGACTAACATACACATGAATAATATATATTTAAGATATAAATACAAAAACTTTAAAGATTTCTCAAGCTTGTATAAGCACTAGGAAGCTGTTATCCAAATAAAGAACTTAGAAAGATCAATAATACTGAATTTATTTATCTATGTGCATCCCATTTTATCCATTTCTATCTCTTCTGCTTAGAGATAACTATGAATGTTTATTTGTATTTTATTGATTTTCTCTTTCTTTAAAAAGTAATTTTTATACCAAATGTATGTAGTTCTAAACAGAATTTGTTTTCTTTTTCTGGTTGTAGAGCTTTTTCAGATATACTTGCATACTGTGTATAGTCTTCTGTGATTCTCTTTTTCCATATTGCTACATGGATTGTTCCTTCTATTGATTTATTGGAATAAACCCTCATTGGCTAAATGTGTTGCAAATATTTTCTCCTGGTTTGTGACTTTCTTGATTCACCTCTTAAATGATGTTGTGTGACGAATGAAGGTTTTAAAATTGTAAGGAGTATCTATGGCTCCATCACTTCATGGCAAATAGATGGGGAAACAGTGGAAACAGTTAGAGACTTTATTTCTGGGGGCTCCAAAATCACTGAAGATGGTGATTGCAGCCATGAAATTAAAAGACGCTTGCTCCTTGGAAGAAAAGCTATGACCAACCTAGACAGCTTCTTAAAAAGCAGAGACATTACTTTGCCAACAAAGGTCCGTCTAGTCAAGGCTATGGTTTTTCCAGTGGTCATGTATGGATGTGAGAGTTGGACCGTGAAGAAAGCTGAGCACCGAAGAATTGATGCTTTTGAACTGTGGTGTTGGAGAAGACTCTTGAGAGTCCCTTGGACTACAAGGAGATCCAACCACTCCATCCTAAAGGAAATCAGTCCTGAATATTCGTTGGAAGGACTGATGCTGAAGCTGAAACTCCAATACTTTGGCCACCTGAATTGACTCATTGGAAAAGACCCTGATGCTGGGAAAGATTGAAGGCAGGAGGAGAAGGGTACGACAGAGGATGAGATGATTGCGTGGCATGACCGATTCAATGGACATGAGTTTGAGTAAACGCCAGGAGTTGGTGATGGACAGGGAAGCCTGGCATGCTGCAGTCCATGGGTTTGCAGATTCAGACATGACTGAGCAATTGAACTGAACTGTATTAATTACCTTTTATTTGGTAATTAATATTTTATGCATATTATTTAAGCAGTCATTCCTTATTCTAAAGTCATAAGACACTTTTCTGTATTATATTCTAAGTATTTAAACAGTTGTACTTTCCCATAAGAGTCAGTCTATCTGGAATTTAAGTTAGGAGTATCCATTTTCATATGGACAATTATTATGTGAGCACCATTTGCTGAATACCCCCTCAGTTGTCCACTGATGACCAGTGAAACTTCTGGCATATAAAATTTTTGTAAGAAACACAGGCATGTTTATAGGCTTTCTATTGGATAGTTCTGGCATATAAAATTTTTGTAAGAAACACAGGCATGTTTATAGGCTTTCTATTGGATAGTTGTCTATCCCTCTACCAACATGACACAGTGCTATGTTACTGAAAATCCATAATGCCTTGATAATTTATACAGCAAGACCATTTACTTTTTCTTCTTCCCCAGGATAATCTTGGCTCTAGTTGACAATTTTCTCTTCTGTATACATTTTAGAATTAGTTTACCAAGTTTCTTAGAAGAGCTTATGACTTTAATCATTTAAAATTTTTAGTTCAGGGTGGGTAGGTTTGATCTCTTAATAGTATTGAGTCATCTTAACCATGAAGATCATATGATTTCCTTTTACTTAGGACTTTAATGATGTTCTTTAGGGTTTTATGGTTTTCTCCATGCAAGTCTTTTATCTTTTTGTATTTTAAATAATTATTCCTAAGTATTTTTGTGGTACAGACATGAAACTGATATTTCTATATTGGCATTTTATCTAGCTTATACTAAAACTTATTAATTTTAATAATTTTTAAGTGAATTAGTTTGGGTTTTTATGTAGAAAATCATACATTTGTGAGTAATGACCTTTTTTTTCTTTCCTATCATTGTGACATTTTCCCCCTTTCTTTACAATGTGCTAGGATCTGCTATAAAATTTCAAATAACAATGGTTGTAGAGGGCAGCCTTATCTTATTACTGATCCTAATTACTGAACTTTGAGGTTCTTCCTGTATTAACATGGTTTCATAAGACATCATGGCTCCTTAGAAATCATTCAAAATTAACGAAAACAATTTTTTAATAAAAAAGAGCCACAAGTTCTATCTTCATTAAAACTAGGGGACAGATTTAATTCACAGACACAAAAATACTTATAAAAGCTTCCAAATATAGATCACCAAACAGGAACGAAATCAAGCTGAATTAAAGAGTTTTGAAGAATTAGAAAAGGAATTCTAGAAGACATGGGACAGATATTCAAATGATGCATAGCTGCAGTATCTGACAAAAAAAAAAAGCAGTAGAACAGAAAAGTTTCAGATATAATCCAGAAAGGCTTTCTTGAGATTAAAAAAAAATGTTTATCTACATATTGTAATAACACACCATCAAAAAACAGAAAACCAATAAACTGACCCAGAAAACTCAACATTGGGACTAAGTCTAGTAAATTTCTTGGATTTTAAAGATAAAGAAAAACCCTTTTGGACTGTGATATAAAAAGAATAAGATGCTTATAACAGGGAAAAAAATCAAGCTGGCCATGGATTTCTCCACAGCAACAGAGGGAAAGAACTACGAAATACTCAAGAGAAGAACATGTGAGCCGAGGGTTTTTAAAAATTCAATCAAGATGTTCTTTGAGCATAAACACCTCAGATAAATAATGTTAAACATGTAAGAAAACACGAGACTTTCTTGAGAAAACTACTGGAAAAATTAAAAAGAAATGAGGTGGGGAAATCATGGCAAAATAATTTGTTGAGCATTGAACATGTGTAACTATAAAACCAAAACTCAAAGAAATGGGGCATTTATGGTGATAGAACAGAATATGGAAGTTACATGTCTATATATGTAGAAATGAGACAGCTAAATACATTTGGACGGATGGAGAAAACAGCATGAGAGACAAATTCATTGATTTAAAGGTACTTTATTAGCTAGGATTCCAAGGAATCCTTCAAAACCCAAAAAGCAGTAATATAGTTATATTTAAAAGTATAAACATTATATTTATATTTGTAAGCTAGAACAAAAAGACAAACTTTTATAACTATCAGAATGACACATTAAAAAAAAAGTGTAGAAAAATGACCACTATTTTAAGTCTCTTTAAAAACTGTGAAAGGAAGGAATTCCCTGGTGGTCCAGTGGTTAGGACTTAGTGTTCTCAGTGCTGGAGTCCTGGGTTCCATCCCTGGTGGAGGACTTGAGGGGAGAAAGTAATGTTAATTTTGGAAATTTCCTGTTTGTCTAATGGTTAGGACTCCTTACTTTAAATGCTAAGAGCCACATTCAATACCTAGTTGGGGATAAGCACATAGTTGTGTGCTGTGGGGGGAAAAAAGAAGAAAAATAACTGTGTAAAAGAAAAACATAACATAGAATTATTCATCAGAAATAAGATCAGAAATATTTTTCACATCAATAAATAAAAATGAAATTAACTCATATTTTCAGAAAGATTTTCCAATAAAGCAAACTACTTCATATAAATACATATGTATATTCTCTATAGATGACAAATGGCTAAAACAAAGTAATTCAGAAAGATGGAGAATTAAAGAATGGCAAATTATATACGCAAAGGCACACAAAAGAAAGCTAGACATAATTTATAGTTTATAATTTATAATTTATAGTCAAGGCAGAATTCTGGCCAAAAAAGCAATAACTGAGACAAAAGACAGTCTACGATGTCAAAAAGAGCCATTTACAACAAAAGCATAGTAGTGTTAAATATCCATGAGGTAAACGTCTCAACTTCAAAAAACAAAACCTACAGGATAGAGAAATAGATGTGTAACCGAAGACTTTAACTCAGTTCAGCCCATGATAGTATTTAAAAAAAAAGATAAAAAATGAAATAATTTTGTAGGAAAGTATAATTTGCAAAAATTAATCAGTGAAGAGGTAAAAATTAGATTAATTTTCAGGAAAGAAATAGAGAAAGCTGTCAATTTACTACCTCAAATGACTTTACTTTCTACCAAATCTTTAAAAAATAGATTACCAAGGCTATTTCAACTGCTTCAAGTAATACAATATGCCAGCAATTGCCTTTTAAAAGTCAGTTAAGATATCATTTAGTTCACTAAATTACATGTATCTGTGGGACATCAAGGTGATCAAAGTCCTTGAAGACTAGATTACAACAAAGAGCAGGAGAGTTGACATAATCCAAAACGTGCAGTGAAGGTATACTGCTGACCCTTCCTGTTAAAAGAAAATTGCTCTAGTGCTTCTTTATAATTGATATAGAAGAAAATAAAACAATTAATTTCTCAATTGATTTGCTTCACACCTAGACCATATCTGAACACCCCATATATGGAACAGCAGATGCCAAAAGAATCAGAGATAATTAAATTTATCATAGTCTTCAGTCATTTTCCAATACAAATCTGCCTTTTGTACAGATGAGAACATTAGGAGCTTGTAGGTATTATCATTGCTACATTTTTAAAGTTTTAATGATAACAATAATTTTGGCAATTTCCATAAAAATGTGGTCTGCCTTTGGTTTATTAGCCTGGTTTCCCCTGGTAGCTCAGTGGTGAAGAATATGCTTGCCAATGAAAGGAGACGCAGGAGACAAGGGTTCGATCCCTGGGTTAGGAAGATCCTCTGGAGGAGGAAGTGGCAACCTGTTTCAGTATTCTTGTCTGGGAAACCCCATGGACAGAACAACCAAGCAGGTTACAATCCATAGAGTTGCAGAGTCAGATACAACTGAGCATGCAAACACATATCTCACTCCATGGGTCAAGGAGTCAATGTGGAAATTCTGCAAGTATATTTCAATTTTTTTGTTTTGGAATTGAGGAAATAACCACAGACATGAGATGAGGGATATCTAGGTCAAAATTCTATATATCAACAAACATCATAAGTTCCTGCTTTGACTAATGGTACTGCAGTGGCATTTTTGGAGTCCTAGAATTTTTCTAGATATATAGATTAATTACTGAATTCATTTACTTCAGTTCTAAGGATACTATAGTTATTTAATTACCATCAAGTATCCCTATTAAAACAGGGGTCCCTGTTTGATTGCTATTCTTTCCCTCTGCCTGTTATTGTGTTTCCCATTGAAATTACAAAACTCAGGCGAATGAAATATCTCTCTCTATTATCATCCGTAGTCTTCAGAGGACAGAAACCTCTTAAAAAGGTGTCTTAAAATCATTGATTGATTTTAAGTTGATTCTCCCCTCACTAACACAT
The DNA here is from genome assembly GCF_000754665.1 of Bison bison bison. Taxonomy (NCBI): domain Eukaryota; kingdom Metazoa; phylum Chordata; class Mammalia; order Artiodactyla; family Bovidae; genus Bison; species Bison bison. Next base: position 11,365,199 of record NW_011494753.1, on the reverse strand, counting down.
TTTTCAATGCCTAGGAAAATGAATGTTTATTTGGACCCCTAGAGAAACAGTGGGAAATGGGATAGATTATATACTATATAGATTATATTGTATAGTTAATGCACTGTAACATTTCTATATGCCCAAGGTTTGAGATTTGCTAGGGAAGTTCTGTCATTTAAATATTGAATATAGGTCATTGAATATAGGTCACCACTGAGTTTAGTTAACTCATAAAGCCAACTGTCAGAGTCATTTCTAGATCTCAAGATAACATATTAAATTCAGTGGATAAAGGTGCCCAGAGTGAAAAATTTGACTCAATGTAGTATTATATTCCATTCCCTGTAGAATTGATTCTTATCTGTATTCTCTGGGTGCATACTGATATAAATTAGAGAAATATTGAATGCGTTTTGGTGTTTAATATGTCTTTTCTCAGTCAGATTTTGTACTTACTCTCACTGTGGAATATGTAAACTGATTCTTGTTATGGCTATGGAAGCAATGGTGGGTACAGAAGGTATCTTAAGGAGAATAATTATGCTCTTGTAAGGCAACTGTTTGGGGTAAGATTATTACAAGATATTGAAGCACAAGTAGATGAGTCTTTTTTTGTCAAGAAAAGAAGCATTTCTTTTAGTTGGCCAGTTTAGTTCAGTTCAGTCGCTCAGTCGTGTCAGACTCTTTGCAACTCCATGAATTGCAGCATGCCAGGCCTCCCTGTCCGTCACCAAATCCCAGAGTTCACCCACATTCATGTCCATCAAGTTGGTGATGCCATCCAGCCATCTTATCCTCTGTCGTCCCCTTCTCCTCCTGCCCCCAATCCCTCCCACCATCAGGGTCTTTTCCAATGAGTCAACTCTTCGCATGAGGTGGAAAAGGACTGGAGTTTCAGCTTCAGCATCAGTCCTTCCAATGAACACCCAGGACTGATCTCCTTTAGGATGGACTGGTTGGACCTCCTTGCAGTCTAAGGGACTCTCAAGAGTTTTCTCCAACACCACAGTTCAAAACCATCAATTCTTCAGTGCTCAGCTATCTTCATAGTCCAACACTCAACACCCATACATGGCCACTGGAAAAACCATAGCCTTGACTAGACGGGACTTTGTTGGCAAAGTAACGTGTCTGCTTTTGAATATGCTATCTAGGTTGGTCATAACTTTCCTTCCAAAGAGTAAGCATCTTTTAATTTCATGGCTGCAGTCACCATCTGCAGTGATTTTGGAGCCCAAAAAAAGTCTGACACTGTTTCCACTGTTTCCACATCTATTTCCCATGAAGTGATGGGACGGGATGCCATGATCTTCATTTTCTGAATGTTGAGCTTTAAGCCAACTTTTTTACTCTCACACTTTCAATTTCATCAAGAGACTTTTTAGTTCCTCTTCACTTTCTGCCATAAGGGTGGTGTCATCTGCATATCTGAGGTTATTGATATTTCTCCCAGCAATCTTGATTCCAGCTTGTGCTTCTTCCAGTCTGGCATCTCATGATGTACTCTGCATATAAGTTAAATAAGCAGGGTGACAATATACAGCCTTGACGTATTCCTTTTCCTATTTGGAACCAGTCTGTTGCTCCATGTCC
>NW_011494753.1:11363343-11363524 GCF_000754665.1 Bison bison bison | reverse complement strand
CCTGGCTTGGAGAATTTTGAGCATTACTTTACTAGCGTGTGAGATGAGGGCAATTGTGCGGTAGTTTGAGCATTCTTTGGCATTGCCTTTCTTTGGGATTGGAATGAAAACTGACCTTTTCCAGTCCTGTGGCCACTGCTGAGTGTTCCAAATTTCCTGGCATATTGAGTGCAGCACTTGT
>NW_011494753.1:11333430-11363243 GCF_000754665.1 Bison bison bison | reverse complement strand
TCTGTTAGGTCCATACCATTTCTGTCCTTTATCGAACCTATCTTTGCATGAAATGTTCCCTTTGTATCTCTAATTTTCCTGAAGAGATCTCTAGTCTTTCCCATTCTGTTGTGTTCCTCTATTTCTTTGATTGATCACTGAGGAAGGCTTTCTTATCTCTTCTTGCTATTCTTTGGAACTCTGCATTCAGATACTTATATCTTTCACTTTCTCCTTTGCCTTTTGCTTCTCTTCTTTTCACAGCTATTTGTAAGGCCTCCCCAGACAGCCATTTTGCTTTTTTGCATTTCTTTTCCATGGGGATGGTGTTGATCCCTGTCTCCTGTACAATGTCACGAACCTCAGTCCTTAGTTCGTCAGGCACTCTATCTATCAGATCTAGGCCCTTAAATCTATTTCTCACTTCCACTGTATAATCATAAGGGATTTGATTGAGGTCATACCTGAATGGTCTAGTGGTTTTCCCTACTTTCTTCAATTTAAGTCTGAATTTGGTAATCAGGAGTTCATGATCTCAGCCACAGTCAGCTCCTGGTTTTGTTTTTGCTGACTGTATAGAGCTTCTCCATCTTTGGCTGCAAAGAATATAATCAGTCTGATTTCGGTGTTGACCATCTGGTGATGTCCATGTGTAGAGTCTTCTCTTGTGTTGTTGGAAGAGGGTGTTTGTTATGACCAGTGCATTTTCTTAAAACTCTGTTAGTCTTTGCCCTGCTTCATTCCGTATTCCAAGGCCAAATTTGCCCGTTACTACAGGTGTTTCTTCACTTCCTACTTTTGCATTCCAGTCCCCTATAATGAAAAGGACATCTTTTTTGGGTGTTAGTTCTAAAAGGTCTTGTAGGTCTTCATAAAACCGTTCAACTTCAGCTTCTTCATCGTTACTGGTTGGGGCATAGACTTGGATTACTGTGATATTGAATGGTTTGCCTTGGAAACAAACAGAGGTCATTCTGTCGTTTTTGAGATTGCATCCAAGTACTGCATTTCGGACTCTTTTGTTGCCCATGATTGCTACTCCATTTCTCCTGAGGGATTCCTGCCCGCAGTAGTAGATATAATGGTCATCTGAGTTAAATTCACCCATTCCAGTCCATTTTAGTTCGCTGGTTCCTAGAATGTCAACATTCACTCTTGCAATCTCTTGTTTGACCACTTCCAATTTGCCTTGATTCATGGACCTGACATTCCAGGTTCCTATGCAATATTGCTCTTTACAGCATTGGACCTTGCTTCTATCACCATTCACATCCACAGCTGGGTATTCTTTTTGCTTTGGCTCCATGCCTTCATTCTTTCTGGAGTTATTTCTCCACTGATCTCCATTAGCATATTGGGCACCTACTGACCTGGGGAGTTCCTCTTTCAGTATCCTATCATTTTTCCTTTTCATACTGTTCATGGGGTTCTCAAGGCAAGAGTACTGAAGTGGTTTGCCATTCCCTTCTCCAGTGGACCACATTCTGTCAGATCTCTCCACCATGACCCTCCATCAGATGTTGGCAATTTGATCTCTGGTTCCTCTGCCTTTCCTAAAACCAGCTTGAACATCTGGAAGTTGATGGTTCATGTATTGCTGAAGCCTGGCTTGGAGAATTTTGAGCATTACTTTACTAGTATGTGAGATGAGTGCAATTGTGCAGTAGTTTGAGCATTCTTTGGCATTGCCTTTCTTTGGGATTGGAATGAAAACTGACCTTTTCCGGTCCCGTGGCCACTGCTGAGTGTTCCAAATTTGCTGGCAGATTGTGTGCAGCACTTTCACAGCATCGTCTTTCAGGATTTGAAATAGCTCCACTGTAATTCCATCACCTCCACTGGCTTTGTTAGTAATGATCTTCCCAACGCCCACTTGACTTCACATTCCAGGATGTCTGGCTCTAGGTGAGTGATCACACCATCGTGATTATCTGGGTCATGAAGATTTTTTTTGTAGAGTTCTTCTGTGTATTCTTGCCACCTCTTCTTAATATCTTCTGCTTCTGTTAGGTCCATACCATTTCTGTCCTTTATCGAACCTATCTTTGCATGAAATGTTCCCTTTGTATCTCTAATTTTCCTGAAGAGATCTCTAGTCTTTCCCATTCTGTTGTGTTCCTCTATTTCTTTGATTGATCACTGAGGAAGGCTTTCTTATCTCTTCTTGCTATTCTTTGGAACTCTGCATTCAGATACTTATATCTTTCACTTTCTCCTTTGCCTTTTGCTTCTCTTCTTTTCACAGCTATTTGTAAGGCCTCCTTACACAGCCATTTTGTGTTTTTGCATTTCTTTTCCATCCTTAGTTGGGCAAGCATGCTTATATATCCCAGCTTTTCCCTCATCTACCCAAAAGTTTCCATTTTAAGCCTCAAGTTCCCTACTCTTTCCCCATTAATGCCTTTTCTTTCCAACAACACACTTCACAAGGGTCTGCACTGCACTATATCATCCTGTATAACTAAATTTTAAGTCTGATTTTTAGCCATATCTGCCCTGCCTTAAAATAAACAAATGATTTATTTAGGAATACTATGAAAATTTTTTGCCCACACTTTGTGCTGAGAGTTTAAAGCCCTGAATTTGTGATTTTATTTCTGCAAGCTCTCCAGAGCAGACGTCTCACCACATAGTACAGGAAAATCACTGTTTACTACCATAACAATTCAATGTAGCATCCAATTGTTCCCCAAAATCATTACCTTCTACAGGTAGTCCATGCCATCGATTACCAGTATCCCATTTTCCTATGGCTATATGACAGCCCTGCATTTAAGCTTCCATAAGTCAGCAACTTACTCTAAGAATTCAATCTTGGTGAATTGTTTTGTTGGTTTACTTTTATTGGTAACAAGTACTAGATAACTTAGGATACAGCCAGTTAGAAAAGAAATGATGCTTTACTTTTTAAACTGACGAGTTTTCACAAAGGTACCTAGGGACAAATGTGTTGAGGAATTGAGAGAACAAAAAGGAGAAGATAATGTAATCCAGAGATTAATGCAGGATATAGCCAATATCCTTAAGTTTGGAGTAATAAAGAGGAAGAGTTAAGAAATCTGGAACAGTCTCTGCTGTGTGATCTAAGGGTATAGCAAGGACTTAGCATCCAAGCAGGGACTCCCTCGGCAGCGCTGGACCCATGGAGAAGTGCTGAGAAGCCAGTACTGCAGAAAACGGGGTTCTGGGTAGACAGGTTCTAGAACTGCTGTGAGGGGCGATAAAACCAGGGCTGAGGAAGGGACTCTATGTGGCTCCATGTGGCTGCTAGATGTGTTAAAAGGTGTTCTTGAAAGGAAGATGTGAAAGAGAAAAAGAGTCATTTCCCCCCTTCTCATTTGCCAATATCCACCAGTACTTCAGAGTGGCTGAGTCTAACTAGAAGTTAGTCAACAGTTCAGTTCAGTTCATTCGTGTTCAACTCTTTGCAACCCCGTGGACTGCAACACGCCAACAAGTCAGTCAATAAGACACGCCAACAGAACACAGAAGTGTGCCAAAGGAGGCGAAGAATATTCACATAGAAGCTGACTTTGTCACTTTTCTTAGCTTTCTCAGTAGAAGGATAAATTCTGTTCTCCCAGAAGTTGGAGGGTAAAGCATCTACTTTTATTTATAGTGATTTTGATTATTATTTCATAGTGCCATTCTGACTTGTCTTTTTCTCCATTTTTGCTACTGTTGTTATCTTAGTTTAAGACTCCTCCATCTAATACTTGCCCTGTTTTAACCCCCTGAATAAAGATAGACTACAAAAATCCATGAATTATTATCTTCAAATTCTTACTATTTTTTAATATACACTGGACTCTATGCTAAAGAATTATTGATACATTTAATCAGGATGTGTAGCTATAATTTACCCTTTATGGTTTATTTTACTGTGAAATGGAAATAAAACATGTATGAGTTCAGAAAAGGAAGTAAAAACTCAGTAAAACAAAGAGCTGTGTCATTGTCAATTCTAAAACCACAGAGTTCAGAAGATAGATTTACTAAGTCAGCAAAACCTATTAGGTCAAGGAGTATATAGCTACTTTATGTTATGATTGCCGTCCTATAAATTTACCTCCCACTCCCCATCCCTGTTGAATATCCCTAGACATCATTCACAGTGGGCTTTCTTCAGACGAGATATACTCTCACATTTCCACAGATCACGCTGTTTCAGCTTCCCCTTTCCTCCCTTCCTTCTAAACTGAGTAAATGCTTTCATAAAGCCAGGCTTTGTGCAGGTGTTCTCACCTTTGTGAAACCTTCATGTGTCATTTAGACCATTTTTATTGGGTCACACTATTTGAATATCACTTATCACATGATGTTTTTAACACAGGATAAAAGTGGCACAATAAATAAGGTGGATTTTCCATGGTATGGTTTCCCAATTGAACCGAACAGGAACTTCTACCCTACTCAATTTTTGAGGTTTTCCATCTCTTCCATGAAATTGTGAGCTCCACTTTGAAGGTAAGAAATAAATGTCTTTTGTATTTCTATTTCTAGCATCTAGTTCAATGCTGGGTACATAGTGGGCTTCAATAAATGCCTAATGTAATTTAATTATATATCAATAGAAGAATGCCAGAGTCACATATTGTACTGCTTTTGGATGGTGTGTGTATTTCTGACTTTCCTCCCTGGTCTGACAAGTACCAATTTTCTAACCTTTAAATACATCTTTAAATACATCATTTTTAAAAGTTAATATTTTTTCCCGAAATTATTTAACTATTTCTTGCAGACATTTGAAAACCTGAAGTACAGATTTTATGAACATGTATTAGTTTTATCTAATTTGTGTCTGTTAGATTCAACCCAATTTTAATCTTATATCATCATATACATAATTTATGTGGAAAATATTGCAAAACTTTCTTCAGAAAGCTGACCTTTCAAGGAGGACTTACATAGTCTCGCGCGCTCTCTCTTTTTTTTTTTTTATCATGTTCTTGGTTGGATTATAGTACCATTCTGGATAGCAGTGCCTTGTATTTAATTTTTTGAGGGGAGATGTTGAGATGACTCTAAGCCTAGGAACCACAGTCAAGAACTGGACAAGGGTTTTCAAGCAGCTACAACCATGAGAGAAAGGGCACCTTTTTTTTCCAAGTGCTGTGAAATCATGAAGCACGACTGTACCTACACACGTGAATCTCAGTTATCATCTGTGGTCTCATCTCAGAGCATAGACAACTGCTTAAGCTCCACATTGGTTAAGATACCTTGTTGTCTTTGATATCTGAGTATTTCTGTTCTTAAGATAAAAGACCTAAAAGAGAAAAACATGCTAATAAAAGAGAAATGTGCTCTATACATAAACATAGGTGAAGTTAGAGTGTTAGGATATTTCATGTTCTGAAGCCCACATGTTGTCATAGTGAACAAATGAACTTTCTCCCTGGACAAAGGCCTACTTGCCCTCCCAGCTGATTCCACCCTGCACACTAATGGATATGATGCTAATAGCCTCCAATTGTCTCCTTCTTCAGCTCATCTCTTTTCTCTGCATCTTGACGCCATATCAGTTTGAGGCAAGCTGTGGCAGGCACATTGCCTAAAAGGATCCCCATGTTGGGAAGCAGCGGCTGAAGGCGCAGTGCCAGGATTAGCCATTAGCAGTTGGGGGAGAAGCATTCTTGTTGTAGTCTTGTCTGCTGGAAGGCTCCCCACTGGCATGTGAAATAGTTCTCTCTTGTCAATCAAACAAATTGTTTTGCAGATCTACTAGGTGTTTAGAGGATACAGAAATAGAATTTTCAGATCTTTAGGAGCTTTTCCAGGAGGAGATCTGTGTTTTGCAGCAAAATCTGACTTTTTTTAAAAAAGAATGGGTCTTCTCTCAACTGTAATTGTACCCATTGTACCTAGAGATTACAAGAAATACTATTATAAGTTTTCAGAGGTCTTATTAAAATTGCCACACTTTTGGAGAGTATTAATGAAAATTTGGGTATAAGAATATCTTTACTTTGGTCTCCCAGGGTATCAGAATATCCTGAGTCAGCAGAACAAAAGATGATGTCATTGTTTGGAGAAGCTATGATAAATTCCTTAATCTTCAAATGACCTTTGTCCCTGAATCCATACTTCACATTTATCTTACCTGCTTTCTCTTACCTGCCCTCATTGTCAAAAGAGATGTCAGTCTACAACATAGGCTGGAAGTAGTGCTTATGAAGACTATAGATATACCTTAATGTATTAAAATTAAATTATATAAAAAAAGAAAAATGGTAAGGCCTGCAGTGAATAGCCACCTTTGTAATGCAAATATACCTCCCTCTCTACTACTGTTTCAACTGGAGGTGGTCAGCTTTTATCTCTTTTATTTCTTTACACTTCCATGTAGAAGCTCCTGTCCATGTTTTATTTATTTCTACTTCTGATTAAGATTTCATCTGAAGAGAGGGTTGTGCTACTAAAAAATTATTTTTTAAAAACACTGAACTATACACATTATATGAGACAGAATGAGGTAAAATACCACTCTCCAAAAATCTTTGAATTAAGGATATCCATTCAAATTGCTTATCTCAGTGGGAATTATCCTGTGAAAGTCAAAGAGCCCTTTGAAGAGTTCATCACCCTGTGACACATATGTGAAGGTTCATAAGTTCTGTCAGGCATGTTTTCTTGTTAATATTTACCAAGTCATCTAAGCCATAAAGACCCAAATATTTACTGTCTATATATTGTAGGTATATTTTTATAGTACTTAGGAGGGCTTTTTGTTTGTTTCATTTTGTTTTTAGTAGAAGCAAAGCATGATAACTGCAGAAAATTTGAGAATGTGGTTTTGTGATTTTGTATTGTGTCAACATACCTAATATGGAACTATATTTCCAAGTTTTCCTTCTCTGTGTGGTTCAAGTTTAGAACTGTCCACAATATAAACTTGCCCAGGATTTAGAATATGTATGAAATAGTCATTATACTCTAAAGCACTGGCAAGTTCCGAGTGCAGCACACTGCCTGCTTTTATCAATAAAGTTGTATTGGACACAGTCACACGTTTTCTGATATTTTTATGCTACAGTGATAGAACTGGGTGACCATAACAGGAACTAGGTGACTTTCAAAGCCTAAAGTGTTTTCCTTTATGGTGTACAGATGCTGTACCTATTAATATATATTTTATAAGGAAAAAAAATTTGCTGACCCCTACTCTCTAAGCGCTGTTGCAGCTCATTCAGGCTGGTTTCTCTTGTCAGCCTGGTGCACTTAGATCTCCCCCTTCAGCTTCTCTGAGTCCTGAGCCTGTGTGCAACTCTGTGGAAATCTGTGTACAACTCTATGGAAATCTGTACCGACTCTACTGTAGGCTATCTGCATCAGCAGGATTAGATATTATGAGAGATATGAAGTTTGCCTGTGTGGGTTCCACCTGTCTTCATACGTTCTAGCTTGTCCTAGATTCTCCATGCTGTGTGTCCAGTTCCCTTCCTGGCTGCCTTCCTGTTGCCCTACAATGCCTTCATGCAAACTCTGAGAGATTGTGAAGGACAGGGAAGACTGGTGTGCTGCAGTCCATGGGGTTGCAAAGAGTTGCACATGACTTAGTGACTGAACAACAACAGAAGTGCCTCAGGCCCTCTCCCTTAGATGCCAAGGTAGCAACCTTTCTCAGACACTTTTCCCCCAGCTTCCCTTTGTTGTCAATTGATTGGTGATTTTTCTATGATCATTCAACCATCTCTTCCCTATTATTTCCCAGAAATGGCCACAGTTATGTAAGATCTAATACCTGCAATAAACCCCAATTCCATACCACTGAAATTTGTTATGCTTTTCTTGATCGAATTCTGAATGTTACAGTCATTGATACCGGAAATGGGGTGCTGCCTTTACCAAAACGGAAACATGTCTGGATTTGGGAGTAAGCTGTATGCTTGTGCACTTTCTTAACAATTTGACTTTGATTTTATCCTCTTTTTCAACATCTCTGTCTCTATTGGATCATCTCAAGTTTTCAACTTCTCTGCTTTGTGAAACAAAGTTTTCCAAAAACATTTCCCACAAACTATAGTTTCTTGCAATTTCATCTCACTCATTCCCAATATCATACGACTTCTGTAACAACAGTGCACCCGAACGACCCTTGAAAAAGCCACCAATCACCTGCATGTTTCCTAGTTCAATGGTGCCTTTTCTCTATTGTCTGTGTTGTCTCCTGTTGAATTGTCTAACCACCCGTCTGCTTTTGTCACCTTGACTGCACCTTCCTCTTCAAAATCGTGTCCTTAATTTCCTTATTCTACTGTCTTCTACTTCTCTTCCTATTTGTCACTGTTCATTCTTCTTCATTAGCTCCTTCTCCTCTACTTAATATCTTATTGTTGGGATTCCATCCTCTGCCTTCATTTGACATTATATCTCTAGGTAGTATGAATTCTCCTGGATTCAAATGTCATCTTTCACAATTACTTGGCCTTTAGTAATTTATATCCCCAGTCCAGATTACTTTTCCAAGCATGAGGCTCAAGATCCAGCTGTTTTAACATTTCCATTCGGATGTCCCATAGACATATCAAATTTAACGTATTTCCTTTGGTTGGATTCCCTTGAATCAAGCTTTGAGGTGGAGATTTGGGAGCAAGTGTCTTATTAAGGGAATGTTCTCAGGAGAAACCCGTGGAACCCAGGAGCTTTGGACTATAGCTTGAACTGCAGGATCTATCCTGGCTTGAGTCTTTTATACACCACATCCAATTATGTCCTACCCCAGAAGAGTGGACAAAACTACCAGGCTTCCTAAAGTATAGCAGATCTAATAGCCTAAATGCAGTCCTTACTATTCTTCAGGAAAGATTGCAAGTGTTAGCAAGGAGCATCCCTGCTACCAGGAGCATCCCTAAGCAAGTAAGAAATAAGTACACTGAAATGGTAGGAACGATCCAAATGTGGGATATCTCTAAAAGGTTTGACAAATATTATTTTTGTAAGAAATACGTAACTTGTTGGGACTTCCTTGGTGGTCCAGGGGTTAAGAATCCGCCTTCCAGCACAGGAGATGCAATTCGATCCTGGTCAGGGAACTAAGATCCCACATGCCATGGTGCAGCTAAGCCTGTGGGGCACATCTACTGAGCCTGCATGCTCTAGAGCCTGAGTGCCACAACTAGGGAGAAGCCCGCTTGCTTCAGTGAAGAGCCTGTGCACTGCTATGAAAGATCTCACAAGCCAAAACTAAGACTTGATGCAAACAAATATATATATATGTATATATTTTAAGTACTCATTAAAAAAGAAATATGTAGCTTGTTAATATATAATGGGCTTATTATGGTTATTTTAAATGAATTAATAAACATATTTTAAAAGAAAATGAAATTTTTATTTAGTCACACTAGTCAGTGGCAGCCCACTCCAGTCCTCTTGCCTGGAAAATCCCATGGATGGAGGAGCCTGGTAGGCTGTAGTCCATGGGGTCGCTAAGAGTTGGACATGACTGAGCGACTTCCCTTTCACTTTTCACTTTCATGCATTGGAGAAGGAAATGGCAACCCACTCCAGTGTTCTTGCCTGGAAAATCCCAGGGACGGGGGAGCCTGGTGGGCTGCCGTCTATGGGGTCGCACAGAGTCGGACACGACTGAAGCGACTTAGCAGCAGCAGCAGTCACATTTTAAGATCTCCATAGCTACAAGTGTCTAACAGCTACCATATTTACAGTAAAAGAATAGCATATAGTCGGCAATCGAAATTTTTTTGTATTGATACTAGGATAACTTTATTGATGTTTTTGATTACATTTCTTGTGACACTCCATCTCATAACCACCTGTACTAGCTCAAACTGTTCTTCTGTCCAAAACCTTCTCCTTCCTCTCAGTGTCCCCACCCCCAAACTTGAAAAATAATTGCTAATTTTTCAAGCATTATCTGTCAGGGAACTCTTTTGACTATCTCTTCCTTGAAAGAATCAACTATTTCATCCTTTCAGTTCCACTGTTCTATGAATTTCCATTCTAGGATTGTTTTTCACACTTTTTGCATTTCTTTAGCTGAACTGAAGGCTCCTGGATGGCAAGGCATGGATCTTATTTGTCTTTGCATTTTCCATATCTGGCACAATTCTGGCATACCTGTCACTCAGAAAATGCTGCTTAAAGGGGGAAAAATGAAAGGATCTCCCTTCTCTTTTTACTTTTTGTATTCTTATGACATCTATTACTTTTAACTCTCGTATCTTTGACTCTCAACTAACTTCTCTTCTTTCGTACACAAAGATACTAAAGTCTGTTATATTAAAATCACACTTATGAAGCTTTTTTGATGTCATAATTAAAGGTTGCACATGCGCATGCTAAGTTGCTTCAGTCGTGTCTGACTCTTTGCAACCCTATGGACTGTAGCCCACTAGGCTCTTCTGTCCATGGAATTCTCCAGGCAAGAATACTGGAGTGGATTGCCAAGTTCTCCTCCAGGGGATTTTTCCGACCCAGGGATGGAAGCTGCGTCTCTTATGTCTCCTGCATCGGCAGGTGGGTTCTTCACCACCACCACCACCTCGGAAGCCCAATTAAAAGTTATGTGATTGGATATGTCCATTTTTAGACATGCAGATATTTTACCAATGACAATAGCTAATGATACAGAAGTCTACAACATTTTATTAAAATTCTAAAAACTTGCATATTCTAAATATTAAAAGGTTTTCTTGTAACTCATCTGGTAATACATGGTAATAATTCCTGATTTGGTATGCATGGACATGAGGCTATTCATAGCCTATTGATCTCTGTTAATGTGAATATTAAAATGGTATTTGTACCTCACTACTTTTCTAAAATCAGAAAACTTCTGAATTCTGAAATATGTCTAGCCTCAAAGGTTTGGAATTGTCTATGGACCTGTGTATCTTATGGCTATTTATACATAACAAATATATAATATGTAGACTTTTAGTAGTACTATAAAATTTTATCAAAGACAGAAATTGGTTTATTCATAAAAATCATTCTATGGTTAGTTATTGTGGTTTTAAAATTTCAACGAAAATTCTGTTTGGTACTTAATAAAGGAAACTATTTTCAAGATTTTGAGAGTATAAAAAAATCAGGACATTTTTTATGTCTTATTTTTTATTCAGATAATGAGCAGATGACAATAAGCTTTAGTTTCATTATTTTTGAGAACATACTTTTTAGAGAGCCAAAAATTACAGAACAGTTTTGGAATTTTCTATACTTACACTGTTTATATCCAAAGTTGTCAGATACTCTGTCTTCTTGATAGACATAGTTCTACCAGGCAGAAAAAAAAAAAAAAAAAAACATCTTAAAATGACATAGCAGACATTTGACAATTCAGTCACACAGAGAGGCTCATACTCCAAAAGCAATCGTGACAACTTAAAGTATGATTCATGCTCAAAGATTGTGACTCTCCCCCAGATTTGTGACTGCATTTCCTGTAAATAACTCTGCAGTTCTTCTGTAACAATGGTTCCACTGACTCTAAGAAAGTTTAGCAATGGAAGTGAATGGAGTTTTAGGTGAGTACTGAGTACTGGCCCAACCCACATGAACAATTTGAGAATGAAAGCACTCACTTCCTGGAACAAATCAGCAATGTTCTTATATTTCCCCCTGCAGTTTCAAATTCATTGTGTTGAATTACCCTATCATATCAGTAAAAGAAAGAAACCAAAATCTTGTGAGCCACTATGGAGCCAATAAGCCCCAGAGACCTAAATTTCCAAGTAGTGCTTGATTTGAGGAAGCAGTTTAGTGAATCTCTATCAAGTTCCAGAGACTGTGTCTGTTATTAAGCTATTGTCTTGCAGCATCATACCCATCCGGCCATCTAACACTTCAGGAGGCTGGGGCTGAGACTGTAAACTGCATTTCTATTTTGACTTGCAGTTGCACTAGACTTACAGGAGGCACTAGAAACAAGGAGGCTAAAGGACTAAGAAGCAACAGGCTCATTCCTGTTTACTTTCTATTCCAGATTTTACTTCTTGTTCCCATCATTGTTGCTCTAGCAAAGCTTCCTCACTCTACCAGCAAAATTGTTTTTCTAGTAGCAGCAGGTATGACTTCCCAGGTAGCTCAGTGGTAAAGAACCTTCCTGCCAATGCAGGAGACATAGGAGATGTGGGTTTGATCCCTGGATCTGGAAGATCTCCTGGAGAAGGAAATGGCAACTCACTTCAGTATTCTTGCCTGGGAAATCTCATGGACAGGGGAGCCTGGTGAGCTGCAGTCCACGGGGTTGCAAAGAGCCACACACAACTGCCTGCAGCACACAGCAGCAGGTATTTGACTCTGCATTTTCTTCAAGACTCACTCCTCCAAACCAGTCACACTGAAGTCCTTCAGAGATACCAGCCACAATTGGCTGGTGCCCGCTTCTCAAAGTCTGGGTTTCAGCGGCACAGAATCTCTCTTCTGAGTATTGGAGATACCAGCTGGCCAGAGGCCCCCTCCTCAGAGAGTCTGAACCCCTATTCTTGGGTGCCCTTTCTCCTCTGAGCTCCTAATTTTTTATAATTCCAACCTCAGTCTCTTTTTCCCTCCAGGCTAGGGCTGTAGCTGTGTCCTTGTTTCTATCTCCTTGGTGACTTGGTATTCCCGATTTTGACTTTAGAGTTTTCCAGTGCCTGAGCTAAAAATTATTTCTATTAAACCTCACAGTTAAAATAACAAGTATGTTTTCTGTCTTCTGAGTGGACCCTGACTGATACAGTGACATAGCCGTAGGATTGCACTAAACTCGAACACAAGACTTTAGTTCAGCTTCTCCTACATGCTCCTAACCCGTTACCATCTAGAACTAAATGCACCACCTCAGTCACTCTCACAATTCCAGCAAGCAGTTACTCTCACCATTCCTTATCTTCAGGCTCAGGGTTATCCTTCTTATAGTGACTTTCTTCTGATAAATTTTAATTATCTCTTAAGTCCTTTTAGCCCCTCTCCCCCTTTTTTAAAAATCAATTGCAGATGCTGGGTATAGCAAATAAATGTATTTTCTTATATTTAGACTAAATTTCTCCCAATATTTTGCAGAACAAGTGTTACTCCTTATGCTATATATGCTAATATATTTAAGAAAACAATTTTTCTAAAATCCCAGGTGATCTCCATTTGACCTTGAGGTCTCATGCTGGACATTCCCTATGCAGAAAGTGTCCACAACAAAAGTCTGTATTGCAAAATTTTTGTTTGCTTGTTTTTTTGTTTGTGTTTTTCTTTTTTATTACCTCCAAATCATATTGCATCCTGACCTTTGCTTTAAAATAGATAACTGGGAGTTTATTTCAGCATTTCCAGTTTTCCTGAGGCATAGCTCAAATTAATACCAATATCTGTTTCTGTATGCTACTATCATACTTTTTAATCTGTCCTTAGAATTCCTTAGTGAAGATTTAGGTGGATGGAGGATGTCAGAAAAAGTTTAGAAAATAACTCCAAAGTCTTTGGTTTTGTGGAAATCAGTGTTTGTAGTCTTTATAGTTCAGCGTCTTTTTTACAAGCCAATCCTAAAAGCCCTGAAATGAAAAGTAAATCAAAACAAATCTCTTGGATTATTCTTACTGGTATCACATTGTATATGTAAACAGTGCTTTCCAGCTGGTAAGCTTAAGTAAGACAGATCCTGCCCAGAGAGTTTACCAGCTTACACGGTTGCTACACAGGAGGAAAACAGGGAAGAGGCTGTTTTGTTTTTGTTTCAGATTCACAACAGCTGTTGTATTCTTCTTGGCTGGTTCCAAATTTAATAAGGCCCAATAAATCTCTAAGAAAATAGCCCTGAGACACTGCTATTGTTTTTATTTGGTACTGAGCTCATAGTACAAAGTCTCTCTCTAAAGCACTCTTTCTGGCTAATTTCAGAGAGATCATACCAAACATACACTCCAAAACACTAGCCCAGAAAAGCACAGGGAAAATCATATCCCTGGCGATGGATATTGAACTAACAGAAAGCTTCCTTTAAAACCTAATTCAGGCTACTAACATTTGCAAATCATGTGTCTGTGAGATTGCTGGTCTGGCTACTCTATGAGCCTTAAATGCCCTTTTCAAACCATTGCTTCAAACTCTTAGCTGTTGTTCCTTTATAAATAATTTGGGGGAAAATATTATCAAATGCTTATGTAATTTCTCTGGTGTGCAAACTGCACCCCAGCTCGCTTCACTGGAATCACTGTCATAGAGATTACATACCCAAGTGTAAGCAGCTGAAAGGAACACGCTACTGATGCAAGTAATATATTTTCAATTTTTAATGAAGTGTTACTTGTCCACAACATTATCTCTTTTAGGTTCCAGGCTGTGTGCCAGTGATAAACTGCATAGCTCAACATATTATCTATTTTTAAGTGACCAGTCTTTAGAGGTAAATTCTCTGTTCTCCTCGGTGAATTGATCCAGTGTTTGGCTACCATCAAATGCTTTACAAGTGTACAAGATGTGATTTTTTTTTAAAGTGGGGATGAAGACTTAAATATATTACTATATCCTCTTTTGTGCAAAATTTTAATACATGCAGCTGACTATGCCCAACTGAGGCACATCTTCCAATGAGCTCGAGGCTCTTGGGATTTCTGCCTGAGATGGGGACCAAATAAATATGTGATTATCATGAGCAAGTCTGCCTGCGAGGTAAGCAAGAAAAAGGAAGCAGAGCCATCGTCTGTGCTTCAGTTATTTGTACTTAAGGCGAGTAACATTACTTCCAGATTGAGTGGGATAAATAATCCCCAGAGCTAGATTGAATAAAAACATCCTCTTCTGTGAAGATGGAAGAGAATCAAGACCAATATGAAGTGGTTGTTGGATAGAAGAACGTGACTGAGGAGGAAGAGAAACACTGAGCCACTGGAGCATTCTTTAGAATCAGAGACTAATAAGGAAGTTTCACAGGGACCTCAATGTAATGAACAGGTCCTGACATCAGCAGATGTCTTTCTTGCCAAGACATACAAAGGTTGCTGTATTCAGTTTTGAAATGACTTAGAAGGTGAGCATGGTATTCCTTGAGCATATAGCTGAGATGTTCTGGAGAGCCAGGGAAACTGACAGAACTCACAACCTACCAAACTCCTGGCCTACTAACCAGGTTGGCTGGTTTACATGATACCAGGAGAACTTTTCTCATTTATCCCTCTGGCAAATCTGAAATCCTGTGAGAAACCTACAGGTTAGAAGGAGTCAGGCTATACTTTAATGTCTCTTTTTTTTAAGGATCAGGCTGTGAATTTGGAAAATAGACAAGAATGTTTGGAAGAGTAAAAGACATCAGAATTTGATATTCCAGACCATCACTTAGGGTATCCAAACAATGGCATTAGAAAAATACTCTGTCTATTGCGATTAAAATGACTTCAAACTAGAATGTGAAGGGAAGGCATTAATGAAATATAAGTAGATAAGACTGTAAAGCTTACTGTGTGGTTGGCAATGTTTATATCATGAAAGAATGATGAAAGTGCAGATTATTCACAGAAGAATAAAAAAAGGAATTCAAGAGCTAAACTAACAGCTCCAGGCAGGTATAATCTCAATATCACCGTATAGTTTATCAAGTGTGTCTTAAATGTAATATGCTAAATAGTCTCATAAGATAGGCATTAACCAGTCTTTTTAATAAATTTTTATTGAAGTATAATTGATTTACAATGCTGTGTTTAATTTTTGCTGTACAGCAAAGTGACTCAGTTATATATATATATATATTTGGCATTACCAAATCTTGATGTTGGGAAAGTTAACCCATAAATATTTAAACATAATGTTTTACTTAAAAAGTAGATCCAATAAATGGCTCAGATGGTAAAGAAGAGAAAAAAAATACAAAACTTCTTGGAACAAATTAGAAGACAGAGGCCTGATAGAGATATTTGAATAAAAATAAAAGTAGAGAAAATTAACCGGTTGAAAAAAAAATCTATAAACTATGGGTGTAATTTATGATTGTGTTCTAATGTAAAATCCCAGTCTTATTATTAGCAGTGCGGAAGACATCAACACTCAGACACTAGTGGAAGCCCCATTCTGCTACAAATGAAATATTTGCTACATTATTGCCTTGCCTGGGTAATAATTTCTTTCTTCAGAGGACTGAGGAAACAACCAGAAGAACTAATGTTCTAGATCAATGGTGTCCCCCAAGGCGTGGCAGTTGAGGGAGAGGATGTGTCTTTGCAAAATCCCCTCAGATGGCTCAGACACCTTCCCCTTCACATTTGAAAACCGCTCTTAGATTTGCTTCTAACTAACAGGAAGCAATAGTTTGTTAAAGGATATGAGGTTATCAGATATTTAACACACCAGATACTTCACCTAGTCCTACATTAAATAAGCCCAGATATTAGGAAAAAAGATTTTGAAAAATTTGACAAAAGGGTGGATACTCATCATTGTTGAGCAATTGCTCTGGTCCTGGCATGGAGCTAGACAGTTACACAACTGAACAAAAATTATTTAATACTTTCTTAAAAGTCACGAGTATTACATGGTAACATATTATCAAATTACCAAGGGGGAGGAAATAAAGATTCAGAGATTACATCACTTGGCTCCAGCTTCTACAGGCAGCCAGAGCAGAGCTACCATCTGTACTCATCAGTCTAGGTCCAAAGCCCAAGCTTTCTGAGTGTGACCCGTGAACTGAAAACCTGATAGGTCTAACCATCTCTCAAATGCCCCTCCAGGAGACACCTAAATAAATCCTTGTTATGGCACACAAAATCTCTCATGTGTTCAGATTTAAGAGGAACGCATGCAAAAGGTGAAAGGTGGGCATTCCAGAGGCTGGAATAATCCCATAAGAGTAAATATTAAGACTAAACCCAAAGGTTTCCAAAACTGAAGAGGACTATACTGACCATTTTCTAAGCGTGTGAGACACACACAGAGAGTATGCAATACACTACTGCGTGGGGAAGATAACATAATATTATTGAATTACAAAGGGGCAAAACTTTCTGTTTGTCTAACTTTCATATTCTTCACCATATTTCCAAGTACTGTATAACAGTAGTAATCTAGTATGAAAAAAAATCCAGGAACTGTAAAAAGTTTTCACTCCTTTACCCCCTCCTGCTGCTAAATCTTTAATAGCATTTGTAATCTCCTCTGTCATCTGAGGTTTTTCCAATCTTAATTTACCTTTCTGAGTCTCCATTGTGCTCAGTCAGACACAGTATCTAATTAACTACCTGAGAAAAGTCGCTGTGAGCCCACAAAGAGATACACAATTGGCTTAATTAGAACCAAAAAAAGCACTATTAAAGGGAAAGTTTCATCCTGTGCCTCTGTGCATGTATAAGCCTTTCATACATGGAAAATGCTTACATTTAGTCATTTTACACACACTGGATGTAAATTACAAGTTTTGCCGTTCTTAGTATGTGGTCGGTGGCAATGCTTAATGGATTATTTGTACTAATTACCTTGGCAGTTCCTTATTTCTGTCTGTCTTAGCATTGAGCAACCCTAGAGGTTGTTGATGAGTAAAAACTAAAGTTCTTGTTAGTAGGATTAGGTTAGTAGCCAAGATCACTATTGCTATTTTTGGCAGATAGTGCATCTCTTCTTGATATAGCACTTCTACTTAAAAAAAAAAATCATTTTCTATTTCAAACATCTGGAATTAGAAAATTATGGAGGAGCTGAGGATTCCCCCCTTACCCCCATCCCCCTACCCCCCACCGCCCTGCCGCTCCAGCTGCCACCCCAGCTCAAGCTTAGGATTGTTCCTCAAACGGAAGTGTGCCACAACTCATTCCATCCCCCAAGGAAACTGTGTGTTTCCCTGGATCACTCCGTGGGTTCCCACAAATCTTGTTTCATCTGGTCCAGTACATTGCTGAGACCCTCGGGTGGTGGTCTGTACTCTTTCTGATGGACTTTTAGTTCCCTGGCATCTCTGTTTACTAGGTTACCAGTGATGCTCTGAACACAGCCTGAACTGTCTCATGACAGCTGATTGTTACATTTTCAGGAATTTTGTGAGCTGGCGAATGTCACTGTCATTGTTGTTTAGTTGCCAAGTTGTGTCCAGCTTTTCTGCGAGCCCATGGACTGTAGTCCACCAGGCTCCTCTGTCCATGGGATTTCCCAGACAAGAATATTGGAGTGGGTTGCCATTTCCTTCTCCAGGTTGATGTCATGGAGGAGCCTAAAATGGGCTGTGATTGGTGTATTTGCACCACAGAAATCAGCAAATGCCACAAATTAGGGATCCTCCTATTCTAAGAACCATTTGTTCAGTATTTACCAACATAGCACTGGTGGCAGGTAATAAATCCTTACTCTTGCACTCAGAGCTAATTGAAAAGATCATCTGACAGCCCAAAGACCAATTTTTCTTGTTTCTCATTTCTGAAAACAAGTAGCTTCACTAATACAGCTGAAAGATCTCTTAGGAAAAAATTCTCCTTCCCTACCCCTGCCTCCCTACCTCCCTTAATTCACAGCCCTCATTTTTCCAATAGCTTCCCTTTCAAGTTTATGCTAAGTCAGACATGCTCCAAGGTGGTTTCTTCTTGTGGTTGTCCTACTAAATAATACTGTGCACTTTATTTGGTCTCTACTACAAGCCTAATGTGGAGTTTTATGATATAGCCTTTTTAGTTTTAAAAGAATAATAAATTCTAGATAGAGATCCAAACTCAGGTTAGATTCTCTCTCTACTCCCAGCCCTGTTGAATCATTATATAAAGACAAATGCAGTAAGAGAAGACTTGATGTCAGAGGACTTGAGTATAAGTAGTAGATACACCTTGCTAGTTGGGAAAGAGAGAAATTTCCTTGCATTTCCTGTCACTTTCTGCTTGCCAGTGCAGGAGACAGAGGTTCAATCCCTGGGTTAGGAAGATCCCCTGGAGGAGAAAATGGCAACCCACTCCAGTACTCTTGCCTGGATAATCCCATGGACAGAGGAGCTTGGTGGCATACTGCCCATGGGGTCACAAAGAAATTGGATGTGACTGGGCAGCTACACATATTATTCTCTAGGAGAGGTGCAGTGGCTTGTTTTATTCATGATTGTCAAAGTGCCACTTCTTAATTTTCCCCTCTATGGGATCCAGTTGCCAAGGGAGGAGTCGTCCTGAGTTTCCCTCCATGGTGTCTGCTTTACATAGTGAGAACTCCAGGCAGTTCAGTATTGTTGAAACTGACAGGAAAGTCTCTTTAATTTTAGAATTTTGTATTAGGAAGCCCTTGGTTCTTATACACCTAGATCACGTTCTTCAATTTATTCTTAATAATAAAAGTGATATTCAGACGTCTTTGTCTTTTAAGGTTCAAAACTCAAAAAAGAGAAGAGGAGTTTGATTTTTGGGTCCCTTAAAACACCAACTGGCTTCCTTGATAACTCAGTTGGTAAAAAATCTGCCTGCAATGCAGGAGACCCCAGTTTGATTCCTGGGTCAGGAAGATCTGCTGGAGAAGGGATAGGCTACTCACTCCAGTATTCTTGGGCTTCCTCTGCGGCTCAGCTGGTAAAGAACCTGCTTGCAGTGCGGGAGAGCTGGGTTCAATCCCTGGATTGGGAAGATACCCTGGAGAAGGGAAAGGCTACCCACTCCAGTATTGTGGCCTGGAGAATTGTGACCCCTCTAGTCCATGGGGTCACAAAGAGACAGACGCGATTGAGCAACTCTGACTTCAAACATCAAAACTAATGTAACTTGGGATTACTTAAGTTCTGTTTCTGCATTAGTGAAAAAGAGGAAGGTTACCAACATTGTAGGGTCCCTTGATTTCCAGGTGGCACAATAGTAAAGAATCCACTTACCAGTGCAAGAGGCATAGGAGACAAGGGTTCAAACCTTGTATCAGGAAGATCCTCTGGAGGAGGAAATGGCAACTCACTTAAGTATTCTTGCCTGAGAAAACCATGAACAGAGGAGCCTGGTGGGCTCTAGCCATGGGGTTGCAAAGAGTCAGAAATGACTGAGCAGCAGCAGCAGCAGCCTTAAGTCACCAAATATTTACAGAATACCTATTGCACTTTCACAGTTTATCATGATCCACACAGTCAAAGGCTTTGGCACAGTCAATAAAGCAGAAATAGATGTTTTTCTGGACCTCTCTTGCTTTTTTGATGCTCTAGGAGATATTGGCAATTTGATTTCTGATTCCTCTGCCTTTTATAAATCCAGCTTGAGCATCTGGAAGTTCACGGTTCACGTACTGTTGAAGCCTGGCTTGGAAAAATTTGGGCATTACTTTACTAGTGTGTGAAATGAGTACAATTGTGCAGTAGTTTGAGCATTCTTTGGCATCACTTTCTTTGGGATTGGAATGAAAACTGACCTTTTCCAGTCCTGTGGCCACTTCTGAGTTTTCCAAATTTGCTGGCATATTGAGTGCAGCACTTTCACAGCATCATCTTTCAGGATTTGAAATAGCTCAACTGGAATTCCATCACTTCCATTAGTTTTGTTCGTAGTGATCTTCCCAAGGCCCACTTGACTTCACATTCCAGGATGTCTGGCTCTAGGTGAGTGAGCACACCATAGTGACTATCTGGGTCATGAAAATCTTTTTTTGTATAGTTCTTCTGTGTATTCTTGACACTTCTTTTTATATCTTCAGCTTCTGTAAGGTCTGTATCATTTCTGTCCTTTATTGAGCCTATCTTTGCATGAAATATTCCCTTGGTGTCTCTAATTTTCTTGAAGAGATTTCTAGTCTTCCCCTTTCTATTGTTTTCCTCTATTTCTTTGCAATGATGACTGAGGAAGGCTTTCTTATCTCTTCTTGCTATTGTTTGGAACTCTGCATTCAAATGGGTATATGTTTCCTTCTCTCCTTTGCTTTTTGCTTTTCTTCTATTCCCAGCTATTTGCAAGGCCTCCTCAGACAGCCATTTTGCTTTTTTGAATTTCTTTTTCTTGGGGATGGTCTTGATCCCTGTCTCCTGGTCAATGTCATGAACCTCCATCCATAGTTCATCAGGCACTCTGTCTATCAGATCTAGTCACCTAAATCTATTGGTTACTTCCACTATATAATCATAAGGGATTTGATTTAGGTCATCAAATGGTCTAGTGGTTTTCCCTACTTTCTTCAATTTAAGTCTGAATTCGGCAATAAGGAGTTCATGATCTGAGCCACAGTCAGCTCCTGGTCTTGTTTTTGCTGACTGTATAGAGCTTCTCCAACTTTGGCTGCAAAGAAAATAATAAATCTGATTTCGGTGTTGACCATCTGGTGATGTTCTTGTGTAAAGTCTTCTCTTGTATTGTTGGAAGAGGGTATTTGCTATGACCAGTGTGTTCTCTTGGCAAAACTCTATTAGCCTTTGACCAGTAGCCACAAAACCTTTGCTGTGTGGGGCACA
Organism: Bison bison bison; assembly: GCF_000754665.1. Taxonomy (NCBI): domain Eukaryota; kingdom Metazoa; phylum Chordata; class Mammalia; order Artiodactyla; family Bovidae; genus Bison; species Bison bison. The sequence goes on along the minus strand of NW_011494753.1, from coordinate 11,341,957 downwards.
ATAAACCGTGGAAAATTCTGAAAGAGATGGGAATACCAGACCACCTGACCTGACTCTTGAGAAATCTGTATGCAGGTCAGGAAGCAACAGTTAGAACTGGACATGGAACAACAGACTGGTTCCAAATAGGAAAAGGAGTACATCAAGGCTGTATATTGTCACCCTGCTTATTTCACTTATATGCAGAACATCATGAGAAATGCTGGGCTGAATGAAGCACAAGCTGGAATCAAGATTGCTGGGAGAAGTATCAATAACCTCAGATATGCAGATGACACCACCCTTATGGCAGAAAGCAAACAAGAACTAAAGAGCTTCTTGATGACAATGAAAGTGGAAAGTGGAAAATTTGGCTTAAAGCTTAACATTCAGAAAACTAAGATCATGGCATCTGGTCCCATCACTTCATGGCAAATAGATGTGGAAACAGTGGCAGACATTAAATTTTGGGGCTCCAAAATCACTGCAGATAGTGATTGCAGCCATGAAATTAAAAGACGCTTACTCCTTGAAAGGAAAGTTATGATCAACCTAGACAGCATATTAAAAAGCCGAGACATTACTTTGCCAAAAAGGTCCATCTAGTCAAGGCTATGGTTTTTCCAGTAGTCATGTATGAATGTGAGAGTTGGACTATAAAGAAAGCTGAGTGCCAAAGAATTGATGCTTTTGAACTGTGGTGTTGGAGAAGACTTTGAGAGTCCTTTGGACTGCAAGGAGATCCAATCAGTCCATCCTAAAGAAAATCAGTCCTAAACATTCACTGGAAAGACTGGTGTTGAAGCTGAAACTCCAATACTTTGGCCACCATCTGAGTCATTTGAAAAGACCCTGATCCTGGGAAAGATTGAAGGCGGGAGGAGAATGGGGCGACAGAGGATGAGATGGTTGGATGGCATCACTGACTCAATGGACCTGAGTTTGAGTAAACCCCAGGAGTTGGTGATGGACAGGGAGGCCTGGCATGCTACAGTCCATGGGGTCACAAAGAGTCAGACATGACTGAGCGACTGAACTGAACTGAACTGAACCTATTGTACTTACTGCTACTGCTGCTGCTAAGTCGCTTCAGTCATGTCCAACTCTGTGCGACCCCATAGACAGCAGCCCACCAGGCTCCCCCATCCCTGTGATTCTCCAGGCAAGAACACTGGAGTGGGTTGCCATTTCCTTCTCCAATGCATGAAAGTGAAAAGTGAAGGTGAAGTTACTCAGTCCTGTCCGACTCTTCACGACCCCATGGACTGCAGCCTACCAGGCTCCTCTGTCCATGGGATTTTCCAGGCAACAGTACTGGAGTGGGGTGCCATTGCCTTCTCCGATTGTACTTACTAAGTGCCTATATGCATCAAGTACTGCCCAAGATACTGGGAACATTATGTCCCAGGCACTATGAGCCCTCAGTTCAGTTCAGTTCAGTTGCTCAGTCTTGTCCGACTCTTTGTGACCCCATGAATCACAGCACGCCAGATCTCCCTGTCCATCACCAACTCCCGGAGTTCACTCAGACTCACGTCCATCAAGTCAGTGATGCCATCCAGCCATCTCATCCTCTGTCGTCCCCTTCTCTTCCTGCCCCCAATCCCTCCCAGCATCAGAGTCTTTTCCAATGAGTCAACTCTTTGCATGAGGTGGCCAAAGTATTGGAGTTTCAGCTTTAGCATCATTCCTTCCAAAGAAATACCAGGGCTGATGTCCTTCAGAATGGACTGGTTGGATCTCCTTGCAGTTCAAGGGACTCTCAAGAGTCTTCTCCAACACCACAGTTCAAAAGCATCAGTTCTTCGGTGCTCAGCTTTCTTCACGGTCCAACTCTCACATCCTTACATGACCACTGGAAAAACCATAGCCTTGACTAGACGGACCTTTGTTGGCAAAGTAATGTGTCTGCTATAGACATGCAAAAAAGAGTTCTGCATAAAGTTTATAATCTAGAAAAGAGCAATAATATTATCCTCTGAGTATAATAATAGGAGCATGGAAAAGGGAGAATAGAACTTTGATGAGGTGGAGTTCAATGATGGAAAAGACAGATTTTTTTCTTAAATAACTTTTCCCCAACAAATCTTTTACCAAAGTCATTTTTCTTTTAATTTCTCCTCATAGTTCCTGAGAAATATGCTAATGGATAGAAATGAAAAAGAAGGGCTGAATAACCTATGTACTATCATTGATCCTTAAAAAGTCAAGGATTGACCACACTGACATTTGTCAAACTGTATTAGTTTTCCAGGGAGGCCAAAACAGTACCACAGGCTCAGTGGCTGAAACAACAAAATTTTATTTCTCCCAGTTTTGGAAGCCAAAAATGAAACATACAGGTATTGGTTTCCTCTAAAGTCTTTCTTTTTGGTTTGTAGACAGTCATCTCTGTGTATCTACACTTAGTCTTGCCTCTGCGCATGTTTATGCTTTAATCTCTTCTTCACGTCTTTTTCCACTTTAATCTTTTTTTTCATTTAAATAATTGAAGTATGTAATTGATTTACCTTGTAACTCTGTGAGGTTATGCTGTGAGGCTTGTGGGATCTGAGTTCTTCCACCAGGGATCACACCAGGGCCCCTGGCCGTGGAAGCAGAAAGTCCCAACCACTGGACTTCCAGGGAATTCCCTTAATCTTCTTATGAATATAACAGTCATATTGGATGAGGGCTTTCTCTAAGAACCCTATTTATGTGGTTACTTCTTCAGAGACCATATTTCCAAACACAGTTTCCTTCTGAGTTACCGGGGCTAAGAGCTTCAACATAGAAATTTCAAGAGGACACAGTTCAGTCCATAATAGCCACCTTGTGGGAAACTTCTCTAGCAGTACTTAGGAACTTAGCTATAATTTTGAAAATCAAATATTCCTTTCTATAAGTCAGTGATTTGCCAAATTGTCCTTAATAAGTACATCCTTTTCCTCACTTATGAATTTTACCTTTCTATATTACTTTTTGATAATACTGGCTTTTGGGGGATTTTTTTTTAATTTTGGGGGGCTTCCTTGTGGCTAAGCTGGTAAAGAATCTGCCTGCAATGTGGGAGACCTAGGTTCGATCCCTGTGTTGGGAAGATCCCCTGGAGAAGGGAAAGGCTACCCACTCTAGTATTGTGGCCTGGAGAATTCCATGGGGATGCAAAGAGTCAGACAGGACTGAGCGACTTTCACTTTCACATATGGAACTATTCAATTAAGAAATAGTTGCAAACTTATGACTGTTAAAATTCTTTTATATTTGTTTTTATCAGAAGGAAGAATTTCACCTAAGAGAACTTGCTAGGTTTCTTAATCTCCAGCTTTCCTAGTCCTTTGTCATGCTAAGAATTGCCTTGGGGGCAAAATGAAGGAGTAAATCAATCAAGAAGCATTGAATTCATGCAGTTATTCTTTTCCAGTTGCGCTATTTATGTATTTTTCAGGAAATTGTAGAAACTGTTAAAAGAGAGTGTTGTGAAAATGGAAAACTCTTAGCAAATGATTTATTTTTGGGAAAGAGACCTTGGTGGGAGCATACCTATCATCTGAAATTATCTAAATTTGTGCATGGAGATTTAATAAGTATTAGAATTCCATTGATAAGAAATCTGCATATCCTTTGCCATGTCTCTGCTATGCTTACAGATGGTTGGAATTTTACTATCAACCTGTGCCAAATGTATTGAAACTGGAACAAATATCTTTTAATCCTTAGGCCGTGTGCATCCTTGTCATCCTGACTCTGCTTTAACGTATTCTACTTTTCTGCCTTTATTCTCTAAAGTATTTTATCTTTGCTATCCTTCCTCTCTGCATTCTACTTTCCTATTCCATATCTCAGTAGGTTTCTTTTTGAGGTTCTGGAGAGTTCTAAGGAAAATAGTTCAAACAGCAACCCTAAGGAAATAGAAGTATCCAAATTAACGCACCCAGTTCCATGGCCCGTGTGATCAAGCAGCAATTCATTTGGAGACCAATGCAATAGTTTAGATTTTAGCAGCTGAAAAATCTCTAATAGAGAATATCTTAGATCTAATAAAACTTTAATGAGGATTTTGTTTTCCCTTTAATCTTGATATTATTAAAGTTTTGTGGCCTTTAAATCTAGGGAACAATCAATCATTGTGTGTCTTTTAGTCTCATGAGCAGAGAACTTAAATGTTAGTACCACATTAATTGATCTGGGGGGAGAAAGCCTTCCTGAGTTTCAGCTGCTTTTAACTGCTTACTAAGCTTCAACTCGAAGAAGGCAATGGCACCCTACTCCAGTACTCTTGCCTGGAAAATCCCATGGATGGAGGAGCCTGGTAGGCTGCAGTCCATGAGGTTGCTAAGAGTCGGACACTACTGAGCGACTTCACTTTTCACTTTCATGCATTGGAGAAGGAAATGGCAACCCACTCCAGTGTTCTTGCCTGGAGAATCCCAGGGATGGGGGAGCCTGGTAGGAGGCTGTCTATGGGGTCCCACAGAGTTGGACATGACTGAAGTGACTTAGCAGCAGCAGCAAGCTTCAACTACCTGTACAACACAACTAAATTTGGGAATACTGAATTAGTAAAAGTAGTAGACAGGCAAATTTATTTTTCTCATTCCCATTACAGAGTGTTTTTCTTCTCACCATGGTCTCTGAAGTGAAGAGTCAAGTTGTGGTTTAGTCACTGAGTTGTGTCTGACCCTTTGCAACCCCATGGACTGTAGCGTGCCAAGCTTCTTTGTCCATGGGATTTCCCAAGCAAGAGTACTGAAGTGAGTTGTCATTTCCTTCTCCAGGGATCTTCCCAACCCAGGAATCAAACCTGTGTCTCCTGCATTGGCAGGCAGATTCTCAACCACTGAGCCACCAGGGAAGCCAGGAGAGTCAGTAATAGTAAAGAATATGAGAAATCAAAATGAACTATATACTTATTATTCCTTTTCTCTAGAAAAACATCTTATTAATCATATAAATAATACTAAAAATGAAAATAATACTAATATTCATATAAACATCTAACATCTATTGTGAATGTATTGCCTGCCAAGTACCCATACATTATTACCTCATTTAAAGTTGAAATTGAAAATGTATTATTATTCACATTTTACCAAAACAAAAAAAAAATCAAACTCAAATTTTAGAAAAACCTGGGTCACACAGCAATTAAATGACAAAACCAAATGCCCTGTCTTTCTCCAATAACTTCTCACTGTTTTTAACCATTTTGATGTAATAGCCAATGGATACATCTAACTTAGTGTATCATTTGAAAAGGAGATTTTTGATTGATTATAAAAACAACTTACTGTCTCAAAAACCACTCTCTGAAACTTTTTTCCAATAAATATTTAAGGAAATATATTTTATATCATTTTATAAAAATGTAAATTGACCTAGAAAAAATTAATGTATTTCTCAAATGCAGGTAATAAGGGAAATGGGAATTAGGTATTCTGGAAGAAGAAAGAAATTATGTTAGAATATTAAAATTTTAATAATGTTCTGCTCCTTGCCACAGATGTAATACTTATGTTTGAATCTTAGAATAAGCCTGGGGAATTTTATATTGAACTGGCAAAGAGATTTTCTTTCAGCTTGGGCTTTCTTGTTTTCTAGACTTCAACTGTTTTGTTTATCTGATGCTGTTTTTATTCTTTTATTCTCTTATGTATTTTCTTGCTTTCTCTTTTATTTTTTTTAAGCTCTATTCCCAGAAGATTTTCTTTCAGAATATAGGTGTATTTCTAAGAAAATGGCATAGGGAGTGGGTTCCCCAGAGCTCAGTTCTCAAGAAGTAAAACAGCTCAATATAAATAAAACAAGGAATCAGTTCCAGACTTGGCTGAAAATCTTGACAGAGATACTAGATCCTTAGTCTGCTATTTCCTAACTTCTTCACACCAATTAACACTTCATTTTCGGTGAAAGTGTCAGAAGTTTTTTTGAATGTGAGGTTAATTAAGATTTTAAGACAATTGAGTGTCAGTGTTGGCTGTTTGGTTTGAATGGCGCAACTCCAAGAAATTTTCCTTAAAACACATTAGGTCCTGAAATACAGGACACATTCTCAAGATATAACATGGAATAGGCCAGGCCAGCACACTGTTCCTACGAAGTGAGTCTAAGTGTCACCAGATTGATTATTGGAGAGCTCCCAAAGGGGAAAAAGTTAAAATAGCACGCAGAACAACTCTAGCATCATTCGGATAACTAGTATATAAATATTTACTGATGAACCATATATTGTATATTTCAGATCTGCAAAAAATTGAAACATAATACATCAACCTATGTATACTGATGGACCTGTGACGACAAAGAGATGCCTTTAACTGTAAAGTGTTTACACAGATTCAGTGCTAAAGAGTGTGCTGTGGTGAATTAGCAAAATTAAAGCCTCTGACTTTGGACCCCTGAACTTCATGGTTTGCTTTGAATCTTTGGGTTACCATGGCAACTGCTGCCACCAGGAGACAGGTCCATAGGGGACAGACTCTTTCTCAGGCTTCCTGGCCAATTTTGCCTCACCAATCCCAAAGGGCCCTTACACACAGGAAAGTGCTTATGTTAGCACCCCTTAACTTTGTCATAGACACAAGAAAAGGTCCGGAATTTGGTGATTTATAGGCAAGAAATATAAAGTAGCTTCAAATTTTGCAGTGATTGCAGATGTTGGTTACTAAGGATAGTGTTTTGTTTTTTTAGGGGGTGGTGGCAAATTTTGCTCAGAAACTGTGATTGTCTTTGCCAATTGTTTATCTAACATGAGTTCACTGCTGGGATTTCACAGGCCAATAGTGCACAGTATAATGTCACTTAACAAGCCAAGAAAGAAATAACATAGTCTAAACAACTGATAGATTAATTTACACTTTTGTTCCAGGCCATAGGATGTGAAAGGAATCAAGTCCAAGTGTAGCGGAGGTCTACCTTTTCTACAAGCTTGGGTTCCTCAGGAGAGACTGGATCTTGCACACCAAGGAATGACATCCAACTGCCAGCACAGAATAAAAATTCCTTGTTGCTAAAGCATGAGACCAGGGAATTAGGGTGACTGGTGTTGACAGGTAGTCATCTTCTCTGGCTGCTGCAGGGTTTGTCCCACTGCCTATGGAGGAGTTGCCATTATCACCGCAGGAGCTGCGCCCCAAGGTCTTGAGAGCTACACCAGCAAAGGGTAGCTTTGCTCAGTGCCAGACTCTCAGATCACCCTAACTCTGACTGTTTATCGTCTAAATGCCTTCTTACCATATTTGCTTCTTCATCTGTTTTTATTGATAAGCACCCAGTAGCTGAGCACTGTGCTGTGCTGTGCTAAGTTGCTTCATCGTGACCAACTCTTTGCGACCCTATGGACAGTAAGCTGCCAAGCTTCTCTGTCCATGAGATTTTCCAGGCAAGAACACTGGAGTGTGTTGCCATGCCCTCCTCCAGGGGATCTTCCTGACCCAGGGATGGAACCCGCATCTCTTACATCTCCTGCATTGGCAAGTGTGTTCTTTACCACTAGCACCATCAGGGAAGGGCAGTTGAGCTCTGAGTGCTGATCAAAAGACAACAGATGGGATGATGACATCCTGATACAGCCTAAGCTAAGCTAAGTCGCTTCAGTCGTGTCCAACTCTGTGTGACCCCATAGATGGCAGCCCACCAGGCTCCCCCATCCCTGGGATTCTCCAGGCAAGAACACTGGAGTGGGTTGCCGTTTCCTTCTCCAATGCAGGAAAGTGAAAAAGTGAAAGTGAACTCGCTCAGTTGTGTCCGACTCTTCGAGACCCCATAGACTGCAACCTACCAGGCTCCTCCATCCATAGGAGTTTCCAGGCAAGAGTACTGGAGTGGGGTGCCATTGCCTTCTCCGATACAGCCTACTTCACTCTTATATTAAAACAATTCTACTTCTAAAAATAACTTCTTTATTTTGTGTCTTTGTCATAAATAAGTAGATTAAAACAACTTCACTTAAGTGGTGTAATAAATAAGTGGATTTGAAATTTTATCAATTCACAACAGTCTCCTTGAGGGTCTTCTGACTTTGTGGGCTAGGATCAACTTTGTTTCTCTCTGCTGTGGTTTTATGTTGCACTTTTTGAAATAGAAATGTGTAACCCTTGGGTAACTGATGTATTTTTGCTTAAAGCTTCAGTCTTGGCCTGGCAGTGGCCTACTCAATTCAGTTCAGTTCAGTTCAGTCCAGTCACTCAGTCATGTCTGACTCTTTGCAACCCCATGAATTGCAGCATGCCAGGCCTCCCTGTCCATCACCAACTCCCGGAGTTCACTGAGACTCACATCCATCAAGTCAGTGATGCCATCCAGCCATCTCATCCTCTGTCGTCCCCTTCTCCTCCTGCCCCCAATCCCTCCCACCATCAGAGTCTTTTCCAATGAGTTAACTCTTCACATGAGGTGGCCAAAGTACTGGAGTTTCAGCTTTAGCATCATTCCTTCCAAAGAACACCAAAGACTGATCTCCTTCAGAATGGACTGGTTGGATCTCCTTCCAGTCCAAGGGACTCTCAGGAGTCTTCTCCAACACCACAGTTCAAAAGCATCAATTCTTCGGTGCTCAGCCTTCTTCACC
>NW_011494753.1:11280020-11333330 GCF_000754665.1 Bison bison bison | reverse complement strand
TCTCCTTCAGAATGGACTGGTTGGATCTCCTTCCAGTCCAAGGGACTCTCAGGAGTCTTCTCCAACACCACAGTTCAAAAGCATCAATTCTTCGGTGCTCAGCCTTCTTCACAGTCCAACTCTCACATCCATACATGACCACTGGAAAAACCATAGCCTTGACTAGACGAACCTTTGTTGGCAAAGTAATGTCTCTGCTTTTGAATATGCTATCTAGGTTGGTCATAACTTTCCTTCCAAGGAGTAGGCGTCTTTTAATTTCATGCCTGCAAATACATTTCTGTTGCTTTGTTGGCTCTTCTTCAATCTCTCTTGGTGGTTTCTCCAGTTCTAAAACTTCAGAGACTCACAAAGCTCTATTTTCATAAACCATGTGATAACTTTAAATTTCTACGTGCTTGCCCTCCACATCTTATTCAGAATCCTTCAGTATTTGTGACGTCTTATAATATGGAAGGATCAGGTTTTTCATTGCATCATACTGTTCTTCCACATGGGCTGCTGTAGTGTCTCAACTGCCTACCCCTGCTATTAATAGATTTAATTATTAATGAAATATGTATTACTTTGTTAAAAAAAACTGTTTCAGTAGCCACAGCTAGGGTTTCTTGAATTCAAAGGTGGATCTTCTTACAATTGGTAATATATGTTGATACTGATGCTGAAAGCTCAGCCTCTGTGCACTGATGCCAAATAGATTATTGGAGACAGAGTTCTAGGTGAAGTAGAAGTGAATAGTTTTATTGCTTTGCCAGGCAAATAGGGACACAGTGGGCTCCTGCCCTGAAAACCTGTGTGTCCCAACCCAGGAGCATTTGGTGTGGAGTTTTATAGCAATGGTTCAAGGATGGGGCTGCTGATAAAGATTATTCTGTATAGGGCCTGTACTCCTTTAATCTGGTCTCAGGTAGCCTGATGAGTTTCTGTGGTTTCTTTAATCTGGCCTCAGGTGGTCTCTTGAAAAGCTTCTCACGTTTCTTTAAACTGAATGAAAATGCCAACATCTCCCTTTTTTGGGGGTTCTAGCTCTGTAGAGAGCACCCCTTAAGGCGGGACCGGGCCCCTGCCCCCAGCCTGCACTCCTGTTTCTTGATTGCTTCTCCTGTGCCTCTACATCCCCTCCATCTCCAGATCAGCAATTGTTAGAATCTTACCTTCGGAACTCTGGGAAGGTCACTTGAGTCTGTTCCCTACCAACAATGCTCAGGAGCCCTACAGGGTCCTGCTTGGTTTCACTCCTTGTATCTGCACATATACATACAAATATAAATAAGAATAAGCATATAATAAGTATATGCTCTTTTCTTATTTTTTTTTTTAGCCTGAAAAAATTCAAAGGTAAGGATTTCAGTCTTTGGGGGAGTTAGTATTTGCTGGTTGGTCTTCTAAGCCTAGTTACTATATATTTTCAGTACCCATACTTATCTGGATGCTTATACCCTAGACTGTTTCTCTACAATAGTAAATACTCCAAAAAGATACTAACCTCTGTGGTCATAGTTTATCTGTGGAAATATTTATCTAAGAATTTGAATCTAAATCTTTATTCATTATGAGAGAGTGTCAAGCTCACCGCCTTCCTCCCTCTGTCCTGTTGCCACACAGAATCTCTTTCTTACCTAACTTACCACTCACCTTTCTTTTTGGTTTCTGCTATGGCACAAAGAAAAATGTGCAGTCTTGAATTGCTGCATGCTTTTTCAACCTAAATAAGTGATCTGAAATTTTGAACACATATTTAAAATCTTTTGAAAACTCAAGACTTATTTTTCTCTTATAGGAAAGATAGATTATAAGACTAACAAGTCATCTTACTTTGAAGGAATTCTCATTACTGGATTATCAGAGATTGAATGAAATGCCTCAAGCACTGACTCATGAATAAACATCTTCAGAAAAATATTGTGTGATTTTAAAAATATTTGATAAAACATGTTGAGATGTAATACATTGGCACAACAGAAAATGGATTGGAATTCTTAAAATTGTTATTTGGAATCATTTTAGAATGTTATCTCATGTCAAAATATAATGACAATGATAGAATGGGTATAATTTGAGCTATGTTAGTTGTTGCCTTTAACAAAATGTTAGGTAGGAACAGGAATATTAAGTAGGGTTGGAAAGAGTTATACTGTGAGAAGTACACTAGATATGGACAAAGTAAGAAATATAATTTAAAAGATTGGGATAGATAATACATAAAACATTCTGCAGAGTCATTTATTAATAAAGAATAAAACAACTGGATTTGCCTTCTCATTTTAAATATTTCTTAAGCAAAGAAAATGAAGACTCCAGTGGTTGTGATGTTATGACATTCTTTTCCTTAAATGAGGGATATGGTCATTAATTACACAAGTCATTTTTGAATACTTTATTGAGCACCTATTGAGTTAATGGAAGCTTTCCCCGTACTGTGGATTTTACAAAGTAGTAATCTAGAGAGTGGCAGAGCTTGAGAGAATCTTGGAGACTGCACTTGAGTATCACCTTTTTAACAAATGAGGAAATAGAAGAAATGTAACGCCCAATCGTTGTTCTGAAAGAGCTCATAATCTACATGGGTAAAAAAAAAAGACTTATTCTTATGAAAAAATAGATTAAAATGTTAAGCTAGTATTCCACAATGGTAGAAATAGGAAGTTTTGCATCTAAATCTGCAACATACTAGCTGTGTGACCTTTGGCAATCTACTTAAATCCCTGAAGGCAACCCCATATGGTTGCTATGGATGAGGAGAAACTTATAGGGTTGTTTTGAGAATTAGATGTGATCATGTTTTTAGAATGTTTAGACATAGCCTGAACATGGTAAGTACTCAATAATGGTATATGTTAGCATTATTACCTAGCTCTTGTTGTCTTGGTAGGGCCACAGTAGTATCACAGATGTCAGTTGCCATTAGAAATTGGAGTCTAGAAAGGCAATGTTAAAGATCATTTTTTCCCTTTGATTTCTCTTCTTTCTCTTTCCTTTCTCCTTCTTACCCCTTTCCAAAATAAAATAACACCATAAAATAACTAAAAAACATATTTTCTTTTGTCTTATATCCCACCAGTGTCCTTTGCACTGCTGCCACATACATAGCCACCAAATGTTTATTACCTTAGAGGCACAGGCTCTCAGGATACGGCGACAACTTCTTTGCAGATTATGATGGGTTAGCCTCTGTGACTGAGTCTGTCAGAACAATAGCATGGTAATTCCAATCTTCAGTAATATGCAGCCAGCTAATAGTAGCTGTCAGTTCCTTTTAGAAAAGCTTCACTTTCTTCAACTTTAGTGTTTTGCAAAACATGTTTTTGAAGTAAGTGGTTATAAAATAATTTCCCAGCAAGCTTCATTTTCTGAGGATAAGTAAGGGCTCCTGTCCCTACAGAGATGGAAAGAAGATAACTGCTCAGAAACTCTACCCCTGCTGCAAATATCACAAGGTACACCATGCTACTTTCTGATTTCTAAGTGGAAATTTTTTAATACCCTTCTTTCTCATTTCATTTTTCTTTCTACATGACCTACCTCTCCCTTGCTACCCTTTTTGCTTGAGGTTTTGATTGCCTTGCTGAATTATTTTTCAACCTTTTTACATATTTATTATTCCATAAACCTAGATGTTGATTTTCTTTCATACTTGATTTAATTTATTTTGTGAGTTTGTGTTCAATTTATGGATTTTGAGATAAATCTCTTGCATTGGTTCTTTACACTATAGACTGCATAAAATCTGATTTATAAAACTTCACTTTGTTTTTGATGTAAAAGCAAATAACACATTTGATTTGGCCTTGGTCACATGGGGTTATTAAGGAGGGGAAATGTTTTTGATACTAGTAAAATTAGCTCTTTTGATTTTCAGCTGAAGCAAAGAAGAGGGAAATTGACATTTGCCTGAGTTTGATATTTGAGCTGACTCTGATCTTTGATTATTTTTAAATGTTTATGTAAATTTGAGTCCTGTCTAAGCAATCTACTATTAGGAGAATTTTAGCATATCAGCAACCATAGCACAGCCAGATGCTTTCAAAACTAAAACCACTTACATATTTTTCAAGAAAAAAAGTTTTTTCACTTAGCATAAGAATAGTGGTGATCAAACAATTTCATTTCAGATTCTGTAGGATTTTCATGAATGAGCTAAGTAAGTGCCTAGTATCTATTCTGTACCAGTCCAGGGCACCCATCTTTTACCTGTTAGAGCCTTCCCTATTAAATTTTGTGAGATATATACAGGCATTGTGTATTGTGCAGCATGAGACACAATGTATATTTAAAGGAACTGCTCAGAAAATAGCAAATGGCCTTTGAGAGAGGTGTGGATGCATTTTACCTGCCATTTTCGACAGTTACACTGTTTTTCTGGACCTCTCTGATGTATACATGGTATTAAACATCTGTTTGATTTTCTCCTGTTAATCTGTTTCAAGTCCATTTAATTCTTAAACTAACCAGAACGATCTAGAAGGATAGAGGCAAATTTCTTCCTTCCTGACAATCAACATGAACATGTCTTTTCTCAAGGAGCTTATGTTCTTGTGCGAGAAAATAAAATGATTGAATAGATAAGGGGAGGAAAAGTTGTGAAATGTGTCACCATCCATAAAACTTTGCCTGGATTGGAGGATGAGTAAAGCCAGTAGTTTGTTCTCTAATGATAAGAGCTCTGACATTATCATTTCTTTATCTTAAAAAAAAAAAATCTTGAACAGGAAAACCTGGAAGGATAGTTAATTAAGAGAAAGCTATAGCCCAAACCTCTCCCAAGTGGTTTTGAACTATAAGCTGGTGTAAATTCAGCACACTTGAAAACCTTTGGAGTGGGACTATGGAAGTGAAGTTTAAGAGCTAAACTTGGCATTCATTCATTCAAAGTGATATTAAATGTAGAAAGCTGAATTAAAAAGTGGCACTGCATAGAGCATGAAGGAAAAGGGCAATAAATCCCTGAGGTACTGTGTAGAAACTACTGATTTTTGAAAAGAACCATCTATTCCTAAACATTTTATGCATTACATACAATATCTTACTTAAGATGGTACTTACTCTAAAATAGCATGTGAAATACTTATAATCTTATTTAATAATATGATTTATTTGAATAAAAAAGAATGTTCTGTTCTAAGATTTGAAGTTTGAAGTGGCAATGGCCATGCTAGTGCTGCCACCCTAACAGCAGTAGCAACAATTACCCAAATTGCAGACTAACTGGGAGATAGTCTGTGGCAAAGGCAAGTTCACAAGGAGTGGCACTTATTGAGCATTTGTCAGAGATGAACTGAGAATCTTTGAGATTGCTCTGATCTCAGGGATAATACCAAGAATCTTTATCTTCAATAAACTTTCCTCCATACACTTTGTTCAGGAAGAGAAACTGAGTCACTTGATGCTTAAGAGACTGAATGCTTGAACGCTTAAGAGATTCCCAGAAATGCATAGGAAAGCAGTATAGCACAGTTCAGGGAAACATAGCAAATCAAATTCAAATCTCTAAACAGGAACGCTTTGCTTATTTAAAAAACCCTTATAACTGTATCTCTACAATAAATCTGCAACTTATCAAAAAATTGTATGGAGTCCTTTCCGTAACCAGAGTCTTTGTAGGTATACCATAGGGCAAGACGTTTTTGAGGGCAACATCCAAGAAATGATATTATGCTGAACACCATTTGTCAGGGAAATGCATTCAGTCAGTTCAGTAGCTGAGTCGTGTCTGACTCTTTGCGACCCAATGGACTGCAGCATGCCAGGCTTCCCTGTCCATTAGGGTCATTTTACATATGTAAGTATATAGAAGGAAGAGAGTTGCTGACTGTTTCCCTGACATTCCTTGTTCTAGAATTTGCCGCAAATTGCTAAATTAATCCCAGCAGGTATTCTCTGGAGCGACAGCTTTATTTAGGTGTGTGTGTGTTTGTATGTGTGTGTGTGTGTGTGTGCATCTGTGTACCTTAATCAAAGCTGATGAAAATCTCTTTCTGTCATATTGCCCCTCTCTTCTAGGAAAAAAAAATTGTTCTTTCAGCCTAACCCTGTATTTGATAGATCAGATTCTTCATGCTTCATGTCTGATTGTCACATCCAAAAGGGGCCTTATAAATCCACACTCTGTTGTTTGTATTTTTACACCCAGATTTCTCAAATGACACTCCATTGTATTTATGGGGTCTAACTTGCTGCACCAGATGAGGTTTTATTCAGAGGTCAGTGACGTTGGCTTCTTAAGGTCATTTTCAGAAGTTTATTTCTCAGCTCCTTTTGCAAAGTGGAGGGGTGGGATGGCTGGGTAGGTGGGTTGTGGTTCCTAGGAAATAGCAAATGCACACTGATGTGCAGCTCTCTGGCTGTGCAGAACATGGTACTGTTTGCCTCCAGCTTGCTGTTCTGGAGAAAGCATTGTTTGTTAGAGAGAGAAAAGAGGATGCTGCTTCAACCTTGAAGGGGAAGGGAAGGAAGAAATAGCATTTTCTCAATATAAGCCTCTGTGATAACACCAAAATGTGAAACTTTATGAATGCTGTTTGAGAGATTCTATTTTTTGATAACTCAGAAATTGCATTTTTGGCAGGGTGGTTTCAAAAAGGGAACACTAGGGCTTTGATTTGGTCCTCTGTTTTTATCTGCAATTTTAATCTATATACGGGGAAGGTTTTCTTTGACATTTGTAGGAGCATTTCTGAGATTGATGCTGCTGCCTATTATTATACAGGAGAACATTTGATACTAAAGGTTCCCGCAGCTCCCATCAGCTTTCTATAGCAGGTCTGCTCTCCTGACATTTAATGTCCCTTAAGCCTGATATGGTCTGATAACTTCAACATGCAGCAGCTTTAGGGAGAAATAAAGAACTGCGGTATCCTTGATTCTTGGTAGGGACTGTCACTACCCGCATCACCAGTCACCCATCACCCTTTCCCCTTAATAGGTATGAATTAAAGTCTCAGAAAAAGTACATGCATTGTGTCTGTGTGTATGTGTACCAAACACACCAAGATTAAACCGGATTAGGGAAAAGGTAGTCTTCTTAAAAGCACGGCCAAAGGACCCAGTGTCCGTCACCTTGTGGAGATGTCTAGATGATCTTTCGTAGGCTGACCTTTGAGTGAGAGCAGTTAAAAGGAAAAGTTTTCCGTGCCTCAAATATCAGTTTTTCACAATCACTCTTTTAGTCTGTATGCCTAGAAGGAAGTGTCTTTGCTGTAAAGGCCTTAGCTAATAAGAGTTAGGATTACCTCTCTAACCATAAATCAGAATCCAGGTTGGATCCTGGTGAAATCACTGGCTCATCTGCACCATGGGTGAACTGGCAATGGAATAATCTGTAGCTATAAGAATGAAAAATTTCCCTACATCTTGATTTGAAAGCTCTCCAGGATATGTTATCAGTGGAAAAAGTAAAGTGCAAAAAATTGCCCATAGTCAGCTATTTTTGGATATGCGTGTAAAGTAAAATATGCATATTTGCTTGTATTTGAATAAGAAAACACTGGAAAGATATTTGAGAGACTACATCAAGTACTAAACAATAGAGAGGAAGGTGGGAGGAAGAAATGGATAGGGACAGGGTGGGAATGAAAGCTCTTATTTATAGGTTGTTATATTATTTTAATTACTAACTGCATGAATGAGTTACCTATTAAAATATATAATTTAATGTTTACAAATATCAAGCCCTTCAATTTCATTGGAGTTTCATTTCCTATCTAACATTATTAACTGGACTCTAGGAGAACTGGAGTTCGTATTTGGTTAAGTCCAAAGCTCCCAAATTGTACTGCTGAGTTCACTGAATCATTCTAAGTCAGCTTGGGAATTTGTGCTGCATCACTTGTGCCCCTTTAGCCCATCATAAACTCACAAAGGGCAAGCCTCTCTGGTGACAGTGCCAAGGACAGCCCTATACTCCTGAAAAACACTTCCGGGGTATGTGTGATATGTCTGAAATAAGAGAAAGAATGATGACCCACTTTCTCAGCAGTAAAGACTGATTGTTTTTTAAACTCATGGCAGTCTATATCCAAGATAATAGTTTATAAGAATACTGTTTTTCAGTCCATTGCTCATGAAGAAAATTAACCTTTCTCATTTTAGTCATCTTGAGAACTACTCAATTTCAATACAAATGAAAGAACAGAATTAAGAACAGTGTATGAACTTGCTGAAGTTAGCTTCTTAGCTTAATCTAACCCCCCCCAAAAAAAAACATTGTTATACTTAGTCAACATCCAATGAATTCAAAACATGGGAAATTTAAAAATCTAAGATTGCTGGAAGTATGTCTTGATAGCTTTGTTAAACTGGGAGTGGAAAATAGAGTTAACTCTTTGATGTCTCCCCAAACCAGCTAGTGCACCTAAGTAACAATATCCTGTGATATAGTTTAAATAACAAAATATCCTGGAGCACAACTTGGAAGATGAACAGGGGCTCAGCTATTACCTGGGAGTAACACTTGTTCAGAAAGAATGTGGCAGAAAGGATATTGTAAGTATACAGAGATGACAGAGTCAGGAATGAGTCCAGAAAGATGCCTGTTTTACCAGGAGAAAAAATTCAGATGCTTTCTCATGAAATCTAGGTAATCCATATCATGACTGGACAACAATAGGTGAAATGCTCCATCACTAGAAATTTTGAAAACCGGTTTGGATCAATGAGGGCATTGGGGGAAGAAGAAGAAAAGAACAACTGCAGACCAGGAGTTCATTGTGAAGTGAGCAATTGATTTATAGTCTGAAATATTTAGGTGTAAGTGCTGATTTTTCTGTGTGAATTTTTGGACATTTTAAAAAAAGAGTAAATCTTGATAATTTGATTTTTATTCTGAACATAGTGGCGACATGTTGACAGGCTATTAACATATCAGCCCGAACATTGAGAAGGAGGGGGAAGAGGAGAGAATACTAATTTTGAGACGGGAATCTGGTCAAGGAAGAGAGGAACACAGAGCTCGTTCCTGCTGTGACCTTGAGGTCAGATGATTTCAGTTCTAACAAATACTTTTCTGTGGAATAGTGATTGCATAGCCCTTGTTCTGCAGGAAGTTACTGCCTGGAGAAATTTTCTGTTCGCTCTTCCAGTTCCAAAGGCAGCTCAGTCCTGGAATGCCTGCCTCCTGACTGGGGTCTGAACTCCTGAGCCTTTCCAAGGGGAGGCACAGGAGAGGCAGGATGGTGACTGTCTTCCTTCTAGTTCCTTGGGTCACCTCATCAGGACGTGTCCTGGTTATACCTTGACCGTTACAGATGCACGGCTGGTCATCAGTTAATGGACAGAAGCTCTGAGCTCATTCTCTTCACTTGCTACCCTTCTGATTTTCAGGGAATCCTAATGCAGGAATGCTTTCGGGAGGACAGAGAAAGTTACAAGTTCTACAATTATGAAAATAATTGAGCAACCACTAAAGTGAATTTGTATTAAAATAGTCGGGCTCCCAGAGTGCATGCATGAATGATCAGTCCCTTCAGCCGTGTCCTACTCTTTGCAACCCTACGGACTGTAGCCCACCAGGCTCCTCTGTCCATGGGATTTCCCAGGCAAGAATATTGGCGTAGGTCGTCGTGCCCTCCTCCAAGAGTTCTTCCCAACCCAGGGATCAAACCCACATCTCCTGAATTGCAGAGGGATTCTTTATCTACTGAACCACCTACAAAGGGTCGTCTCTGGTTTCTACCCTAAATTTCCCCATTTGTTATTGCATACCGATTGTTTTATACATTTAGTGAAAACTACGACAATTTTAAAAAAATCTGCTTAGGTCTACCAAAAACTGCTTTTGTTGTCCAATCTATGTATTTCTTTAGCTGGATTAAAAAGGCGGGAATTTCTGCAGGATTTTGTTGTTCCAGGGCTTTGTTGTTCTGACTGGCACTCAGGGATCCCAAGAGTGCAACAGTGCCTGCCAAGGGTTTCTGCTGTGACCTGTTTTTTTTTAGTGCCTTTCAAGATATTCAGTAGATGGAATAATTATTGTCCCTGAAAGCCCTGCGTAGTGGCCTGGCGTCCCAGGAATTTGCCCAAGTTACTTTGTGATGGTTGCCTGTCTCTGCCCCTCACTGTGGGGTTTCATGGTTATAACAGGATTTTACTTTTAAGGTAGTAGGCAGGCTGCCTGGCAAAGAATCTACTTACAGAGCGGATGTACAACCCTTCCCATTCCCTTGCTGGACCTAGGAATCTTTGATTTAGAGAACTACAGCTGCTGCAGTTCATTACTGTCCATTTTAGAGTCAAGCTCGACTGTATCAGTGGGTTACCCCCTAAAGTGCTATTCTCATTGTGATAATAGCTAAGGATATTCCAGACAGGAGGAACGCACACTGCCTTTGGAGCATCACTATTCTCAGCCTTAAGAGGGCTTCCAAATAAGAGCCCAAATGCTCCCTTATGGGCCAGCTGTCCCCTCTTACAGCGACCCTGTGAATTATGGCTGCCCCACCCAGCTCGGGCTTCTAGGAGTCTAGGTGAGGGGCAAGAGCTTGTATCCATGGTTGCTTCATCCAGAAGTAACTCTGGGGCTCCAAGAGCCATACTGTGGGGCCAGGGGGCAAGGAAGCCAGGGCTGAGGAATACGTAGGGGCTTGACACATTTATGATCTCTCTGGAGTGTGGTCTCCCAAGTCATCTTCTAGCCACCTTTTTATACAACTCATAAAAAAAGAACAATGTGACACACAGTGTTAACTGGACCTCTGGACCCAGGAATGTCTATTTGAATTCCTCAGAGAAGAATTAACAAAGACACCATATCCAAGGACTACGGAGTTATATTAGAGACATATGTTAGTTGTTCAGTTGTGCCTAACTCTTTGTGACCCCATGGACTAAAGCTGCCAGGCTCCTCTGTCCATAGAATAAGAACACTGGAATGGGTTGCCATTTCCTTCTCCAGGGGCCTTCCTGACCCAGAGATTGAACCTGGGTCTCTTACATTGCAGGCAGGATGTTTACCATCTGTGCCACCAGGATGACTCAGTGGTCCAGGGCACACAACAGTGAAGTGGGAGACCATGGCCATGGGTCTCTGGTCTTGCCTTTGCTGTGGAGTTGTTCTGTGACTTTGTGCAAAGGCTCTTTGTGCTTTAGTGTCCTCAACTGGAAAATTATGATACTTGTTCATTGATGAGCCTCCTAAAACCTTTTGGAGGGGCGCTGTCAAAGGAGTCGAGGCTCCTCCTTTTCCCACCCCCATTGTACCGTCAGCCCTGCTTCTGTAATTCACCATGTCTTTAAAACTTAAAGTATTTTCATGCCAAACACTCTTCCTGATGCTGCCCTCTTTATTCATATACACATAATTACAGTGATACTACATATATTAGGCTGCTGAATAAAATGGAAATCTCTTTAAATAATCAATAATATACCTGGCAACTCTTACTAATATAAGTATTAATACGACCATTTATATAACTGTCTTTATGCTCTGCCATATGCTGGGTCCTCTGTTAGGTGTTGCATTTTTTAACTCTCCTTCGAATAGCTATTCAGAATATTATTTGGGAGTTATTAGGTGATCAGATATATAAACCCTCATGCAGCCTGAAAGGGAACCCATTCTCCGCTCTGGATTTTGACTTCCAACTTTCAAAATGTCCTCACCTCCTACAAGAACCTGGCAAAGAAAATGACCATAGAAAACAAAGAAAGGAAAACATCCACACATCATCTTAACATACCTAAGAAGATGCTCATATCATCTTGACTCTTGCCCACAAATAAGAGTTCTGAGTAAAGAGTTGTTTTGTTTCCCTGTTTTTTTTTTTTTTTTTTAAGGTTATTATTCCTGTTTTCCATGTGGTAAAACTGAGATTCAGAGTTCATACAATTTATGCTTTTTGTCCAGACATATTCCTTAACCCTCATACAGAACACTTCTTTCTGTCCCTTCTTTTTGCTGTAATTTTACACTGTCATCCAAATTTACTGGGAACTCTGGCATCTCAAGTAGGATATTATTTCTAACAGATTCACCAATGGAGACCCTTATCCATCTGATGACTTCATCCACATGACCCACACGTGGATATGTTCTTGATTTCCTGAAGTGTTTAGCTGTCATACTTCTGAAGGGATCTTCCTGCTCTCTGACTACAACCTCTCCAAGGGTTCCCTCACTTGCTTTCTCTCTACATGGCCTCTCTTTAAACTCAACATTATTCCTAGTCCCCAGACCAATTCATTTTCTCCTCATTCTTCAGCTCTCTCTTTGATCCACCATGTCTGTCACTTTCAACACTCAAAATTTCCCCGTTTTTTCTTCCGACTTTTTGTTTTCCTGTCATCAGTTCAGTTCAGTTCAGTCGCTCAGTCGTGTCTGACTCTTTGTGACCCCATGAATCACAGCAGGCCAGGCCTCCCTGTCCATCACCAACTCCCGGAGTTCACTCAGACTCACGTCCATCGAGTCGGTGATGCCATCCAGCCATCTCATCCTCTGTCATCCCCTTCTCCTCCTGCCCCAATCCCTCCCAGCATACCTATCTTTAAAAACTCTAGTTTTGTGCTGTTACCTTTCCTTTGTCTTGTTAGCTCCCACTTGTCCTTCAGGTCTCTGCTCAGGTCTTACCCCCACCCCACAGGTTAGTTTTTCACTGTGTTTCATGCTCTCACAGTGGCCAGTACTGTTTCTTCAGAGCATTTGTCAGAGTTTCTAATTTTATATTTATTTAATTATTCAATATATAACTTTCCCCCTTACTATTCTGTAAGCATCACGAAAGTAGAATCCAGGTCGGTTTTATTTACTTGTTGGTGTTCTTCAATTTCAGACTCTGCTCTCTTTAACAATGTGACATCAAAACAGTAACAAAGCAAATCTGCTTCTCTCCTTGATGCACATGCCATATGGCTATATTCCCATTCTTCTTTCTCTCAAGGTATCAGACTTGTGATATTCCTCGTTCACTGGAAACTTTTGATCCTGGCTCAGTCGTTCTCATGTCTCCAGTGGTTACCATTGCCTCATAATTCCAACATGTGAATGGATGATCTATCCAACGCCCTGCCCACTGCACATTTCCATCCACCTCTCATCCATTGTGCCTCCTCCTTTGTCACACTCTGCATCGTGTCATTGTAAAAAATTGAACCACCTCTAAATTTTAATATCAAACAGCCCAGTCTGGCAGTGTCATCTCGGGACAGTCACTGTCCAGATCAATTTGCTCGTTTTCTCCATGCAACAATGTAACAGTTCTTTGATCTCATCCAAACTTCTGGTCCACTGATCTTTTTAGCATTTTCCCGCTTTCATTTCTACTACCATCAATATGAAGACATCTTAATAGGATACTCTCGACTTGGTCATCCTCTGTCCTTATCCTACTCACCTTCTAGTCTATAGCCCCGAATGTGCTTACCTACCTTCCTGTCTATACCTACATCTAATCAGCAAAATATTTCTGGAAAAAAAAAATCATCTGCTATTAAGTTTCACTCTAAATTCATGTCCACAGTCCTTAAAGAGTCACTCAACGCTAATTCAGAATATGATTCTTGAATGGGCTTACTGTCCTCTCTCAGAAATAACTATATTTTCTTCTCAGAGCTCCTTAACCTATACCTTCTAATTCTCATCTGGTAACTTCACATATACTTAATTGAGAAATCTGAAGCCATCAGATGCAAATGACTCTGTTTCTCTAGGTCCAGACTTAACTTGCAACTACCATCTCCTTTTCCCCATGTACAGGGACATTTGTACCACTCACTCTGTTAAAGACAGATTCCTTCACCTGTACTCTGAGCCCCATCCTGTCTTACCTGCTTAATGAACTTGCTTTTTAAATTATCCTCTTTGATTTCGACCTCATCAACTTTTCACTCCCTATAGGTTATTCCTAAAAACTATGGAAAACATGCTCTAACATGCTTTATCTTTACAACTTTCTTTGATACCTTACCCTTTTAAGCTACTTCCTCATCTCCCTACTTTCCTTCAGGGCCAGATTTCAGTGGGAAAGTGAGATCATCATTAAAAATCTTGCATAACCATCACTTCTCACTGCTACCTACACCTTTCTTGTACTCTTTCTATACCCATTCTCTGCCCCTTCCTTCCTACCTCCTCACTTATCTCTAATTTCCTCATTACATTTCCTATAGCTTATTAGATCATTCTCCACAGAGCAAAAAGAACTGTGTTTCTATTATGCACATTGGACCATATTATTCTGGTGCTAAAAATATATGATGACTTTCACTTTACTTAAAAGTCAGTATTGTTATATATTTAATAGAAACAGTTATTAAAGAAGGAGAGGAAGGAATGACTGAATAGAGAAAAAAATAAGACATATTCCTTTTCTCACAGGATTTACAGTATATTGGGAGACACACTAGTACTCAACAGCTATTCACAAAGGTAACTGCCATTTTTAATAGTATGATAAGAGTACAGACTGCTATGAGAACATGTGAGAGCAATTTCTTCCCTGTAGAAATAACATTTATCCTGGGAACTTAAGGGAGAATGTGATTAGTGAAGTGTAGGGGCAGGCAGTTGGGACACTACATGCGAAAGGCCTGAGACAGGAAGGAGTGTGCCTCATGGTCTGCGTGGCCGGAACACTGGGACTGGGAAGGAGACATGTAAGAGGCAGGGGCCAGAGAGGTGCACAGGAGTTAGATCCTGTACATCACTTTAAGTGATCTTGAACATCACTTAAAAGATTTTGGACCTTATCTCAAGAACACTTGGATGTCACTGAAGGGTTTTAAAAGATAGTTGGCATTCATTTTATTTTTTTACAAGATCATCCTGGGGACTATATGATAAATATATGCAGATGAAGAACAGATGTAGGTAAATTACTTAACTGCTATAAATTCCCAGTAAAGAGTTGTGGTTTGGACTATAGCGTTTTTAGGAGAAATAAGGAGGAATGGACAGATTCAATATGTTTTAGAAGTTGGGATGACAGAACTTGGTAACTGATTAGGTTTGGAGGTGGGATAATAGCAAGAGACCTAGCTGAGATGATATGCCTTGTCAGGGACAGATCTCAACTTTCTGGCCTGAGTAAATGGATCCATAGAAATGCCAATTCCTACAAATGAGACCACAGGAGGAGGAACTGTCTGGGAAAGAAGATGATAAATTAGAGTTAAAACACTGAAATTAAGGTTTTGTGTGAAATTCAAATAAAATTCGAGACATGAGATTAAAAACTAGAAAATGTCGTTGATGTAGCTCTTTGCCTAAACTCCACACGATTTATCAAATGTGTCTTTAAAAAGAATTTTCCTAAATCTAATCCTCTGCTCTTTTGACCTTAATCTGAGCTCTCATAACCTGTTTTCTAGGTTGTTATACTTAACTGTTTCTCTGGTGCTTTTTTATTCTCCATGAAGTCTATACTTTACAAAGCAGCTAGAATGATCCTTTTCAAATGCAAATTGCACCATGCCACATCCATGCCATACCCTTTCATTAAAGCACCCTCATCTTACTTTTGCCAAAAGACTCTAGAGGAGCCAGCCCTTGTTATCCTGCCCAGACTTCTATCCTGCCCTTCCTCCAGGGTGTACTGTGGGTATGCTGATCTTCTTCCTGTTTTTTGAACAAGATTATCTCTACTTCCCCCAGTGGCTCAGCGGTAAAGAATCCACCTGCGATGCAATTCAGGAGAGGGATTCGATCCCTGAATCGGGAAGATCCCCCTGGAGGGGGGGCATGGCAACCTACTCCAGTAGTCTTGCTTGGAGAATCCCATGGACAGAGGAGCCTGAAGGGCTACAGTCCATGGGGTCACAAAGAGTCAGACTCGACTGAAGTGACTGAGCATGCAACCCTACTTCAGTGCCTTACTCTTTATGTTCATTCTACTTAGAATTCTTTTCTTCTCTTTGAGTTTGAATTAAAATGTTACCTGACCATTCTAGATAAAATAGGATGTTCTTCCAAGCCTGTTAAAATGTATCATTTGGTGATGCCACTGACATTCACAACATGAACCACTTCTTGGCATATGTGTATGGCATAAAAAAAGGAAGACGACTCAGTGATTTTTTTCTTTTCTTTACACAAGAGAATATGTTTTTATTTC
This sequence comes from Bison bison bison, assembly GCF_000754665.1. Classification (NCBI taxonomy): domain Eukaryota; kingdom Metazoa; phylum Chordata; class Mammalia; order Artiodactyla; family Bovidae; genus Bison; species Bison bison. The sequence goes on along the minus strand of NW_011494753.1, from coordinate 11,317,284 downwards.
TTTAAAGATTATTTTGTGGCCTATGATGTAGAAAAGGCACACCAGCAGGAAGGGAGGGTGTTGTACGAACAAAAGAGCTTTATTGCTTTATTCGCAGAAAACAGCTGCTGGTTAACATATGCCTCCTCATCTTGATTAATTGAGGAATGAGATAGTGAAAATTGTGACTATGATCATTTCAGAGTGCTGTGTGAAGAAATAGCTATCAAACAAAAGATCCTGCTTTACCATACTGAGGATTTCTGGTTCTTAGGGTAAAGGATCACCATTCCAGATTGTACCGTGATTGAGATGATCTTAATAGTATCAGTGTTAGTTAGACTTCCCATGGAATTGTGTCTCAGTAACATTATCAGAACCTTGAACATCCTGAATCTATCACTTTAGAGCCCATTATTATTATTATTATGCCATGATTGTGGCTTCTGGGACTTTAGTTCCTCCAACTAGGGACCAAACCCAGGCCCTTGGCAGTGAGAGGATGGAGTCATAACCACTGGGCCACCAGGAAATTCGCTAGAGCACATTTTTTTAATGTTGAAAATAAAGGTCTCAACAGCAGCACAAATTGAAATGATTCAAAAAACATTTAGGGCTAGAATTCATGGAATTCAAAGAATTTGATGATTAATTAGAGTGAGGATTTGAGAGAGAGAGAGAAATCTGAAATAAATCCAGAATTTCCAGTTTATGAAGATGGTGAAATTATCCTAGAGATATCATTAAGAAGATCCGATTTGGACCGAGATTTTAGACAGTCCTGAATGAGTTATTTCCATGAAATCCACAAGGAAATTGTCTAGTATACATCAGGAAATGTGGATCCAGAACTTAAGAAAGAATGGATGGTAATGTAATCACCAATAAAGCCAGGGAACCGTAGGTGCTCTCATTAAGAAATTATGTAAAGGGAAAAGAAGGGCATAATGAAAAAGAATGAAATCTGGTAACAACAACATATAGAGTTAACAGAGGAAAAGGAAATCATAAAAGATTCTGAGATACAGAACCAGAAAAACAAAAAACAAAAAAAAAAACACAAGATAATGAAGCAAGAAGTATTGAAAGAGGGGGTGGAAAAAAGGTCTAATTCTCTAAGATGTCAGCTTGGATAAAGAATGAAAAGAGGTCAGTGGTTTTGCGTCAGGTAGATTTTGGTGAGCATAACACAAATAGTTTACTGTGAATGAGAGCTGTGCCTTTTTGAAGAGTGAGGAGAACATTGCTGGATATTCCTAACAGATTACTACTAATATCTCGTTGGCCAGAAGTGTGACACATGCCATTTACTAAACCTATCCTTGACGAGAAGAATTTGGATGACTATAGCATACACTACTTCTGACTTACTGACTGAGGTGGTAGGATGTGCACTCCTACCCGAGCACAAAGACTGCCTAACACCCAAAAAAACGTAGGTTCTATAAGCGTGGACAAGGTGGAAACTGACAATTGGATAACTAACCAATAGAGTACACCGTGAGAAGGAAGCAAAGCATGTGTGTGTGAGAGAGAAAGAGACGGAGCAAAACAGAGAGAGATGATTTTTATTTTCTCCTTAATTTTTTCCTTGAAATAGATGGCAAGGTCAACTGTTGAGCGTAATAGGATAAGGGAGAGGCTGCTTGAAGCTTTTAAAAGGATATACAAATTGAAACTGCATTTATGGGGATTGCAAAAAGTAGTATATGTATACAAGATAGCTCTCTACCTTCTGGGAGATGTGAAAAACGTTGTCACCAAGGCCAGTGTCATTTTGATTTTTGATTTAACTTAATGCGAAGTCAAATACATGAGAGGTGAAAATGATCCACTTGACCATCCTGTCCTTTTCATGCAGATGCAAACTGCTCTCACAGCAGATGTTTTATTGCCTTGTTCAAACTCTCCTCAAATGTCCTGACTGATGAAATTTCCACAGCTTCCCTTGGGAGCCTACTCCATCTTCCGATAGCTCGGTTGGTCAGGTCACATTCCCTGCTGTCCCGTGTGTCCCTCCTTTAAAAAAAAAAATTATTTTTTTAAATTATGAAAATATGATAACATGCTTATAGGAGCCCATGTCTTCCACCTTTATTTCCTAGTATTAGATTTCTTCTGACAAAATGACTCTCCTGCTTCTGTGGAGTTTTCACATTCAAGCTTTTGTCATGCCTCCCTCAGTCACTATTTATACCATCATACCTGTTGCAGTTTTTCATTTTTTCCTTATCTGTCTCTTCTTCTACAGCCTTTACTGATGAATACTGCTTTCCCACATATGAATTTCTGAAGACTTTAAAACCTTCTGCTTCTTTTATGAACTATTATGTAATAGGTAAAATATTCTCATAAAATGGACTCCTGGCTATATAATTCTTCTGCTGTTAGGCAGCTTGAATTATTCCCCTTGACTCCTCATTGCTGCTAAAAGAAGCCTGCTGGGCAATCTCTATTATTTTAGGGAAATATATTTGCTATGGACTGAAAGCTTGTGTCTCTTTCAAAATTCATATGCTGAAATCTAATCCCATTTGGAGGTAGAACCTTTGAGAGGTGATTCGGTCTTGAGGGCTCCATTTAATGAAAGAGACCTCAGAGAATTCCCTTGTTTTTTGCCATGTGATGTTACTTAAGCGTAAAAAGACAACAGTCTATGGAACCAGGAAGCAGATTCTCACCAGACACTGAATCTTCTGACACCTCGATCCTGGACTTCCCAGCTTCCAGACCTGTGAGAAATAACTTTCTGTTGTTTAAGAGTCACCCAGTCAATGGTATTTTGTATGGCATTTTGTTACACAGCCCTAATGGGTAACACAGAGATGAGCACCAAGAGTAGGATGGTGTTGGAACAAATATCTGAAAGTGTAGAAGCAGCTTTGGAACTGTGTGACTAGTAGAGGCTGGAGGAGTTTTGAGGTGCACACTAGAAAAAGTTCACATTGTTGTGAGTGAGTTGGGAGTTAAAGGTGATTCTGGTGAGTGTTCAGAAAGAAAAGAAAGAAAGAGATGTGGAGAAAGCCTCAGTTGTTATGTGCTAAGAGGCTCATAACAAGAGAGAATGTTAGTAGAATTATAGATGGTGAAGGCCATTCCGACAAGGTCGTAGGTGGAAATGAAGAGTGTTTTGTTGGAAACTGGGGAAGGGTAATTCTTGTTATTAAGTGACAAGGAACTTGGCTGAACTTGGTTTGTGTCTGGTGTTTGTGGAAGGTAGAACTTGAGTGATGAAACTGGATACTTGGCTGGAGAAACGTCTAAGCAACGTGAACAACCATCCTGATTTAACCTGGAAGCTTTTGGTAAAATGTGAGAAGAGAGAAATTATTTAAAGACCAAATTGTGAATCAAAAGAGAAGCAGAATTTGAAGATTTTGAAAATTCTTAGCTTATCCCTATAGAAAAAAATAAGAAAGACTGAGAGAGAAACAGGTGTGTGGCCATATGACCATTTGATAAGGAGATTAATCAACCATCTCAACAGAAGCCAGGAGTTATTGAGAAAAACAATAGGAGAATAATCCCAAAGGCAATTCAGAGATTGTCAGAGCTGCCTCCCATAATGAATCCAGAATGCATGGGGCCACTGGTGCCCGTGGGGACCTCGGTGCATCCTGCCTGTGTTTCTTCACACTGGACACTCCATCGCTGCCTTCCTTGGCTACACTAGTTGTGGCTCCAGTGGGCTGGAATGCATCTAGGCTGAGTTGTGGGAAAATGACTGTTCCCACCAAGATTTCAAAGGACAAAGCCTCTTAGCACATGCATGGTCTCAGGACTCCAACCCTGGAGAGCTCCGGGACCAGGGAGAGAATTGCTACCCAACCACTCAAACCATGGGTGCCGGCCTGCCCACTAGTGGATGTGAAAGGCAGAACTCCCATTCTAGGGGGCCTGGAGGGCAAAGCATATAGACAAAGAGAATTACAGTTTTCCCTGAACAACAACACCAAGGTTAAGAGCGCCAACCTCCTCCACACCCCCAAATTTCCTCTATTTCACAGTAGAAAACCCAGGTACAACTTTACAGTCAGCCCTTGGTATGTATGAGTCCACATTTGCACATTCATCCAGCCTCAGAACATGTAGTACTGTAGTACATATTTATTGGGGAAAAAAATCAATGTATAAGTGGACCTGCACATTTCAAACCCATGTTATTTAAGAGTTGACTGCATTCTTGAGACTTAAGGTCTAATGGAAGTTGTCCCATTAGGCTTGGGACTTGCTTGGTGGTACTTCTTTCCTATTTCTTCCTTTTAAAATAACAATGTCTAAATGCCTCTATCACCATTGTATTTCAGAAACATATAACATGTTTAACAGATTCACAACTGGAATAGAATTTTCCTGAAGATGAATCATGCCTTGAATTCACTCATATCTGATTTCAATCTTTAGGTGAGGTTGTAGACTTAGGTTTTTGAGTTGATGACATGTGAGATGGACGTGAATTTTGAAGGCTGGGAGCAGAGTGTTATAGACTGAAGTTTTGTGTCTCCTCAAAATTCATATGCTTAATTCTAATTCCAAATGTGATATTTGGAAGTGTTTTGGGGGGAGATGATTAGTTCATGAGGGTGGTGCATGGTCAGTCATGTCCAACTCTTTGCAATCCCATGGACTGTAGCCCACCAGGCTCCTCTGTCCATGGAATTTTTCCAGGCAAGAATACTGGAATGGGTTGCCATTTCCTCTTGCATGAGATCTTCCAGACACAGGGATCAAACCCATATCTCCTGCATCTCCTGCATTGGCAAGTGGATTCTTTACCACTGAGCCACCTGGGAAGTCCCCATGAGGGTAGATATCCACGCCTCATGAGTGGCATCAGTGCCCTTAGGAAAGAGATCCCAGAAACCCCATCATCCCTTTCACCAGGTGGAGGTTTTGATAAAAAAGATGTTCATCTGTAAACCAGGAAGTGGGCTTTCACCAGACACTGAGTTAATCTTGGGCTCCCTAAGTTCCACAGCTGTGAGAAATAAATACCACCATGTCACCCAACCTATGGTGTTTTGTTAGAGCAACTTGAGTGAACTAAGGCTATATCCTACCTTTTCCTAAAATGCCTCTGCCTCAAATCTCTTTCTTTTTTAAAAAACATATTGCATCTATTGACAAATTAACCTTTCTCCAAACTATTTTCATGTCCATTCCCTACCTAAAACTTTTAACACCTACCCACCACCTAGGTGTTGAAGCACAAACTCTTTCACTCGTTATTCCGTTTGCAGTCTGTTCGCAAATTTTTCAAATCCGCCTCCAACATTTTAAATTCCGAATCAGTCAGAACACTCACAGTATTTCCCTTAACTGAAATGTTCCCTGCCACTTTTCTGCTTATCCAATTACCAGTCATTCCTGTCAGCTGTCTTCAGGTCCCACCTTTTCCGTAAAATATTTCTTGATTTTTTTTTTCCTGCCTCTGAAATTTATGCTGTTAACTTCATGCCAGTCACTCATCAAGGCACATTCCCTGGTGGCATAGTTTTACTAGTTGCATGGTTAGTTAATTCTTTGTGAGATTCCTTGAAGTCAGGCTGCATTTCTTACCAATTAGTTGAGCAACTTTGTTCAAGTCACTTAATTTCTCTAAGCTGCAAATTTCTGATTTATGAAAAAAATAATAATCATTTCATATTGGGTTGTCATATTAAATAAATGAAAATATTTAACTATTAAGTGGTTTATAGGCAATTATAATATTTTACTTTTGTTTCCATCCTTCATATGCTTAAAAACAATGCAGATTTATAACAGTTGTTCAATAAACTTTTGTAAAATGAATAGTTAATTTTTTTCTGGCTGCACTCTATATGTTGATGGATCTTAGTTGTCTGACCAGGGATCAAATCTGGGCCACCTCAGAGGAATCACCAAGTCCTAAACATTGGACCACCAGGGAATTCCCAATTCACTTCTGGCAAGTGATCTTTTTCTAAAGTTGTTACCTTCTGGGGACTTCTCTGGTGGTCCAGTGGTTAAGACTCCTTGCTTCTGATGCAGGGGACATGGTTCCACCCCTGGTCGGGGAACTAAAATCCCACATGTGGTGTGGCCAAAAATTTTTTTAAATAAAGTTTTCCTTTTTTTTTTTTTTTCTTTCTCTATATGTTTTCCACATTCTGGATGAAATTGATTTGGTCCCATATGCCTTAGAAGACAGTGATTGCAAATGAATAAATACTCATTGTTGTTTGACTTTGCTGTTTTATGGGAGCTGATTCAGTTATAACTTAGCCTTCAAAGAAGGAATACAGAATAGTAGTTCATGTTTCTTCAGGGGCACTATTTCCATTGGCAATCATCCAGGAAGGATTTTGTCAGAGTTTCCCATTCTTTTGTCTTAAGAATCTTGTGGGCATGGAGACTTTTGGTGGTGGTAACATAACTCAGGGTAAGAGAAGTGAGGACATAAAATTGAACACATGATGGAGAGATAGTGAGAGAAGGAACTTGGAGTAACAATCCACATATTTGCAACAGAAGGATCTAACCAATTTTGTTAGGAATTTATGTTTTGGCTTGAATGAACCATTCTTAAAAATAAATTAAACACATAGCCCTTCGAGTAACCACCTGTGTTGGATTCTGTTAGTTTTATTAACCCCAAACACCTTCTTCCTTTAGCTTTGTTCAGAGTTAGCCAGCACTATCACCTCATTCTAGCTTCTCCTTATTTTATAAAGGAGATAATTTCTTAGAGAAAAAAAAAAAAACTTATATGTCCCTAAAAAACTTGCCAGATTAATTTTGGGGGGATAAAATTAGACTATAGCATCAAAACTGTTGTTTCATCTATTCACTGTTGACATTAATAAAACTTGGTGTCTGATCAAAGAAGCTATCATGTGACCCTGTGCCTGTAGGATTCAGGCCTGAAGCACTCTTCTGAACTGAAATATCCATCTCTACGTTTCCTGGCTGGTTTGCCAAATGAAAGAATAGCTGGCTATCCTACACACAAGTTCGTTTTACTTCCTTTTTAGCAGGAAAATCATGCTATTGTAATTATAATTTTTATTATGAATGTCTTTTCTTTCCCCACCATTTTAAGGGGGCTGAATTTATGGTGTCTGAGAACTGATTAGCCAACCCAGCCAAGCTATGCAACTTTAACTGTCCAAAGAATCCAAAGAGCTCCAATTAACAGACTTCGGGGGGACTTCAAACAGTCAGAGCCTTTGAATGTAAGCCATTCCCCAAGGCAGCATCTACTCGGCATAAAGTAAAGGGGAGATCTGGCAGTTATTCTCTTGATTTGATCAGTGTAGCTAGTCAGGGTTCTATTTCCCTGCTGAATTAGCTGGTTTGGCTGCCTACCCTGATCAAATCAGACAGATAATTGTCCAATCTTCCTCGCATTTTGTATCCTATAAACAGAGCTTAGAAAAAGCAGGACTAACAACAGCCAGTAACTGATTGTCCTGCTTTTGCAAGATGATTATTATGCTATTACTAGGCCAATTGTCCAAGGTCAGAATGTTCTGTTGGATTGTGTCAAGGTGATTTCGTTTGGTTTGATTTCATTTCCACTTAGTGTAAGCCGAATTAGCCTTTTCAGGGATGCTTAACGTTGGTTGAAATGTTAGCGTAATGCCCCATCCCAATTGTGAAACCCCCAAAAAATGTTTGAAGTGGAAAATATGACATAAAAACAAGGTACCACCTGGGTTTCTGTTGCCTAAAATGTAGCCACTGTTCTCTCCAGTCCATTGAACAGCTCTGTTCAAGAGCCAGAACAGAGTCATACTACAGTAGCATTAATAATTTAGTTTTGGTTTAGCTTCATTAGTTCCTGAGGCCATTGATGATTTTACTACTTATCTCTCAACCCAGGGGCATTTGCTAAGACCAGTTTCCCATTTTTTAAACGATGGCACTAAGCCATAGAAAAGACTATCAAATTGTTATTCTCCTTTTATGAATGGTGACTCAAAGGCCATTCAGAAGTTTTATTGCATGGTTCTCATGGTGCCTCTTTAGAAGGGGGCTTTAATAAAAGCCATTTGTACTTGCTCTGGGGAGCTTGGTCTGCACTGGGAGGAGCTTATTAAGTGGTGTTCCCAAGACAGACCACTGACAGCCTTGTTTCCTTTTCTTCCTGAAACAAGAAAAGAGGAACCAATGGCTTGCCTTGAAAAAGTTGATATATTCATATAATAATGAGAGAAAATTGATCTTGACTTCCTCAGTGTTTCCCTCTTCTGTCATGTGTGTGTGGGGGTGCCCATTAGACTTTAAATACAAACCAAATATGTGCATTTAGTCACATGTGTATATAGTCACACACAGGACAGTCATTGCATAAAACAATACTGGTCACTAAGTCTCTTCTAACATATTTCTTTTTTCCACGTAGTATGTCCATCCTACTCTGAGTATTCCCTCTCACATTTCTGTACACAACAATTCTTCCTGTCTTCCTTTCTCCAAAATGGGTTCAGCACCTTCCCACCCTTTTCCCTCCTGTTTCCTTCATCCTATCCCCAGGTCCCCAGTCATCAGTCCATTAAACTCAACATTACTTGGTGTTGTTCATGCAAAACTAGCATGACTTCCTGTAAGCTCAGAGAGGTATTATTCATGCCTAAAGGACTTCAACAGAAACAAGTTGATTGTAAGCTTTTAATATCAGGAAAGTACATTGTCAATCTTCTTGGCTCAATATCAGTATTACTTTTTATATGCTGATAAAGGTGGCTGCTAAGCATTAGCTGACCCCACGTTAGAAATTAAGTGAGGCACAGAAGTTTGAGTCTGAAGGTCAGCCCAGGATTTCATTTGAAGGATCTCCTTCTGGTGGTGTAAGTACTGAGTGTGTTTGTGTATGTGTGTGTGACCATGTATGTGTATGCATGTGTCTGTTTGCGAGGAGGATGGCTGGAAAGAGGGGAGAAGAAGTAGTAAAGAAAGGAATTGACTCTAGTAAGGATGGCAAAAATACGACACCTGCACTGAAATGAAAGAGTGGAAGTGTTAGTCACTCAGTCACGTCCAGCTTCCTATGAAACCGAAGACTGCAGGCAGGTTCTTCACCATCTGAGCCACCAGTGAAGCCTGACATCTGTGCTGCCATTCCCTAAATTCTGCATCTAAGACATGGGTCACCAAGTAAGTGTTGCATTCTTCCCAGCGAGCCAAATACAGCCCCAGCTTGCTGTTCAACATAGCCACTGACAACTGAAATGTATGAAGAAAACTGTTTATACTTGTGACCTAGGCAATCTCTATTCTTCCCTGAAGTCTGTAGATGAATCTGCTGGTATTTTCTTCTGAGATTAAAAACTCTCCTTGTAGGCTTTTAATTCAAAATTAGAATGATCTTTATTCAGGGCCTCTCGGGAATTTTACACAGCTCACAAAGACTTAGGGAAACAGTTCAACTTTTGCTTTTCTCAAAACATCTGTTTCCACTACTAGGAATTTGTATTAATGCTATATTCTTTGTATTGAACTATCCAGGGAATTTCCAAGTTTCGTAATAAGAAGATAGGTGTGTGATAGATCCCTTAAGTTCATTAAAATGTGGTGTTTTCTAGAAAATGAAAAGGAAATACAAGTGGCTTATGATAGACTGTGTCATAGCATGGCACAATATTAGGACAAGATTTCATCTTTGATCTAACCCTAATCCTCACACCAAAAGTGTGATTATTCAATATGTACAACATCCAGATATACAGATAATTTTTACTGGGAAAAAATATATGGAGAGGCAGTGGGGCATAGTAACTGTGAGACTGTAGGCAGCTAGCTAAGTTGGAATCCCAGCTTACTAGCTGTATGATTTAGGGAAAGTTATTTCATCTTTTGGTGCTTCCGTTTGCTCATTTGTGAAAAAAAGATATTGATCTGATCCCCTAGGATTATTTTGAGAATTTGTTGATTTAATTCATACTGAACACTTAGAAGACTATGTACACAATAACATTAGGTACCCTAACCATGCAATTAATGCTAAAATTAACAACATAATGCCACTCTAAGCCATATACCACCCAATCAGCTGTATGTATCTTTGTCTTTAGCCACCTGTTGTTTTTCTTTTTTATTCATAGGATACTTAGGATTTTAAGAGGGTATCTTAGTAAGACATGTAATAGAGTAAACTGATTTTGAATCAAAAACATTGTATATACCAACTTTTAGTTCATGACATATGCCACATTCAGTTGTTAACTGTCTAGCCTCTATTATTTACTATCCTATACTACAAATAAGAAAATTGAGGCTCAGAGGAATAAATTATCATCCCAAGTGACCCAGCTAATAAGAGCCAAACCCAAGTCTGTTTACTCTGTCCTCTCTCTGTTGTATTAAAGCTCTGGGACTACGTGGGTGAGGTATGTATGAATAAAAGTACTTAAATTGGGAGAATCTGTCTGAATTAGATAGATTCCAATTTTCTGTGGAAAAAAAATTGCATAGAGAAAAATTAGAAAATTAAAAAATTGGAAAATATTCAGATGGCTCATTCAGCTGCCATTGTTTTGTTCTGTTTTGTCTTCATTTTGCTTTTTACTTTTGCACCTGGTTAAAAAGCAATTTGTCAAGTACTCTAAAAAATAACTGGTCAGTTGATAATGCATGGAGGTAGTCTAACTCTTCCAATGTAAATTATTTAAGATTCTATGAATACCAGTTCCAAGGGAATAGAGAAAAACCTGTCATAACCACCGGGTTTTCTGAGGTTCAGCATTTCACACAATGGCTACACGAACTTCTTCCCAGGCATATGAATCCAAACTCAGACTTCAGCAGCAATGGCGGTTGATTTGTAATCCCAGGTCTCACATCCATTTTGGGCTTTCTCCAGGCAAAGCACTGAGGGATACTTCTGACAGAATATACAACACAGGACGGCAAAAATAATATCTCTTCTCAGCTGCATTCCTATAGGCAACATCCCCAAGCCCCTCTACTCATTTCCCTTGTGGTGAGGACAAGCCTTTCTTGAACACCATAGTCTAATTGCATAGCCCCTAAACTACGTAATGACCTCCAGATATTAAACTTTCAAGAGAGAGAAAAATAAAGCCCTTGCAATTGTGATTCTGTACTGAGAGCCTTCAGTACAATTCATCAACAGATAGTTTTCTTCTCCAGGTTGAATGAAAAAAAAAATAAAATAAAATCACTCTAGGCTTCTTCTAGTTCTACACTAAAATATCCCAGAGGGTATAAACTCAAGATTGCTTCACAAATCCTACACAATTTTTATGGATGATGAACAACCCTGTGGGAAATAAATTATGATAGTCAGCTAGGAAATGGAAAATGTCTAAAAATTTCTAAAAATAATGATTACATTTCTCTACTGTTTGACACATAGCCATTTTTACAGAAGCACATGGAGCCCACGTTAGCAAGGGCAGCGGGTGCCCGTTGTGAGGCTGTTCTTTCTGGTGTTCCTCCACCCGAGACGTCGGGGAGGAAGTAGCCTTCAATTTCACATCCTGCAATAGTTCATCTTGCTCTTCTCTCCCAAATCAATCTTCCCTCATGCTTTCTCTGTCTTGGCAATAAAAATACCATTACCATCCATTCTCCTTTCTTCCTGTAAAAATTAAAGCATGCCTCTGAATATTTAAATATTTGAGCTTTAATATATCCCTTTCCTCAAAAATAGAGTGTCTGTTATGATGCGTTATCAAAAATATAACTGAGAGGAATCATCTGCTCTTTTTTTTTTTTCTCCCCACCCAGGTAAGATAAAGTTCATTAAAGCACACTGAAAACATTTGAAAATACTGAAAATGTAAACACTTTTATTATGTTTTGAAACAGAACTTAAAATTTTCTTGCTTAACTCTTGTTTAATTGATTCTGATTTTCTACTGTGTTTTCTATTTTATACTTCGGAGATATCTTGCACCATAAGTATAACCTTGCATGAAAGATAATTTTGTGTACTGTACTAAAAAAAGTGATGTCTTTTTCAAAATTTCCTTACTCCAGTCTGTTCTCTCTCTAGTACACTCTCAGTGTCTATATAAATTAAGATATCCCCTGTTAGTTACATTATATTGCCTCTGTTTTTTTCACATAGCAAACTTGCAGGCAGAAGGCACTGCAATTCTTAATTGAAGTGAATCTGGCAAGGGGGCAACTGTCTCACCCAGAGGCTCAGTCTTTCAAAAGCTGAAGAAGAGGCATACATAAAATGCTCCTGTCTACAAAATAAAAGAACAGCACAAAGACAGAATTACAATAAAAGAAATTAGATTTAGTATTTGTTACAGGAGAACAAACTTAGTTTGGGGTGCTTTTTCATAACAAAGGAATAAAGGACTGGTTTACCAAAGCCTGAAGATGCACTATAGAAGTAGACCTACTATTAGAAAATGCAAGCCCAGAGTATCGCTGACCTGCATTTGTTTTATTTGAATTTGTGTTTTTCTTGTTGTCATTGTATGGTATGAGTACAGTATTACTGATTTGTTCTTCTGAAGTCATTCTTGGTACCTAAGAGACTGTGAGGGCTTCTGAGGTGAACTAGTGGTAAAGAGCCTGCCTGCCAATGCAGGAGGTGCCCGGAGATATGCACCCAATCCCTGGGTGGGGAAGGTCCCCTGGACGAGGGCATGGCAACCCACTCCAGTATTTTTGCTTGGAGAATCCCATGGGCAGAGGAGCTCGGAGGGTTATAATAGTTCATAGGGTCGCAAAGAGTCAGACATGACTGAAGTGACTTAGCATGCATGCACAAGAGATTGTGCATCTGTGTTGCATCCTAATGTACTTTGATTTTTTCGTCATTTACAGACTATTAGTTTAATTATTATATTTCATTGACCATTTTAACTTTTAAAGTAATGTTTGTGTTTTTCTAAAATTTTGTGGAATTTATCTTACAATATGATCTTTCCAGATATCAGCAACTAGTAAAAATAGAAACATTTTATTCAAAGCAAGGGACTGTTCTTTTTTTTTTTTTTTAAATAATCATCAAATTACCTGCTAACTTAGATTTCCTATGCTACTTCATATTTCTATACTATTTATATTCAGTGATCTTATGAAAGGTATTTCATAACTCATAAGGTAAAAATCCATTGCAAAGTCATATATTCTTTAGGATATTTTAAATTAGTAATTTATTTGTAATTCCTTTAAAAATCTCATGAAAAAATATGTAAGCTTTTATACACATAGTATATATGTGTACCACAGTGATATGAGCTTCTCAAAACTTGTTTGGTGTCTTTTAGAAAATGTTAATAAAGAAATTTAATTATTTTTCCAACACTGTTGAAATTACTAGAAAAACATTACTATGAATTGATTTTCCTTTAGTTTATTGAGGCTTTGTTTATGTTGTTTGTATTCTTTTAAATTGTTCTTATTTAATTTTGATAATTTTATATAATAATTTATTATATAATAATATCAAAATGTACTTACAGTAATTTATTATCCAACTTAAGATCTATCACTAATGCCATTGAATCATTGTGTGTTCTTTTATTTTAAACTCTAGACCTTCTGTATTCTGTTCTATCCTCCCATATTCTAGCCAACTGCTAAATTTTATTACTTCTTTACTTATTTTTTTGAAATTATATACATCACTTTATTTCTGTGACATACAATTCTGAAAGATCGTGTTTCCTCTTAGAAATCAAGCATATTGCTGAAGCTTTTTACAACAGTCTTTCAGTAGTAGTTTGACAATGAAGAGCAATAGAAAAAGTTTTATAGATAATATCACATAGTAATATCATACATGCATATGTATTTTATGATATAAAATGTATTTCTTTATTACTGCGGTACTGTGGGTCACGGTTAAAGAAGTGAAGGCTCCTATTTAGAAGATCCCAGAGAGTTTTATGTGTCCTTGTCTTTTAAACTCTCCAGAGGAGATTCAGTAGGCTGGGAAAGTGTGTTATGGAATACCATTTCTGGCGTTTCTTCATAAAAAATATTTGTTTTCAGAAGCTATGGCAACTTGAATGTGTCTGTTGTTGGACACTACTAAATCAGTGACTGAGAATACTGTGTGATATTATCTATCCAACTTTTTCTGTTGTTCTTTATTGCCAAACTCCTTAACTTTTTATTTTAAAAAACTTTCCCACATTTGTAAGTTATTGCTAAAGAATATATTGTTTAAATATATATGTACTCTTCAGGAACTTTCCAAATCTCACATCATAAAAAAAAAAATGTTAATGATTCAGGGTTCTCCATCTGGGAATCTGATCATGTATTTTGGACCTTCTTATTATCTACTTTGTGTCTTTTAACCTTTTTCATATTTTCCTTCTCATTGTTCTGCTTTCTCTTTTTTACTAGTGATCAATTTACCAGTTTATGAATTATCCACAGCTATTTCTAATCTGTTGTTTATTCCTTTCAGGTAAGGTTTTATCCATATTTGTTATTTCTGAAAGTTCTATTTTTAAAATGTCTTTGATAATTTCTCATTTCTTCTCTTTCATTGTGTCTTTATTTCTTTAAATATTTCACACATAGGGAATTTGTTTTTCGTATCTGATAATTCTGGATTCTGAACTAGGTAGTTGGCTATCATGTTTGTCTTCATTTCTGTTGTTGATCCTCATTTGTCAACTCTTGCTTACTTCTGATTACTATTGAATTTTCATTGTGGATACGTATCTTATTGAACCTACTCTGCAGGAAATCTGAAGACATAAATGGGAGATTTTACTCTACAGAAGGTTTGTAGTTTTGCAAGATCCAGGGTCAGTACTAACCTGGGATCACTTAACTCCCTTCAGTGATTTTATGAATAATGCAAGAGATTCAAGTTTTGCTCCACTCATGCCAGTGTTAGGAGACATGTTCCTTGGATGGTAGTGCTGATTGAGGCATCTCCCTCAAAGTAAATCCTCCTTAACATTCCCTGCTCCATTTACTTCTACTGCTACTGTTTTCAGCTCTATTTTCAGCTGGGTACTTTTCCTCTGTTTTGAAACTTCACTTATGCTTAGCGAACATAACAATTGATTAAAAAGTATATTTGCTATACTTTATCCAAGCTGTGGTTACATATTAGCAGGAGTCTTCCAAGTATCTAGTTTCCCTTCTGACTATTGCTTTTTTTTTTCTACTAGGTGTTAACACTGTGCTATTTAATTTTCAAACTTCAACATAAGTCATATTCCTTATAAAGTCATTGAGTTAAAAGACCTATATGTGAAACACAACAAAATTATACATATTTAGCCACTTGACTATTACACTAATCATTCATTTAAAAAAAAAAGCCAATTTTTGTTTTAAAACCTAGAAATCTAGATATTAGCAACCAGAGATAATTTTTTCCATAATTGTGAGGACAGTCTTTTTTTTTTTTTAACTTAATAACCCAATTTTGAAGTTTAATTTGCATTCCTGTAGAGGCATTTGGAATACATACAAACCAACAGTAAATTGTTTCTGACATATTTATTAGTTTCCCTTTTCATTAATTATATCTCTTTACTATTCAGAAGATTCCTTTTGGGGAAGCAAAATAACTTGGGAATAAACACAAAACCATTTAATTATCAATTTGAGAATTCTTATTTTTTTCCCTCTGACCATAAAAGAGTTACTTATTCAGTTACATCTTATACTATTGATTGTTTCATTTTATTTAAAGGCAAATTAAATATTCATTATTTTTCTTTGTATGATAAATGTGTCAGTATGACGGTTAGAGATAAAACATGTTTGAAAACAGCAGTTGTTTGTAGAAAACGTTATGACTTTATGTAAGCAAATGACCATTTAAATACAACTGTAATTAATCTTATGTAAATAACTGTAACAAGTTTCTTCTTTCCATGCTCGCATATGCATGATGACTTACCTACAGTCAAAATGTCTGAAAAGTTTAACTATAATGGAAGTAACCGGTGAAAAATCTTTCGCTTGCCTTTGTGGACAGGATATCGGCAAATAGGGACTGAACAGTAACCAACCATTTTGAAAATTTCAGTGTCAGGTATAATTTTGCATTTACATGACCTATTTCTGCTTAAGAGATAAGACTGCATTGTGTGAAGAGGTAAAAATTTCTTTTTTTCAAAGAAGAAATTTATATGGTTTGCATCAAAGGATTAAGAATGAGTATCTGTGATAGATGACTTTTAGAATGCCCTATAAAAGATGGTAATTTTTATTTGTTGCCATTGTGCTATGCTCTTGAAAGCCAAGCAGACAGATGGGTGTTCATTATTTTCTTGACTTTTTATATTTGTTGATAATTGTTGTAATTAATTTTTAATCTGAAGACTTGTAAAGCAATGCTTGGGGATTTAACAAACCAAACTTGGATTAATGAAGCACAAACTGTCCAAATATTTTTCCTATATCAAACTTTGCTGAGCAGTAATAATTCTTTCTTTGGGTCAAGGACTGATCCAGAAGCATCTGAGAAACAAGATCCTTTGGAGCAGTCATCAAAAATCTGCACACACTGTAAGGGTAGCAGAGTTAAGGTATTAAAATTTAAAAACTTTTTCTTGAAACAAAAGTACTATTATTTAGTGGATACTTATTAAACACTGAGTGACCTAATTCCAGGTTTATAATCATAAAATTATTGAGGAACCTTCTGGAAATGTAAACATTTCACCATATTAGATGATTCCCACACCTATTTCTCCATATGCAGACTGTGTATTCTGATCTTCCCCTTTCTCCTGTAAGAAGTCAAGACATTTGAGTAGTTTTTCCATAGTCAGCAATAACTGGTGTTGGAAATATGAATCCACCATTGTATTTCCTGCATTCATAATTCATGCATGTTAATTAGAAAATTAACAATAATGAAAGATACCACCTATTTATAGCTATGTGCCAAACACTGTGCAAAATGATGCCCAGACATGATCTCGTTTAATCCTCACAACACTCTGAAAGTAAGCTTAATTACCTTTATTTTACAAAGCAGAAAATGGAGACATAGAGACAATGAGTATCTTGCCCAAACACACATCATCAGGAATCCATAAATCCTCAGAAACAAAGCCTTGCCTGTCCTAGAACCTGTGTGTGAAATGGTTTAATGTGGAACAGGTTAGCAAACGTGATATGCATTCCCATGAAGTATGATGTATACACGCTTTCCAACCAGTCAGGTCATGATTAAATTAAATTTTGCATCAACTGCAAGATACATCTTGAGGAAAACAGGAGACTCATTCTGTGACAGATACAATAATGTGACTGGATTTCAGTTGTTTTCCTAAGCCTTGA
Source organism: Bison bison bison (assembly GCF_000754665.1). Lineage (NCBI taxonomy): Eukaryota > Metazoa > Chordata > Mammalia > Artiodactyla > Bovidae > Bison > Bison bison. Next base: position 11,300,085 of record NW_011494753.1, on the reverse strand, counting down.
AGGGAGCTTTGGAAAGTGGGATAGATATGATTTGTCAGGTGGACAATGAGAGATTCAAGGGGTAAAGAGAAACCATTCACCCTTGCCACCTTTTTATTTATTTTCTCTTTCCTGTCAAGGAATGGCTCTACATTTTGCTCAGAATAACCTTCTAATCCTTGTCTACAAAGCCACGTGTATTCCTTTATCAAAAACTTGACTCCACGCCAGCCTCCCTAAGGAGCTCTGCCCTGATGATAGCTCGGATAAATGCATTCTCTGCTGCTTCTCTGACAATGACATTCCCCAAACCTTTTTTGCTTAGAATTTTAAACATTTTCTTCAAAAACAACAACAAAAAAATTGTACCTGATTTGTCATCTTGTCTTGTGGTTGTAAACTTAGACATTCTTCCAGCTGTTTTGTATGACATAAAGGTCAAGAAATAATTTCATGCATTAAATGGTCAATTTGTCTGGTGGAATAAAGGCTGGAATGTTGAGGGTGCTAAGTCACTTCAGTTATGCTGGACTCTTTGTGACCCTCTGGACTGTAGCCTGCTAGGCTCCTCTGTCTGTGGGATTCTCCAGGCAAGAATACTGGGGTGGGTTGCTGTGCTTTCCAATGGCTTGTAAAAGGGGTGGAGTCTACAGTTCTTAATGGCAGGTCATTCCCTCATCAATAATTATAACATGGTATATTAGCTAGATTGTGTCTGTGGTGGTGGGCCATCATGGAGAGGGATTCACACTTTCATTGGGAGAGCTGCCAAGGGATGAATGGAGTAAATCTTTATCTTCAAAACAGCATGGAGGAGAGCAAGAAGCTTCTCTGGCGGAAAAACTGACAGTAATTTTAAGATGGGCTAGGTGAGTTCACCATTCCTTTTTTGAAAACATTTCAAGTATCCACCTTTTGCCCTGGGCATTCATAGGGAATCAGGAGAATGAAACGTATATCAAGGCACTACAAAGAGCAACATACATACCACTTGAGGGTCCCAGAATTGTACACAGTGGAACTCTTCATTAGGGGATACAGGTAGGAACTTTGGAGGTGAGGTGGCCTAAGTGACATGAGCATTAGAACTAGAGGACAGGTTGAAAGGTTGACCATCCAGAGGTAAAGAAAATATTCAAAGATGGAACTTGGCACTACTTCATTTAAACATCCATTTGATATTAGAAAATATAATATATATAGTGCAGAATATTACACCTGTGAAAGTGAGAGTGTTAGTCACTCAATCATGTCCAGCTCTTTGCAACCCCATGGACTATAGCCTGCCAGGCTTCTCTGTCCATGGAATTCTCCAGGCAAGAATCCTGGAGTCAGTAGCCATTCCCTTCTCCAGGGGATCTTCCCAGCCTCAAACCCAGGTCTCGTGCATTGCAAGCAGATTCTTTACCACCTCAACCACCAGGAAAGCCGCATTATACCTATAATGATGGTATATAGAATAGTAACATTGTTAGATATTATTGCCTGGCAGTTAAACTTCTTGACATAACTTTAGGCCATAAAAACAAGGACTGGTGTGGTATATAGAGCTGAAAGGGAAAAAGACTATGAACGCTTTTTGATTCATAGAATTCTCAGGAATATGATAAATTAAGGGGAGATTCATAAGAATAACATTCTGGTCCCTTTATCATGGTGATAGCTAGAAAGTTTCAGACATTGCCTAAATAAATTAGCCTTTTCCAGAAATTGTTAGAAATTTTGCTTCTAACAGTTGCTTCTGACACATAGGCATTGATCTCAGCAGCTTTGGAATATACCCTGTTGGTCAGAAAAAGGCAGGCTCCATCCATCACTGTTATAGGAGGAATGTATTCTCTGCAGAATCCTTTAAAGACTACAACAAGTTCACTCCCTCCTATTGGTGGCAGAGTGGGTTGCATTTGTCTGGCAGTTGAATGCGACTCCCCACCAAGTGTAGCACACCCGATCTCTGCACACAAAGAAAAGATCAAGTTGGCCTGCCCCTCTCTTTGGAGCTTGGCGCTCACTGATCTCAGTAGAGTGTCACTGTCCCCTTTATGACAGCCACTCATTCCCCCGGCCCGCTGAGTTTCCAGACTGCCTTCCTATTGTATGTGTACACAGACTGATTATAAGTTCACCACTTCCTTCCACCTTTTTGTTCAGGGTATTATCTATGACAGATGAGTGCAATAAAGTGAATCCATTTTTTTTTTCCCCCTCTCTTGCAGGCAGCACAGTGAGTTCTAACCAACAAAGGCACATTGAGGTGAATCTTTAACGGTGTCACCACTTTGACTTTCATCATTTTCACCTTTCCTTTCACTGATTTTTATCCCTGGAGTTGTAAAACATGGTTTCACATTGTGACCGTCCTCTAGTCCTCAGTAGAATTAGTTACACTGACAAGAACATACTCTTTTTCATAGGCACTCCATCACAGCTCAGCCTTCATCGCCTCTCTCTCTCCCCACAAATTCTATTTTATAGATAAAAGCTCTGAGTTTCAAAGGATGAAAAATTTTCAAAAAAGTCAAGCTTTCATTTAAAAAAGATAATGCAGTACTAGGAAACTGTTGGGAAAAATGTGATGGAATATTTAGTAAGAAGGGAAATGTTTTCTATATATTAAGAAAAAATCCAAAACAGTATATATGTGATCTTATGAAAGTTTTATTTTATGAACACCATACTAAATAGATACAGAAAAAAATATACGGTTGTTTGCCCGTTTTGTGCTTTCTTTTTTTTTAAGAATATATTTGGCTTTGTAATAAAATTTTTAAAATGTGGAAAGGCAAAAAGAAAAATAGAAAATAGGAAGCAATGAATACCACAAGGTTATTTCAGATTGTTTAGCCTATGTAAAAATAAATTGAAAAAAATGGTTCAAGTTTGTTGTTTTGTGTAATTGTTTGTTGCTAAAAGGAAAGATATTTCGAAGAGGAGGAGGCCTGTAAGAAATCAGTCAAGGTTACATCCTCAATACTGGGTTTACCTGTTGGCTCAGATGGTAAAGAATCTGCCTGCCAAAGCAGGAGACCTGGGTTCAGTCCCTGGCTCAGGAAGCTCCCCCAAAGGTGGAAATGGCAACCTAACCCAGTATTCTTGCCTGGAGAATCCCATGGACAGCAGAGCCTGGCGGGCTACAGTCCATGGGGTCACAAAGGTTCGGACACAACTGAGTGAGTAACACTTTCACATCCTCAATACTACAACTAGTACAAGAATATTATTAACATTGATAGATAATCTGTTCTTGACAGATAGCCTTTTTCATGTGAAGTAAGATGAGAAGACTATTAGAATCTGTGTACTTTTTTAAGAATTAAAAGGGACATTTGTGAGATAGATATCTATATAAACAAAGTGCAGTTTTGGTAAGTCGCCTCTGGAGGTGGGCATGGCAACCCACTCCAGTATTCTTGCCTGGAAAAATCCCTTGGACAGAAGAGCCTGGTGGGCTACCGTCCATAGGTCACAAAGAGTCAGACACGACTGAAGCAACTTAGCACAGCACAGCACATGGTAAGTTGAACTTAGTAGGTTTATAATTTAGTAACAAATAAAAAATATAGGCCTGCCAGTTAATATGAACTTCAGATAAAAGACAAATAACTTTTTAGTATAAATTCCTCTGCAAAAACATTATTTATTATTTATCTGAAATTCAGATTTAAATGTACTTCCTATATTTTATTTGACAATTCTAGAACTTAGGAAAATAATTAGGGAATAATTAGGAGATGAGATATATATAGTAATTCTTTTGAAAAGAGCAAGAAAGAAAAGAAGGAAAAAAGGAAGGGAGGGAATGAGGAAGGAAAGCTAAAGGAAATCTTCTGAAGTTCCAAGGAAGGGTGCCAAGCTATCTTCCTACTTTTCTGAGAAAATGTAAGAAAAAAGATGAAATATAGGAAGATGAATATTAGATTGTTTTATAACGTAGGACTTCTTTTTCACAATTGCTTCAAGAATAGCACGCTTTAAAGAAAAACAATTCATATGGTTATATTGAAAACAAAATTTAGGGTTTGATTATATTTTGGATACCATTCCTCTTTGGTTTTCTCTTATGAAATATTTCAGGCATATAAAAAAGTACAGAGAGCAATGTAACAAATTCACTGGTACCTCATCCCAGGTTTAAGTAATTGTTACTGTTTTCCTTCAGGTGGTTTTTTGTGAAGTAAAAGTTAAACGAGAATTGAAAACCTCTCATATCTTTTACAGTCCTTTTCCTCTCATTTCTTCCTCAGACAGCATCCTCTTGACATACTTTATACAAGATCGAGATATATACAGATATTTATATATATGTGTATATCCATGTCCATAAACAAGATATTGTATCACTTGGTTTGATATGTAAAGGTGCCCATCTTTAATTTGCATTATTCACTAAAAATTGCCTTTGACATTTTTCCATGTTGACACGTCTAAATTTGGTTACCATTTATTTTAACAGCTGCACCTTGTGAATGCACTACAACTTATCCATTCCTTCTTGACAAGTGTTCAAGTTGTTTCTAGTTTTGCAGTCTTGTCAGCGATGCCACAGTGAACTTCCTCACACGCCTCTCTCTAAGCACAAAGCTCAGAATCCCCTGGGTATGTACCTGAACATGAAATTGCTAGGTTATAGCTTATGAGCATCTTCAGTTTTGTTTAGATAGTAACCAACTGCACTTCAAAAGGTGTTGTTAACAAATTTGCTTTCCCACCAACAGCATATGAGATTTCTCATTTGCTCACATCTTAATCAACACTTAGGCTTTTCAGATAATAAAAATTTGCTAATCTGGCGAGTGCTGTTTAATTTGCATTTGCATTCTCTGTTTATGAGGTGAGACAGTGATTTTTCATATATTGATTTGTTCTTCTGATATGCTCCTCAATGGTTTTGCTTTATTGGTTGAGCTGTCTTGGTGTCATTGTACACTTAATTTCTATCTTAGGTCAGGTCGTCTGAAAGCAGAGAATGAAATGAGGATTCTTGTACAAGGAATTATTAGGAGTACACATTTGGGAAAAAACCTGTAGGGAAGTGAAAGCAGGATAGAGGAGGAGCAGTTCAGTAAGAATGTACTTTCAGATAAAAATCAAGCCTCAACTTCAGGGAACTCTGAGCCATCATTGACACAGCTGAGTCTGTCTTGAGGTAAGGGAGGAGGGCTTTTGTACCTCCAGGACAGAGGATCATAGCTACAGGTCATGTTGGGTGGGGTGGTAATTCGTAGACTCTTCCACTGGGGACAGCTCCCATCACCTAAGGACAATCCTACCTAGAACTTGTGCAGAAATCAGCAGTAAACTGCAGGAACCACGGCAGGCAGTAAAACGACCCCTGAGGGCCTGACACAGGCACCAAGAAAAGTTTTTCTACGGTTGCTATAGTTTCATAATAATTATTTTTCTCTGGTAGGGCCTTCACATTCTTTTCTTCTTCAGAATGAACTTGGTATTTTTGGACCTTTTCTATATGAATCTTAGGTTCCAAAAAAACATCGTATCTTTAACTTTTTTGCATTCTTTAATACAAAGTACAAATTTTTGCTTATATGTTTTATACTTATTTTGTTAGATTTTTTTCCCAGGTTCCTAGAAGTTTATGCTGTTATTATGAATGATATTTATATTTATATACAACTTCTAATTGATCATTGCTATTAGTTATAAATGTTAGTATATATAACATTCTTTAATTTTTTTTTATTGAAGTATAGCTGATTTACAATATTATATTAGTTTCAGGTATACAACAGAGTGATTCAGTATTTTACAGATGTGTTTTGTTGTTTAATCACTGATTCTTTACAACCCATGGACTGAAGCCTGCCAGGTTCCTCTGTCCATGGGATTTACCAGGCAAGAATATAGGAGTGGGTAGCCATTTCCTTCTCCAGGAGATCTTCCTGACCCAGGGATGAAACCCATTTCTCCTGCATTGGCAAGCAGATTCTTTACCACTGAGTTACCTGGGAAACCCATTTTATAGATTATATTCATTTATAATTATTAATGGCTTAAAATTATTATTTTAATTATTAATTAATATAATGGCTATATTTCCCTATGCTATAAAATATATTCCTGTTGCTTATTTATTTTATATATAGTGATTTGTGTCTCTTAATCCTCTACCCCAATCTTTCCTCTCCCCTCCTTCCATCTCCCTACTGGTAACCACTAGTTTATTCTCTATTATCTATGAATCTGTGTCTGTCTTGTTATATATATTCATTTGTTTAATTTTTTAGATTCTACATATAAGTGATAACATAGAGTATTTGTCTTTTACTGTCTGACTTATTTCACTAAGCATAATATTGGCTAGGTCCATCCACATTGTTGAAAATGGTAGAATTTCATTCTTTTTTATGGCTGAGTAACACTTCATTCCATTCTCCAGTCCATTCTGAAGGAGATCAGCCCTGGGATTTCTTTGGAAGGAATGATACTAAAGCTGAAACTCCAGTACTTTGGCCACCTCATGCGAAGAGTTGACTCATTGGAAAAGACTCTGATGCTGGGAGGGATTGGGGGCAGGAGGAAGAGGGGACTACAGAGGATGAGGTGGCTGGATGGCATCACCGACTTGATGGACGTGAGTCTGAGTGAACCCCGGGAGTTGGTGATGGACAGGGAGGCCTGGCGTGCTGCGATTCATGGGGTCGCAAAGAGTCAGACCGATTGAGTGACTGAACTGAACTGAACTGAACACTCCATTGTGTGTATGTGTGTATTATACATGTTCTTTATCAATTCATCTGTTGGGCACTTAGGTTGCTTTCATATCTGGGTTATTGTAAATAATGCTGCTATGAATATTAGGGTGTCTATATCTTTTTGAATTAATGTTCTTGTTTTCTTTGGATATATACCCAACAGTGGAACTGCTGGATCATGAGGTAATTCTATTTTCAGTTCTTTGAGGAGCCTCCATATTGTTTTCCATAGTGGCTGCATCAGTTCACATCCCCATGAGCAGTGTATACGTGTTCCCTTTGCTCCACATCCTCACCAGTATTTATCTCTTCTCCTTTTGCTGATAGTCATTCTGACAGGTGTAAGGTGGCATCTCTTTGTGGTTTTGATTTGCATTTCTCTGAGCAATAAATGCCATCCTTTTCATGTATTTATTCAGAATCCTACAATTTTGCTCAACTCATTGGTTCTAATATTTTGTGTACATGTCTTTTCTAGACAGATAATTTAGCCATCTGAAAACTGTAATTTCTTCCTTATTTCTTTTCCTCAGAATCTTGTATTTCATAGGAGGTCTAGTAAATGTTGAAGTGGGAGAATAGGTAACCTTGTTTTTTTCCTGACTTTAAAGGGAATGTTTCTAACCTTTTACCTTTAAACTATTTATCAGATGTCTTCCAGAGTATCTCACATTCTCAGTAAGTGAAGTCGTTCAGTCGTGTCCGACTCTTAGTGACCCCATGGACTGTAGCCTACCAGGCTCCTCCATCCATGGGATTTTCCAGGCAAGAGTACTGGAGTGGGGTGCCATTCTCAATAAGTAATACCATGTAAAAACTTCATTAAATTTATTTTCCCCAAAAGTTTAATTCTATGAGTATCTTCATCTATTTTAACCTTGACTAATTCAAAATTCCTAGGAATTCTGGTTATAAACTCTGGAAGAGAGTTTAATGTAGATTGCCTAGGAACACTTGACTTCCCAATATGAATGCTACATGTGCCATGCTTACCTTTCCTACACAAGGGCAATGGCATCTCAAATTGCCTAACAAGGCCATGTAAGTGACTTTGTATCAAAAACATTACTTTGGGGGCTGATTTGCACCACTTTATTTTGTTTAAGTCTAATTTCAGTCTGTCTGCAATGCAGGAGACCCGGGTTCAATCCCTGGGTTGGGAAGATCCGCTGGAGAAGGGAATGGCAACCCACTCCAGTACTCTTGCCTGGAAAATCCCATGGACAGAGGAGCCTGGTGGGGTACAGTCCATGGGGTCTCAAAGAGTCGGGCACGACTAATCGACTTCACTTTCACTTTCACTTTCAGATTAGCATTCTAATATTACTTTGAGGGGTTTTTTTGTCATTGTTTTTGCTATGGTCATTTTTGTTTGTCTTAAACAAAAAGTTGTTTTTCTACTTTAATCTTATAATTCAATGAATTGCATTAATACAGTTTCTAATGTGAAGCCTTTCCTACATTCCTGAAATGAAAGTTTGTCACCAAATGTGGTTTGTTTTTAGTAAACAAATTCAGTAAACTGAATTTGGTTTGCTAATAACTTAACAAGTTTAGAGCCATGTTGATAAGTGAGGTTGGGATACATGTTTCTGTCTTGTACTGTTTTCTGGCTTTGATTTTGAAGTTACTCTAGTGACATATATTGGTGGAAAGATAGACTGCGTAATTCATGTTTGTGTGTAATCTTGTGCTTGGAAATAAGAAATGTTCCCTGTCTTCTAGAAAAAGGTGATAATTATTTAATTCAAATTTTCTCTCTCTGGAATCACCCTGGTCTCTGCTGACTGGTTGATTTCTTCCCAAGCCCCTAATTCTCAAAGGAGGGTCTGCAGTGCCATGAGGGGATTTAAGATGTCCACTGATGTGATATCCCTGAATAAGGCATGAGAGCTTTGGAAGCCAGCTAGGGCAGTGCCACATGGCAGAGATTCAGGGGTAGCCTGGTGACTGCAGGCTCAAGGTTTGGAATGCTTCTCTTGGAGAAGTGCTGTAAGGGATGGCTGGGCTGTCACTTTAACCACAGGCTGTGACAAGAAGTGAAGAGCAATGTGCTGTGTATCTGGATACTGTGATTTTAGACTTTTGCTGACACAAAGGATATCCTTTATCTGATATTGGACAGGTCCTCAGAACTTCACATCTTTCTTGTATTAACCCGTGTTAGCAGCTGTCAACCTCCCAGCATCGGGGAGGGGACTACATAGAAATTTGGTGGCCAAAATCAATTAGGTGACCTTTATTTAACAAAAGATTTCAGTAAAATGTTTTAAAGCAAAATTTAATAAAAGAAACATTTTTTTCTATATCCTTAATGTTTCTTTTGAATGCTTAATCTCTTGGATCTGGGAAAGTAGTGATGATATCTAAACTGGTGGTGCAGTTGTAAAGAATCTGCTTCCCAATACAGAGACAAGAGATGCAGGTTTGATCCCTGGGTAAGGAAGATTCCCTGGAGGAGGGCATGGCAACCCACTCCAGTATTCTTGCCTGGAGAATCCCATGGACAGAGGAGCCTGGCAGGCTACAGTCCATAGGGTCACAAAGAGTCAGACATGACTGAGTACACACACATAGTTGTTAATTTAAAAAATAATTTTCAATGATTATATATTGTATAGTTATAATGTAAGCTGCATACAATTCAGAATTGATATATGTTCCTGGCAAATTGTCCCCTTTATTATTAAGCGATGGCACTTTCATACTGTAGAATAATTTTTCTTATGTTAAAGACTATTTTTCTCCAGTATTAATTGTGCCACATCATTTTTCTTCTGAGCATGATTCCCCTGTTATACCTTTTCCTTGCTCTTTACTCTCAATCTTGTCATTTATTTTATGTTTATTATAATATTAATACAGTTTGATATTAATATTATTTTTATTCAAATTAGGAATCTGTTAACAGACAAGCTTAATATGTGAATATTTATTATGCTTATTGATATATTTGAAATATTTCTACCATTTTATCTTATTTTATGATTTCTTTTTATCTAGTCATACTTGTAATTTTTTGCTTCTGTTATCCTTTTCTTAAGCTTTCTATTGGATTAGATTCTTTTATGTCTTATTTTTTTGTTTTTGAAGCTAAATATTATGCTTCTATTTTTTGTGGTTACTCTTAAGTTTATAAATAGTTATAGCTGGGTTTAAACATTCTAAGGCGCTTATCTCTAGACTGCTCTCAAGCAATTGAAAATACTGAACCTCATCTCCAATCTCCCATCTCCATCGTCCATAGAGTTTTACCAAAATAATCATTAGTAGCAGTAGCATTTATATATAATGACTATTTAGATACCAAAATATTTGTCAATTTCTTGCTCATCTTGCTTCTTGAAACCATCCATTTTTCTCATTTCTATTCTGTTCTTCCTGAATTTCATATTTTATCAGGGGTTTGTAAGTAGTAAAATCTCTCAGCCTCTATTTGAATATTTACAATTTTTTTCTTCTTCTTGAATAGGTGTTTAAGAAATGAATTCTATACTGACAGTTATTTTCCTCAGCACTTTGAAGCTATTATCTCAAGGTTTTCTGATTATTTATTTAGATATTCCACATTTTTCACTGGTTACTTTTAAGATTTTTATTTTTATCTTTGAAGTTCTGCTTTTTCATAACACTGTGGCTAGGATTTGTTTTACTTTTTCCACTTTGTATTCGTGTTACTTCTTCTTTTGAGGACTTAGAGCTTAACTTTAATTCCAGAAAAATTTTGACCATTATTTCTTCAGTTGTTGCCTCTCCATAAATCTCTGTTTCTTTCTGAATATTCAGTTAATACACATTAGACTTTCTTATTTTATCCTCCATTTCTCCTGACAGTTCTGTTGCATTTCACATTTGCTGTTGCTTTATGCTATATACCAAATGTTTTTAGATGTGGCTTTATTTTGCCTAGTTTGTTAAATCACCTCTATTGCGTTGTGGTGTGTTTGTGTGTGTTTATTTCAGTGGCTAGATTTTTTTTTTTTTTTTAATTTCAAGATTCTCTGAGCTTCAAATCCTCTAGTTTCAAATAATACAGTTCTTTCCTTCCATTATGTCTTCTATCCTGTCTTTAACCTCTATCATAATTACAATGTTTTGAATTTTATAGATTCTTTTAAGTGTTGTATAGTTTCCTACCTTGGGGTGTTAAATCTCCTGTTCTGCTTGCTGACTCTCTCTCTTGGTGAACAGTCCCCCTCCCCCAACAGTGCATGTGTGTGGGGGGATGGGTTTATTTAATTTTTTGAGAACATCTTCAGCTTGGTGTATGGTGTGTGTGCACAAACAAATTCTTGTGCTCAGAATAGTGAATGTTTCATAAAACAGTTTCATTTTGCTTTTGACAAAGGTCTTAAAACAATGTAATATGATTTTTCCATTTTGGTAATCCAATATAAAATGGTTGGGAACTGATTTTTATTACTAGGGACCCTCGACATAAAGGTGGTTTTTCTTGGATAAAATTAGTGTCCAAGTGGCCTGTCCATGGATTATATAATCTTGATGAAGTCTGTAGAGACACAGACTCATTTTCTCTCTACTTCACCACCCTTAATGCACAGCTTATATCCTTCGACTGTTAGTGCCCAAACTATTGCATCCTTCCTCAAGAGAGGAAGCTAGGGATAGTGGAAGGGAAAAGAAAGTATATTCATTTGCCATCTAAAAGCCTTCAGAGACATCAGACCATAGATAATCAGCCAGAACTCTTCAAGTAACCACACCTAGGTGCAAGACAATCACCTTCCCAACCCCACACTACTACCAAATATACAATTTAACTGGGGTTATCCTCAAGCCCAGTAACATAAGTCAAGTCAAGCCACTCACTCAGTCGTGTCTGACTCTGTGACCCCGTGGACTGTAGCCCAGCAGGCTCCTCCATCCATGGGATTCTCCAGGCAAGAATACTGGAGTGGGTTGCCATTTCCTTCTCCAGGGGATCTTCCCGACCCAGGGATCGAACCCAGGTCTCCTGCATTGCAGGCAGACGCTTTAACCTCTGAGCCACCAGAGAACAGGCATCCTCTTAATAAGCAGGGAAGAATAGATATGTGATAGATACCTAGAGATGTCTGTACAACCCTATCAGGCAGATATAATAAACTTGGACTTCATGTTCATGTGTACTATTGGCCTGCAGTTTTCATTTCTTAAAAGTGATATTTTCGTCACCTGTGGGTCTAAGTAATTTGCATGCTTAGCTGGAGCATATTAGGCTAGTAAGTGGGAATTTTCTAATTCCATTTCCCACAGATACAGTCTTTCTTTCATGTTTTATTCCATATGCAGGAGATTCAATTATAACCCTGGCTTTCTTTGAGTTGTACCTATTTATTTGCTTTTCTTTGGTTAAATAGAAAAAGCAACTCTTTAATATGGTGCTTTAACTAGTTTTCTATTTTATTTGTAGTAACAGGTGAGACTATCCATATTAGCAAAAAACATAGTCAAACTATAAAAGTGGACTTTTAACCTCAGGGCACTTGGTTTCGGTCATCCATTCGTGGACCTAATTCTAAATAAATAAACTGTCTAAGTGATGGTGATACCTCTGCCTCAGCGGAGGATATATTTGGTTGAAAAAATTGCCCTTCACAAATAAATTCATGTATATTAAAAAATATCTTTCTTGTAAATAGCAATATGTGGGAGTGGTGGGAAGGTAGAAGGAATGGGAAAATTAGAAAAAATAAATAAAAATTAGAGACTCAAAATATATTTATAACTCCCTTAATCCTGAGAAAGGAATTGAGTAATAAAAATGATAGGACTCATCTGCAAATTCTACATGACTACACAGTAGTTAAGAAAAAATCACTGCAAAACATTAAAATATAAAGAGATGCTAGAATTTTTATTAACTTGCATTACTTCAGCAAAGTCACTATTTTTTTCAGTGATGTTTTCCTTCATTATTTGGAGAAGGAAATGGCAACCCACTCTAGTATTCTTGCCTGTAAAATTCCATGGACAGAGGAGCCTGGTGGGCTACAGTCCATGGGGTCACAAAAGAGTCAGATATAACTTAGCTACTAAATAGCAACTCCAGTTAAAAGGTAGAAATAGTCAATGTTTTCTAATTTTCATGATTTAAAAAATTTACAATTTAAAAATCACTATAACTCCAAGCAAAATGTTGAGATACTGTCTTGAAGGTAGCCATTTTGAAAGGACATAACAACCTTATTTTATTTCTGTAAGAATTTTCTCATAAAATAATGTTCCTGATTCCTACTAGCATCAAAACTCTGGAAACTAAATATAGGCAACCCCAAAGGTGTCCCTGGTGGCTCATATGGTAAAGAATCTGCCTATAATGCAGGAGACTTGGGTTGATCTGCGGGTTGGGAAGATCCCCTGGAGAAGGGAATGACTATTCTCTAGTATTCTTGCCTGGAGAATTCCATGGACAGAGGAGTCTGGCAGGCTACAGTCCATGGGGTCACAAAGAGTCAGACATAACAGAGTGACTTTCACTTTTGGGCTTCCATGGTAGCTCAGCTGGTGAAGAATCCACTTGCAATATGGGAGACCTGGGTTCGACGGGAGACCTGGGTTCGGTCTCTGGGTTGGGAAGATTCCCTGATGAAGGGAATGGCCACCCACTCTAGTATTCTTGCCTGGAGAATTCCATGGACAAATGAGCCTGGAAGGCTACAGTCCATGTGGTCACAAAGAGTCAGACATGACTAAGTGACTTTCACAAAGGCTATTGGGAAAAATAAGAAAGGCCATAGCAGAATTTACTTTTATCTAATATTTACTATGTTCAGATTTTAAAGGATCTCACAGTCAGAACATATCCTTCATTTATAGTGGTAAAGAAAACAAGAAAGAAAAATGAAGGTTAAGGCTAGGGATTAGGTTTTAGAAGACATGAATAATTATGTTTAATAGCTTCTTGAATATTGTCATTTTAGTCAATGGTTTAATCACTCAGGGGTCTCTATTAAAGGATCTAAAATGTTGGCATTCATACATCTCCAAAAAAGGTAGAAATAGTCATAATTAGGTAGATATACAACTAAGTACCATGCTCAATCCTTCTAATTTGACATATTTTGGGGTATAGTTCCTACCCATGTCCCCCCAAAACAGAAATCCTGTTGAAAATTGAAACAGGATCTTTCAATTACAAGTAGCAGAATATTCAATTAAAAGTAGCTTAATATAGGGATCATTACCTTATATAATAAGAAGTGTCTTTGTAGGACACTTGCCAATTAAGCTACTAAATCAACCAGATCATCATAGATCAAACTCTCCCTAACACAACCAGGAATCATTTTAGTCTTTAGAGTTGTCCCCTTGTGGTCATAGATCTTGCAGTTCTGGGAAACATCTAGTGAAAGAACAGAGAGATATTTTTCCTAAGATCTCCTTGTATTGCAGAAGAAAATATTCCCCAGAGCTGTCTCAGCAGACTTCCCTTACATCTTCAGTTCAGTTCAGTCACTCAGTTGTGTCCAACTCTTTAGGACCCCATGGACTGTAGCTCGCCAGCCCTCCCTGTCCATCACCAACTCCTGGAATTTGCTCAAACTCATGTCCATGTCCATTGAGTCAGTGATGCTATCCAACCATCTCATCCTCTGTTGTCCCCTTCTCCTCCCGCCTTCAATTTTTCCCAGCATCAGGATCTTTTCCAATGAGTCAGCTCTTTGTATCAGGTGGCCAAAATATTGGAGCTTCAGCTTCAGCATTAGTCCTTCCAACAAATATTCAGGACTGATTTCCTTTAGGATGGACTGGTTGGATCTCCTTGCAGTCCAAGGGACTCTCAAGATTCTTCTCCAATACCACAGTTCAAAAGCATCAATTCTTTGGTGCTCAGCTTTCTTTATAGCCCAACTCTCACATCCATATATGACTACTGGAAAAACCATAGCTTTAACTAGACAGAACTTTGCTTGTCTAGGCAAAGTAAAGTCTCTGCTTTTTAATATGCTGTCTAGATTTGTCATAGTTTTTCTTCCAAGGAAGAAAAGTCTTTTAATTTCATGGCTGCAGTCACCATCTGCAGTGATTTTGGAGCCCAAGAAAATAAAGTCTGTCATTTTTTCCATTGTTTCCCCATCTATTTGCCATGAAGTGATGGGACCAGATGCCATTGTCTTAGTTTTCTGAATGTTGAGTTTTAAGCCAACATTTTCACTCTCCTCTTTCACTTTCATCAAGAGGCTCTTTAGTTCTTCTTCACTTTCTGCCATAAGGGTGGTGTCATCTGCGTATCTGAGGTTATTGATATTTCTCCCAGCAATCTTGATTCCAGCTTGTGCTTCATCCAGCCCAGCACTTCTCATGATGTACTCTGCATAGAAGTTAAATAAGCAGGATGACAATATACAGCCTTGATGTACTCCTTTCCTTATTTGGAACCAGTCTGTTGTTCCATGTCCAGTTCTAACTGTTGCTTCTTCACCTGCATACAGATTTCTCAGGAAGCAGGTCAGGTGGTCTGGTATTTCCATCTCTTTCAGAATTTTCCACAGTTTATTGTGATCCCCACAGTCAAAGGCTTTCAATAAAGCAGAAATACATGTTTTTCCAGAACTCTTGCTTTTTCAGTGATCAAACGGATGTTGGTAATTTGATCTCTGGTTCCTCTGCCTTTTCTAAATCCAGCTTGAGCCTTACATCTTATTGGGCAGAATTGAGTCATATGCCCAAGCTAGCTACTGGTAAAGTACACTGATTGATCTAACCCAATCAATACTCCCAAGCAACTCTTAGGTGCATTAATTCTATGAGCAAAGAAACGAAGGGTGTGGCCATGAAAAAGGCAATCTGTAAGATCCATCATAGCTGCATCTACCCAGAAGGGTTTTGCCCTCTGATTCACATCCTATGGACTAAGTCATGTACAGATACAGGGCCTGAAGTAGTCTATCTCTACATTGTACATCTCTCTAGAGGGAAAAATACAAAACAAAAATAAAAACAAAAAACCCTGAACCAAATTTCAAGAAACTTGAAATGGGACAAGAACTACTTCATTTTGTTGCAAATTAGCTGATATTTGTGAAACATCTGAGATAAATTAATAGTGAAGCACAAGAATGAGAGGCTATGAATTCTTGCTCCTAAGGCCCACTAGGCTGCCTTGATGCTCACTTCCAGAACTCTGAGTACTCAGCGTTTTCTGTATTTCCATGAGAAATCTTACATCCCTGTCTACAATAACCTCCTTTTCTCCAATACCTACATCCAGAAATGTTTGCTACATCTTTATTTGAGCTAGTTGTGAACTGTGTTTTCATTTCTTGCAACACAAATTTTCGCCACCTTCAATAAAAAATAGTTACCTGCAAAAGAATATGGGACATAGAGATTTGATGATCAGGTCTATGGGAACAATGAGACATGCTTCCATATTCCAGGATGGGAAAATAATAATCCGTGATATACAGAGGAAAAGGTTCTCATGAGGCAGACTATGGAGAGGATGGGGAAACATGTAAATAAAGCTTAGTCTTAGAATACCTGACTATGTGTATTCAGAAACAGAGTCTTTATGTAACCTAGATGCAGGAAGACTTCTTTCTGCAGCCAACATGCTGAAGCTGCTTAAAGATAAGGTCAGAACATCATCTTAGAAGATTTCAAATTGTAATTAATTTCCTAGAAGTGCTAGTTTCCATGATAAAGGTTTAAACACAGATTAAAAGAGATTTTGACAATTAAAATAGGAATATTTGAGAGAAATCAGGTATGCCAGAGGAGTTGACAACACTGTTCTTGCCATGCAACACTCAATCTCTTGTTCTTTGGTTAACAGCACCTTGATTTCCTTTTGAGGGGGACAGTCAGGTAAAGTGCCTTGTATTACCTTAGATAAGGGTGGCATATGACCCAAGCTAAACTGATCAGGCTTTCCATCTTGGCTTTAGATCTTGAATTGAGTGACCAGAGTTGAAACAAATGTATTGAAATAAATGATCCAAAACCACAGATTTTTCACCAATGCTAGTTACCTAAATCTCCAGAGCTGCTCTGGCTCTTGCCATTTCTGAGCCAGAATTTGAAGCTTTGCTTTTGATTTGGGGAGGTGACCATATACTTCAATGAGTTATCTATTTGCTTAAGTTGGCTTGTAGTAGATCAAATAAAGTTGTTTGGAACAGGGCAGTGCAACCAACGTGGAGAGAAGTGGATGGATTCTTGATATTTTTATGTATAATCTACAATATTCTGTGATTGGTTATATTTGGAGGTAGAGAGAGAAAGGAATTCAACATCCATTTCAGGCTTGAGCAAATGGTAGTGAGTTATTGAGATAGTGAATAAGGAATGAGAAATAAGTCTACTGAAAATATTATGAGTTTAGTGATAGACATATTGAGTTGTGGTGTCTTTGCCAAAATCAGTAGGTAGTAGGCCATATATGGTCTGCATTTTAGTGGAGGTTTAGAATTGGAATTTTTGGCAGCTGCCAGAATCCTCCTATTACCCCACAACTCCTTGACTTTTAAGATAAGGGCTAACATGGTGGTAAGAGTCAAATGAATGATCTCTGAAATCTCCATTCTTAACAAGTTGAATGTGCATTAAAAAGCATAAAACAAGACAAAACAAAAAAACCTAGAGCATTGTAGAAATTGCTGCTGATTTCTAATTTCTGCTAATGAAAGACCTTAGAAATGAATGCATGTTGTATCAGTTAAATATTTATAAAAATAAAGCAATATAATAAATAACCACAAAACCTCAGTGTCAGGTAACAATAATTTCTTTAGATAAAAAATAATTTATTTAACTCAGTTGATGTTAACTCGTATTATTTAAGAAAACATGTGGATCAGCTGGGTTTTCCTGATAGCTCAGCTGTAAAGAATCTACCTACAATGCAGGAGATGTGGTTTCGACCCGAGTTGGGAAGATCTCCCAGAGGAGGAAATGGCAATCCACTCCAGTATTCTTGCCCGCAAAATTCCATGGACAGAGGAGCCTGGTGGGCTACAGTCCATGGGATTACAAAGAGTCAGACAAGACTGAACGACTGAGCATGCACTTGGATCAACTAGGTGACTCTGTTAATTTGGGCTAAGGTCCCTCACATCTGGGTGGCATGGCTGCTGACTAATCTAGGAAAGCCTAACCTGAGATGATTGGGGAAACTCAACTCTGTTCTGTGTTACCTCATCCTCAAGTTGACAAATGCAGGCATATTTTCTTGGAAAAGACCAAGAGAGAAAATAAGCAGAACACACAAGGTCTCTTGAAATCTATACCCAAAGCTGGGACACCATCACTTCCACCACATTCTACTGGCCAAAGTAATTCACAAGAGCATTCCAGATCCATGGGGTGGGGAAAAAAAAAGACTATATACTTCTAGTTAGAATTATAAAGTCATATGGCAAAGGAAGAGGGTAGATACAGGGTGGGATGGAGTATCAGGACTATTATTTAAAAAATCAATCTATTGCATATGGTGTTTCTATCACCTTCCTGTTCAATTCATGTTGGCTAGTACACAAAGTGAAAGAGGAGAGTGAAAAAGTTGGCTTAAAGCTCAACACTCAGAAAACTAAGATCATGGCATCCAGTCCCATCACTTCATGGCAAATAGATGGGGAAACTGTGGAAACAGTGGCTGACTTTATTTTTCTGGGCTCCAAAATCACTGCAGATGGTGATTACAGCCATGAAATTAAAAGAGGCTTAGTCCTTGGAAGGAAAGTTATGACCAACCTAGATAGCATATTCAAAAGCAGAGATATTACTTTGCCAACAAAGGTCCGTCAAGTCAAGGCTATGGGTTTTCCAGTGGTCATGTATGGATGTGAGAGTTGGACTATAAAGAAAGCTGAGTGCAGAAGACTTGATGCTTTTGAACTGTGATGTTGAAGGAAACTCTTGAGAATTCCTTGGATTGCAAGGAGATCCAGCCGGTCCATCCTGAAGAAAATCAGTCCTTAGTATTCAATGGAAGGGCTGATGCTGAAGCTGAAACCAATACTTTGGCCACCTGATGCGAAGAACTGACTCACTTGAAAAAACCCTGATGCTGGGAAAGATTGAAGGCAGGAGAAGGAGACGACAGAGGATGAGATGGTTGGTTGGTATCACCGACTCGATGGACATGAGTTTGAGCAAACTCCAGGAGTTGGTGATGGACAGGGAAGCCTGGTATGCTGCAGTCCATGGGGTCGCAAAGGGTTGGACATGACTGAGCAACTGAACTGAGCACAGTTTTGTTTGTATCCATCAATCCTAAAAGTTTGCCTTCACTTGGCAGGGTAGATTAATACTATTATTGTGCTTTCCAGGGAGAAGTCAACTTCGTAATGGAGTCTACGACACAATGTAATTAATGAAGTCCTTGACTCCCCTAAGACATCCTACTAGTGCACATGATACAAGTTTACTGTAATAATGATGCTAATGTTGATCATCTCTGAAGGACAAAAAATTGAATTCATCTGTCTTGGTAAATTATGTGTCTAGAATGATGAAAACGAGAAGAGGTAAGTCTGACAAAACACAGGGTGCTGATACCTTGCTAGTTGATTGTGGCTCCTTGGTTTTAATAGTTTGAAGGATATTAGAATATTCTCTTCAAAACAGGGATATAAGTTGCATAAATTGGATGCCATCTGACATATTCACCAAGTTAATCAGGCCTAGCAGCATGTTATTTTCAAGTGGGAGTGGTATTTTGTAAGTTAGGATGTCTAAGACTATGAATAACAGGGCATCTTAACTCAACTTGGCCTGAGCAATAACAAAGTTATCGTCTCACATGGGAAGCGCTCATGGGTAGAGGCTCCCAACTCTGCTTCTCTGTGGTTATTTTAATTCAACCTCCTTCCTGTGTCACCATCTTGAGACTTACAGCTTGATAGATGCAGCAGCATTTGATGTCAAAGACAGACATTTTCCAGAGATATAAAAAGCAGATACTTTTTTACTGGTATCTCCTAAAGGAAAGGAAATATTTTCCAGAAGTCTTCATGTTGTTGCTGTTGCTATTCAGTCGCTAAGGTCATGTCTAACTCTTTGCAATCCCTTGGACTGTAGCCCACCAGGCTTCCCTGTCCTTCATAAAGCAATCAGAAAATCCTCTAAAACTGAAAGTTTTTGGTGAAACTTTAGGCAAAGTTTTAGGTAAACCTTCACTCTGATGAAGCTTTAGGTGTAATTGTAATTGGACGGTTATAGACCTATGAAATTAAAAGACACTTACTCCTTGGAAGGAAAGTTATGACCAACCTAGATAGCATATTCAAAAGCAGAGACATTACTTTGCCAACAAAGGTTCGTCTAGTCAGGGCTATGGTTTTTCCTGTGGTCATGTATGGATGTGAGAGTTGGACTATGAAGAAGGCTGAGTGCTGAAGAATTGATGCTTTTGAACTGTGGTGTTG
>NW_011494753.1:11270446-11279920 GCF_000754665.1 Bison bison bison | reverse complement strand
ATGCTTTTGAACTGTGGTGTTGGAGAAGACTCTTGAGAGTCCCTTGGACTGCAAGGAGATCCAACCAGTCCATTCTGAAGGAGATCAGCCCTGGGATTTCTTTGGAAGGAATGATGCTAAAGCTGAAACTCCAGTACTTTGGCCACCTGATGCGAAGAGTTGACTCATTGGAAAAGACTGTGATGCTGGGAGGGATTGGGGCAGGAGGAGAAGGGGACGACAGAGGATGAGATGTCTGGATGGCATCACTGACTCGATGGACATGAGTCTGCGTGAACTCCGGGAGTTGGTGATGGACAGGGAGGCCTGGCGTGCTGCAATTCATGGGGTCGCAAAGAGTCGGACACGACTGAGCGACTGATCTGATCTGATCTGATAGACCTATGAGCAACTTGGTGTAGATTTTTTTTTAAATCTATTTGGACCCATTCCCATACTGCCCAACAAGCTAAGAATTACTATTCTTAATGTATATTAATACAAGAAAGTCTGCGTTCTCAGAGAATGGGACATGCACTTTGTTCCTAGTGTGTAATAAGCAGAATATAAGCTTCAGGGGAGCAGAACCATGCCTGTTTTAGTCATGGTGCCCAACAAGCACTCAAACATTGCTGCCTGAAAAGATGATGACCCAATGGAATTTCTGCAAAAGGAAGCTGGAGTTTGTCATCCACTTTAGAAAGTTATATGAAGCCTGACTTTCTTGTATTAATGTACATTAAGGATAAGTACTTCTTAGCTTATTGGGTAGTAAGGGACAGGACCCATACAAAAAAAAAAAAAACTCTATCAAGTTGCTCACAGGTATATACCTGCCCAATTACAATTTCACCTAAAGCTTTATCAGGGTTTTTAAATTTCAGTTTAGAGGATTTTCTTATTGCTCTATGTAACAGCTGGCACTAGTTCTCAGCAGACTCCTAAAATATTGAAACCTCTATTGGGTTTCTTAGTTCAGGCTACAATAGCGAAGTACCATATCATAAACAATAAAAAAAATATTTCTTATAACTCTAGAGGTTGGAAGTCCTTTATCAGAGTCCTGCATGGTCAGGTTCTGGTGAAAACTCTCTATTGGGTTGTAGACTGCCTTTACGTTCTTGTATCCTTATGTGGTGGAGAGAGGGCAAGAGAGCTTTATAAGGGCACTAATTATGAATTTGGGGGGGATCATAAATATTCATTTCATAATATTGGGATAAACCTGTGTTATTGTGCAAAGGGAAAGTTATCTTCTTAAACAGAACCATAAGCAGTATTTCCATGGTTCTTTATCTAGAACACATTATATAAATAGCCCACACCCATCCTCTAAGCTCTAGACTTTATGTCCACCATCATACATTAGTTCATAGATGCCTTAATGTTCCTCAAACTCATCATGTCCAAAACTAAGCTCATAATCTTCACTTTATCTCCCTACTCACTGTCTTAATGCATCACTTAGCCCCCCAGCACTCATCATCGTCTTACTTCCCTCTGTACTTACACCTCATTACACAATCCTTCATCTCCACATATCTCATCTCATCACTCTGTTAACCACCATAACTTATCACCTTGCTCCTAGACTTTCCCAGGATCCACATCCCTTCTTAGTCTACTTTCAGAGGGACATTTTAGAAACACAAGTGTAGTCATGTTCATGCTCCTGTTTAAAACACTTTCGTGGATTCCTTCTGCTTAGAAGATCTAGAATATACATTCTTAAGATGCCTATAAGGCCCTGCAAGGCCTTATCTCGACTTACCTTTCTAGTTTCATTCTATAACTCCTTCCCTCCCTCCCTCCAGCCCAGCCCACTCTTATTTCCAAACAAGAGTCCCTTCCATTGTGGAAGGGCCAATCACTGGTCTTCAGTAGGATAACGTACATTCTCTGCCCCACTTCCTTTGTAAGATCTTCACTATGGACTTAATGACTGCCTTATACATAAAATAATATCATACCTAAATTACCTCCATTAAGATGTTCTCTCCATGGTGAAAGAAATGAAGAAATACATTGGCATTCATGGATTTATCCATCTAATCTGATGCCCCATAATCCTCTAACATCTGACTGGTTATTCTTTTCATTTCTTTTTCTTGCATATCCATTCATTATTTTCACAAATTTAAGCATCAGCAGTATATTTTAATAGTTTTTGATAAAGTTTTTTACAAAATATATTGCTTTTTGTCTCATTGATATTAATAATACTAAATATTTTCTTCATCCTCCAATGTTGTCAAAATGTGCTAAAAATATGCTGAATTATAATTTAGCAAGGACTTCAGACACTAATATGACTCCCTAGGTTATCTTCCTCAGCTCCAAATGATGCCAGAGCACTGTTGTATTCCTTTTTTCCCTATGGTCTCTTCTTTCAACAGCCATTTATCTTTACTATCAGTGTGTGTTTTCCTGTTTCCCATTGGCTGCCATTTGTTTCAAGCTATTCTAAGTGAATGCAATGTCTTGGCTTCAAAACTTTCTTATAAGTAAAATCTTGCATTTTGCATCTTTCCTTTGAGCTGAAAGGTTTAATTTGTGATTTTTTTCTGGTTTCAGCCTCTTTCCTGGATAATTTGTGGTAGACTGATCTTCAAATAAATCAAGCATAAAATAATATTTTTATTTCCTTACCTGTCACACATCTGTCTAAGGTTGGCATGACATAAAGCTATATACTTTATATTGTGGGAACCACCATAAAATGTGATTATCTCTGAATAATTTGAATTCTTTTTTCATTTGTGTGTATATTTTAGGATAAAAAAAAAACAAATTCCAGGCAAATCAAATGCTGTTAGTGTCCTATTTATGCCATGATGACACATTTCTCTTTGTAAAATTCCATTCACTATAGTAAGATGTTTATATCGAATAACTTCCTGATGACTGGAAAGAGTTCAAATAGCTTTAAAGACGATCACATGACATCAAAAGATGTCTTGTGAGGTAAGAGCTCTCTGGCTCACTGACTTGGTTTTGAAATAATAAGCATTAGGATCTTAAGTGAGAAAAACATCTGATCACTGGTAGAGGGGTTATGAAAATGAACCACAGATGTGTGCACACCATCTTATTGATACTTTCATTTATAGTAGCCCTGAAATTTTAGGAATGGTACATGTGCAAACAGGTGAGAAAGGAGTGGTGGGGATTCTGTGTATTTGTTTTCAGGGTAGTGTAACCACTCACATTATTCAGCGTGTTTTAGCTTGGTCTTGCATCCTGTACTTTTCTTGGTCTCTCATCCTTCTTTCTTTTGTCCTCTTCTCTCCCTAACTTTCCCATCATCACTTTTCTCTTCCTCTTCTTTTCTTTAACAACCATTGGCCCTCTCCAAAATGTAAATTAATTTGTGGACAAATTATAGTTATGCTTGGAGAAAACAGGAGAAAAACATTTGGCTCCTTCTTCCTATCTCAAGTCCTGGTTATCCCTACTGTGGTTGAATTTCATTTCTAGGATTTGGATCAATAAATGTGTAGGAAACACAAAGCCAGTTTTCTCAGTTTATTGACCTTCTGTTGAAAGCAGACACAGTTTAGCCAACATCTGGACAATATTTGTCAAGGCCATGTATAACCCAAATCCAGGCCAGAGAATGAGTTGGTGCATTTGTTAGTTAAGCCATTTGATGGGTTTATAAATAAGATTAAAAAACAAAAATAAAAAAGCCAGCTGCTTTTAGTCCCATGCTTGGTTTATTTTCAGCAAGGCATTGGTATTCAGGGTGAACTGACATGCATACACCACCTTTTCTTTCTTTTTTGTACCTAGAGGATGCTCTTGAACCCAAGTTTCTCTTTCTGACTAAACCACTTACTGTCTTGGACATTGGCCAGGTTCGGCAGCTGCCTTATCTCTTTCACATGTTCGCTTTCTATTTATTTACAAGGACCATTATAGATTGTCACACTCTCAGATTGACCTGGTAGAGGTGATAAATGGAGGGCCTTTTGGCTGCATTCAATAACTTGGATTTGCTATGGAGGGCAAATGGGAATCAAGGAACAAATTGTTGGAAAGATGCAAGCATGGATTATAAAAGGTCAGTCAAGGGGAGATTTGGGGTTATTTATGTACAAGGCAAACAGTGCCTGGATCTTCAAGATAGTGCCAAGTATATACAACGTAAGTGACAAAAAGGGAGGCATTATTCTTGGAATTTGAAGCTCTTTAAAGGTAATACTATATTCAAATTCCTCATTTGTACAGTTGAACATGAAAGATTTCTTGGTGTTATGGGCAGAGGTTGAATGGCACCTGACCCAGGCAGGAGGTGGGGGGGAACCTTGTCATTATATTGTTGAATGAATATATTCTATTACCTTCTTTGTGACATTTACACTCAAATAAATATGTGAGGAAATAGATCCCAATTTCTTGTGGATATAAAGTTAACATTAGCCACAAATTGACTAAAGTGATACTTAAAATCCCTTTTGTATCTTTCTATGGTCCCCGATTTAATTTTTTTCAAAATCAATTTATTCAGTATGATTAGTTATTTAATTTACCTAGTTGTTTAACTTCTGTCTTTCTCCTAAGAAGTATATGTATGTGTGTATAAGTTACACATACTTAACCAGACTTTGGAGAGAAGGTTCATGAAAATGCTTTCCCATCAAAACCCACCGTGGTAACACACCTTGAGAAGGAGCCAGATTTCTCATCTTTAGAGATGAAAGGAGAACAAAGGTTTGCTCTGAAGGGGAATTGCTGATTCTCCTTTCAGCTTGGCCAGTATGACCACTTCATCAGACATCACCGAAAGGTGAAATTTTTAAAACTCATTTGCAGTTTGCTTTCAAGTCTGCTAGGTCAAAATTTTAGACGAAGGTTTGCAAAGCTAACTGGCTATTAATTCCTTTGATCAGAATCTAATCAAGGGGTTGTAAAACAAAAAACTACTAAAGTACCCAAAGGAAGGATTTGATTATTGGGCAGTGCCCTGGTGTGTGACCTTTTCTTTACCTTTTCCTCTTGGCCATCTTAAATAGATACACATTATTCTTTCAAAGTCTCCACAGTGACTGATTTGGTTTTTATCTATTCTAAAAATATTCTCTCTCAACAGAGGCCTAATTCTCATATTAAAGAAAACTGTGGAATAAAATGGCATTAATCTATTTCTTTGGGTAAGCAATTTTCTAAGTGTATGAGCTCTTTACAACATTTTATGAGTATGAGTACCTTTATATTTACTTCTTCAAGAGCAAATGAAAATCTATTAATGAAAGAATTTGGTTAATAAATCAGTGAAACTTCAAGAAAATTCACATCCCTTTCTCAACATCTAAAGCTGGAAAAATGTACTACAGTACAGCGCTTGGGTTTCTGAAATATTATTTGCCAGTCATTAAAATTCAGGCTGGTGGTTTTTAAAATGTCTAATTCTATGTTTCTTCTAGCCACGTTTATTGCTTGTCTAAACTTCTTTTCAAATTGGTAATCTCGATTACACTTCTTTGAATTTAACTGAAGACAAAATAGCTTGCTTTTGGATGTCTCCATGTAATTACAATTTAATTTTGTCTGGTTGATATGCTAAAGATAATGGCTTCTATTTTGCAAAATGCGACCTAGCTACACGCAACACCACTGCCAGAGCCTACTTCAGATGCAGGAGCCAACTGTTCTCTCATTCCTGCAGAGTTCAGGCTTTCAGATTTTGGCGACATTTCCACGCTTGAGCGGAATGAAAATTTCTCTTGGTCTCTATAAAACTCCAGTCTCCCGACTCAGTGATGTGCATTGGGGAACAGGAGCGGGTTGCTGAGCTCCAGTTGCCTGCAAAACTGGAAATGAGGCTGGCGGACACTTGACTTTTCTACCCTTTCAATCTGTCCAATAAGAATATTGCCACTGCGCATGCCTCATCTTGGTCGTAAACAGGGATTTTGGAAGATAGTTACTTGACCGCTCCTACTAAATGTTAATATTACCATACCCTCTCAGAGAAGAGGGTAACGTTCCAGTCTGAAATGTTCAGTCTTTTTCTAACCTGAGACCTTCATGGTCTTTTCTTACTGTTAACATTGTCGATCTTATATGGCTTTTTGGTTTCTACCATCCAGATTATCCTTGCCTGTGGAACACATAGGCCTTGTATATTGGTGTAGAAATTGATGATTTCATTTGGAAGGCAGAACAGCAGTGTCTGTCAGGCAGTGCAGGGCTCTGCAGTGTCATAGAAAAGGCACTCTCTCCCCTGCAAGAGTCAGAAGATGGGAGTTCTAATTTGTGATCTGTCAGTTGACTCTGAGGCTTTAGGCAAGTGTCTTCACCTCTCTGGCTATGACATTGCCTCAATTAAATTAACTCCAAAAATTGCTTCCATAAATTTGCCTGATTGATTCTGAAGGGAATTAAAAATAATCATATGCTGACTCATTTTGGATCTTTCTTACTGATTTGTGTTTTCTCTCCTTTTTCCTCCTCCCCTTAATGTCTTCTTGAGGTGATTGCAAAAGAGGGAGCAAGGTGGCAAAGGGAAGTTGATGAAGTCAGTTAATAAGAGAGCGAACACATGTATTGAAATGTGCAAGTGGACACATTTGAAAATTTCCATTACCTTTAGGAGAAATTCCACGGATTCTTTTAAATTCATGTGCATGGATAGTAAAGACACAGGATGATCAAAAGGTAAAATACCTTTCTTGAGATCTTAGTCAAATATCCAGAGAGAGAACCATATGTACAGCCTGCCCAAGGAGTGGGGACAAATTAAAACTTCCTTGAAGTATTAATATAAAACAAACCCCAGAAGTGTCTTAACAGAGTTTTAATATCTTAAAATTATCCCATCCAATAGAAATTGCTTTAAATTTCACGATTAGTTTAAGAAATAAATAACTTTGGCTAGTCAGTTGGGGTGTACTTTTCTGCTAATGGTCTGTTTTTACAGCCCCCCACCAAATTTGTTTATCTTCAGTCATGTATAGATTACAATGAAAACATGAAACCTGGTTTCTGTTTATGTATACCGTTTGTAACTTACTACTTATTTTTCTATAACTGTTGAATGATTCTACTGCTTTTTCATCATTAAATTTGACAGGTGCCAAAATGATAAAAGGGCTAAAAATATGACCCACGTGATAATTGTTTTTGTCACACTAGCTTGACAAACAGTGCAATAAAAATCATGATTTAAAATTCAGCATGGAACTTGTGAAACATGATATCAAGTACTGTATCAAATGCTTGAACATGTTTTTAATTGGCAAAACTTTAATGCCATTAAGAATTTTGCATATGCTTCAGCTAGCTTTTGTGCAGTTGAGAAAAAAACACCAATACCCATCTGTCACTGTGAGTGGGGCACATATGGTCACAGAAGACCTTAAAATACATCAGACGTGGTTTCTATTCTCCAAGGCACTTCTGCTCCAAAAGGAGTTCAGCCACCTTGATATAGCTTCGGCTATTAGAAGTTTAATTTTGCCAATTAAAGTTGTTATTTTGCATGTAACTATGACAATTCTGCCTGTATTCCTTTGCTGTGTTATTAATAGTCAGAAGTAAGAATTCTCAGTGTGCATAGACCCTTCTGTTGTAATTCAGATTTCTGAAAACTAAAGGCAGTGGCTTGGCTTTCAGGTAGATGCCCTCTGGATTGGTTAAGTATTCATTGTTGGCGGGGTTGCTTTGTAGATGCCTTCTGTCCTTTCTGGAACTGCCCTAGTTTGACTTCCAAAGGCGACTGAAAAGGGAAGTTGAGTCAATATTCCAAACATTTAAAGCCCAAAATACAAATGTGCAAAAATAGAGATTTTTCTGACATGGGAAGGAGGTTGCATAATCAATTCTCATTTATTTACCTAATGAGGGACTTCTCTATGGCAGGCACACTGCTATATACCAGAGATGCAAAAGATAGACCCCTGGCACCTGCCTTCAAGAACATGTGAAAAAATCTAGTGACGAGGGGCAGATACAGAAACAGTGCAGTGTAAATCCCATTATACAGGTACCCAGAGGATGGTGTGGGAACACAGTAGAAGAATGATTCTTAGGGCAAAAATCAGAGAAGATATGAAAGAGAAGGAAAAATAGGAAATTACTGTTAAGGCACATAGGGAGAAATGCTGCTAAAGTCAACAGGAAGGACACACGTAAAGACAGACATGGGAAAGAGTGTGCAGAATTTGTGGAATTGTAAGTAGTCCAGTGGGGGTAGGAAACTGAGAGGTTTATGAGGAAGGATGGGCTGAAAAGAAGGCAGAGACTAGATCACAGAAACTTTTCTGTTTCTGAATTTGGAACTGTATCCCAAAGATATCAGGAGTCTTTAAAGCATCTTTGAGTAACCAAAGGGCATAGTCATGTTTCTACATTGTAAAAAGCACTCTGATTTACAATGGAAAGGAGTTGGGATTAGAGGCAGTGAATTTATTTTCAGAGGAGTAAGAGGCAGTGGCATTAGAGTGACAGAAGAGAGGATAAATTAGAAAAAAAAAAACAATTAGATTATGGAATCTATGGGACTCAGACTTACTGATTTCTCTACTAGTTGAGTTTTCCATGTAATGTTTGATACTGTCTTTGTTTGCTGTGTCAGCATACCCCTCCCCCACCTCCGTCACCCACACCAGGTCTGTTAATACAGGGAAATAGAAGGTGGAAACTTGACATTGTGTGTATTCAGATATTCTATAAGTTTGTACAAAGTGAAGAAGAAATGGAGAATTTATCAGTTCAGTTCAGTCGCTCAGTCGTGTCCGACTCTTTGTGACCCCATGAATTGCAGCATGCCAAGCCTCCCTGTCCATCACCAACTCACAGAGTTCACTCAAACTCATGTCCACTGAGTCGATGATGCCATCCAGCCATCTCATCCTCTGTCGTCCCCTTCTCCTCCTGCCCCCATTCCCTCCCAGTATCAGAGTCTTTTCCAATGAGTCAACTCTTCGCATCAGGTGGCCAAAGTACTGGAGTTTCAGCTTTAGCATCATTTCTTCCAAAGAAATCCCAGGGCTGATCTCCTTCAGAATGGACTGGTTGGATCTCCTTGCAGTCCAAGGGACTCTCAAGAGTCTTCTCCAACACCACAGTTCAAAAGCATCAATTCTTCGGTGCTCAGCCTTCTTCACAGTCCAACTCTCACATCCATACATGACCACTGGAAAAACCATAGCCTTGACTGGACGGACCTTTGTTGGCAAAGTAATGTCTCTGCTTTTAAATATGCTATCTAGGTTGGTCATAACTTTTCTTCCAAGGAGTAAGAGTCTTTTACTTTCATGGCTGCAGTCACCATCTGTAGTGATTTTGGAGCCCAGAAAAATAAAATCTGATACTGTTTCCACTGTTTCCCCATCTATTTCCCATAAAGTGATGGGACCAGATGCCATTGTCTTAGTTTTCTGAATGTTGAGCTTTAAGCCAACTTTTTCACTCTCCTCTTTCACTTTCATCAAGAAGCTTTTTAGTTCCTCTTCACTTTCTGCCATAAGGGTGGTGTCATCTGCATATCTG
>NW_011494753.1:11226679-11270346 GCF_000754665.1 Bison bison bison | reverse complement strand
CAGGAGCATTCTTTGGCATTGCCTTTCTTTGGGATTGGAATAAAAACTGACCTTTTCCAGTCCCGTGGCCACTGCTGAGTTTTCCAAATGTGCTGGCATATTGAGTGCAGCACTTTCATAGCATCATCTTTCAGGATTTGAAATAGCTAAACTGGAATTCCATCACCTCCACTAGCTTTGTTCGTAGTGACGCTTTCTAAGGCCCTCTTGACTTCACATTCCAGGATGTCTGGCTCTAGGTGTGTGATCACACCATCATGATTATCTTGGTCATGAAGATCTTTTTTGTACAGTTCTTCTGTGTGTTCTTGCCACCTCTTCTTAATATCTTCTGCTTCTGTTAGGTCCATACCATTTCTGTCCTTTATCGAGCCCATCTTTGAATGAAATGTTCCTTTGGTATCTCTAATTTTCTTGAAGAGATCTCTAGTCTTTCCCATTCTGTTGTTTTCCTCTATTTCTTTGCATTGATCGCTGAGGAAGTCTTTCTTATCTCTCCTTGCTATTCTTTGGAGAATGTATAACTAGTGCTATATTTTAGTTGCACATGAGAAAGGATCCTTGATATTTGTATTTTCCTAGCTGTTTTGTAGCAAATTAAGGATGAAACCATCATAATCCTCTCTAAATCATTATTCCTTTTGATGGTTTTAAAGTTCTATTAAGCATTGTTAATGTTTATCCTCAGTTTACCTTAGCAAGAAGCTCTGTACTTGGGCTGAAAAGAGTCAGTTTTAATAAAGTAATAAAGTAAGTAACTGAACAATCATTAGTGATAGTTAGGATAGGGGTTCACCTGCTGTTACCAAGACCCACAATGATGATGATTTTCACAGTCCAGGCATAAGCAGTCCAGTACTGGTGTTTTATTTAGAGACTTGACATTGGTGGGGACAGATTCTCCCCTTGCTTTACACTTCCAGCCATAGGGTGTTCCTTGGTCAGCATGATCCCAGATGGTCCCCTGTTGCCTCCTCATTCCCGCCAGTGTGACAGATTACAGGATGACACATTCTTCCTTTGAAGGACGCATCATTTCCACATCCGTCCAAAATATCCCATGGCTAGAATCTGATCATAAGGCCGCACCAAGATGCAAGAGATGATGGGGGAAATGGTCACATTTTTCTGGGGGCACCTGAGCCCAGTTGAAAATTATGTAACTTTAGCTTGGGGAGAATGGATGTTAGGGGGACAACTGACAGTTTCTGACACAGTACCCCCATGAAATTTTGGAGTCACCCCTTCAGGATGGGTTATGCCACATTGTGCTGCTGCCTCTTTTGAACTGGTTTTCAAGAGCAACCAATCCTTTTACAAAGACCTGACTATGCATGATCCCATGTTAGCTGGAGATGGAAGATCAGTCTTTTCCTCATATTGTTCACAGTTTGAGGATGGTGACACAGCGAGTAAGTCAGGAATTGAAACAGACGATGTGAAGAGACACACTGTATGGCAGGCACTCTCCTCAGAGCCTCCACATCCTGCAGAGCCACAGAATAATTTGCTGAGTGAGTTCTGTGTTCTCCCTTTCACAGGGGGTAATGTTCTTCATCCCTTCCTTACCTTTTGAGATTAAAAGATGGAGCCTTGGAGATCTGAGTTCTTGTCTCTTGCATCAGGGTGTTGTAAAAGGTCCTTTCCCTTCAGGCAGAAAACAAATGAATCTGGAACTCTGAGGCTTTTGTTTGTGATTCTAGCCAATTGCCTAAAACAGAGCCCTGTCTTCCCTGTGGGGCCAGGAATGGACTGGGGTCCTGAAAGCAGAGGAGCTGACCCCTGAGAAAGAAGGTGAGCTTCATGCAGAACTGTTGGAAAGAGGAGGTGGTGGGGGAGGCCAGGGAGGTTAGGTTGACGGGGACCTGTGTCCCTCTTTGACGCCTTAGCCTTCAGGAGCTCTTATTAGAGTGTGCAGGGCCTTCTCTTCTCTCAGTTCAGTTCAGTCGCTCAGTCGTGTCCGACTCTTTGAGACCCCATGAATCGCAGCACACCAGGCCTCCCTCTGTCTTCATCTCTATCACTTAGACCTTTCACTGCACTGGCCTTCCAAGTGTTTTGCTAGCCAGGCTCGCTCCTTCCTGTGGCCTTCATGCTCCATGTCCCTTCTGTGTGGGCTGCTCTGCTCCGAGTCATGTGGCTCACCTCCTTCCTATCTCTACTCACCTTCTCTGTGAGGCCTTGCCTGGCTATTCTTTGAAACATGTCAGCCCTTCACCCTGATTCTTGTCCATTTCCCTCTTGACTATGTCTCCTTAGCACTGATTCTTTTTTACTTAATTTCTATTGGGAACAGAGGGAAATAGAGAGCAAGGAAAGTTAGTTTCGGGCTAGAAGGGACTTTAATATGCTTGATTCAATACTCTAATTTTAGAAGGATTCCTGGTACATAGTATGTGCTCTATAAATATTTGTTAAATGAATGAATAATGACAAAACCCTCCAAGTCCCAGCTAGATGAATAGAAAGAAGAATCTCCTTCATTTAAATTGACCATATTTGGGATATTGGAACCTCAGTAGAAATTCTTGACCTGGGAATAGAAGCCTTCCCTCTGCTTCCTGGCTAGTATAGGGAAACTTGTACCTGAGTAACAAAGGGCATAAAGTCACATAATTTTTGATTTTTTAAAAATGAATGAGATTTGGCATTTCTTGCACCACAGTGTCTTGAGTAAAATCTAACTAGTTCACTTTGAATGGGCACAGAGGCTGGTCTTACCTCATCCTGCTAGTTCATGCTGGTGCTAGTATGCTTGGAAGTTTGGCTTGAAGATGGCATTAAAGACTTACTGTGGTGCTGATGGGAAGTGAACAGTGGCCAGTGCCTGGGACTACCAGCACGGGGAGCAAAGGGTTAATGTTTTAATACCAGCCGCAACT
This sequence comes from Bison bison bison, assembly GCF_000754665.1. Classification (NCBI taxonomy): domain Eukaryota; kingdom Metazoa; phylum Chordata; class Mammalia; order Artiodactyla; family Bovidae; genus Bison; species Bison bison. The sequence continues at coordinate 11,267,464 of NW_011494753.1, read as the reverse complement.
TAGTTGATGGGATACTGAGAATGAGCACTGTGTGTGCCTATGAGTGCATGTGTGTGTTTGCCTGTGTGTGTATTTAAGAAACAAACATTGTGTTATGTGCACAACGGCCAGTGAATTCGTTATCTCCATTATTGATGTTACTGACTGTGTCAGTGCCTCTTCCATCCCTTTCTGTCTTGAGGTGTGCGGAAGTTTCTCTGTGCCAGTGCCTTACTTTGATAAAGGAATTAAAAATAAGACCTCTTCTCTTTGCTTTTGACTGTTTCATTCTATATAGCCAGTTTTCTTTCTTTGCTCAGTGCTCCCTATGGTCACATCATGTTATAAATTCTTATATAATGAAAGCTGTTGCCTTCTATTTTTTTTCCCCTACCTATTTCCTAGAGAACTCAGGAGAAATAAAAGGAATTGGCCCAGGTTAAGATGACAAAAATAATTATCCTTTGTTTAAAAGAAGCAAAGCTTACATTAATAGACTAATCCAAGTTTATTTAATTTTTCACAGAATTAAAAAAAAAACTTACCGAAAAACACATAAAATAGAATATTAAAATTCTCAACATGATAAGGGGTTAGAAACAACCATTTATTGACTATGTATAAGGTACCTTATAATAGTAATTGTTCAGTAGTTGAATGGAAAAGTTTATATTACTCATCCCATTTTACAGGGAAAGAAACCAGCTTTCAAGGGTTTCAGTTAACGCCAAGGACATTCTGTTAGGAAGTGGTAGAGGCCGGGTTTGCATTTAGATGAGTCTGACTCCAACTAAACTTTCTCCTCTACTATGCTGGTTTCCAACTGTCTTAAATTCAGAATGTTCTTAAAATTTCAGTACTGTACATTCTAAACTGAAATCTCTGTATTTCATTTCTAAGTAAGATCATCTTTTCACTTTGCCAGAAATAATATCTTTGATTGCTCTAGTGCTTGGCTTGTATGAATTGCTTTCCTTGTTTTCTCAATGCCATGCAGGGATTTAAAGTTCCTTGCTGTTCAGAGAGATGAGTTACTTCATTTTTGAAATTCCTACACTGAGTGCGTTTCAAAAGCAAAAACATATTGTTAAGGGATCAGGCTGTAAATCTGAATTTCATCTGCTCTGCTTACTTACTGCATGCATAATGGTGGCCACATTACTTAATGGTTCTGTACCTCAGTATCTTTATCTGTAAAATGGGAGTAATAATATTATCAATATAAGGGTTAGACTAGTTAATACATGTTAATACAATTAAAATGCTTTAGACAGCTTGACACATAAAAATCACCAATAAAATATTTATATCTACTCAGACATGGCAATCGTTTTCATTTCCTAGAGCACAGGATATTAAAGTTTCATAAGTGTTCTTTCCCTCAAAGTCTTCCTATTAACTAGCTCCTAAAATCAGGGCTCCAGAGGCATGGACCAATGGGTTACAGAAGCGGGGAGTGATGCTTTTTCACTGAAGAGAAAAACATCTGAAAACAGGACTATCTTTCTCTTTTACTTTTAAATTCATGCATCTGTAATGAAAAAATTAATTAATCATCATTGGAGGATCCTACTGTACCCACTCAATATTTTGAAAATCAGTCAATATGGCAGCAGGTTAAAAGCATATCTTGCATTTCCTGTGTGAGCTATCCTACCAGGTAACTGAATAGTGAAAAAAAAAAAAAAGGGAATATTTCTTTTTACAGAAGGATGAATGTATCTAGGAACTGGTCATCAACATTTCCTAAAATCAAAGAGAGACATACAGAGAGATAGAAATTATGTGCTTTCACGTGGGTGAACATACCATCCATAAAGTAGTCTTATCAAAAACCATAATTTATGAGAAGAACAAACATGTAAATCTACACAGAAGGGATACAATCAGCAAAATCTAGAATAGGAAAAACCCTGTGGGACAAATCCTTCATATCGTCAATAAATAAATTCAAATACTGTACTGGATATTTGATAATACTATGAAATTGTCAATTTTCTTAGGTGCAGTAATCATAAATGACTGTATTTATAAACAAAAACAGTCTTCATCCTTTCTTTACAGATAAAAGGACCTGACATCCAAGATTTAGTCCACAATAATGTGGGGGAAGTAGGTGTGAGAATGGGACATGTCTCTTGTGAGAGCTTAACTATGGGCATGCAGAGTAATCAGGATTTCATTATACTGTCTTTATTTTTGTGTATGTTTAAAGTTCTCCATAATTTAAAACAAAATTTTTTTAAGTAATCTTTTAAAACTTTAAGTTTACACCAGAAAGCACATATCATTTAAAAGCAAAAGATATGAAAATATTCACTTGAGTATTGTAGTCAATTTGGGTGTGGTTGCTAACTCTAAATTGATTTGCCAATCAGGGAATGAAAAGTTTCAAAACCAGAGGGCATAAGCTCCATGGCCACCTTCTTTAGATTCTGAAGTTGTTGAAATGACCACAGTAAATGACACTCCTCATTTCCTGTCAAGACTATAGATCAGTAGGTCTGATGAATGTGTGTGTTAGTTGCTCGGTTGTGTCTGACTCTGTGACCCCATGGACTGTAGCTCACCAGGCTCCTCTGTCCTTGGAATTCTTCAGGCAAGAACACTGGAGTGGGTTGTCATTCCCTTTTCCAGGGGATCTTCCCACCCAGTGACTACATTGCAAGTGGATTCTTTACTGTCTGAGCCACAAGGAAGCCTAGGTATGATGGATATCCATTGGTTATTTAAGAAACATCAAAACACTGAGGCCATTCTTTCAGAAACACAATGCCCAAACTGTATCTAAGACATATTTTTTCTTAGTGAATTAAAAATACTTAATTGAAGCTTTAGAAATAGGTATAGAAATATTTAAGAAAATTAACCACACACTATTGATATTTTATTTATAAATCTGAGCATATTTTAACCTTTAACTGTTACATCATTTAAGAGAATTGGACCTGTGAGAATAAGTCAATTTATAATTCCAACTGAACATGTTAACTGCATAAAAGATTCATCAGTTCAGTTCAGTCACTCAGTCATGTCCGACTCTTTGCAACCCCATGAATCGCAGCATGCCAGGCCTCCCTGTCCATCACCAACTCCCGGAGTTCACTCAGACTCACGTCCATCGAGTCAGTGATGCCATCCAGCCATCTCATCCTCTGTCGTCCCCTTCTCCTCCTGCCCCCAATCCCTCCCAGCATCAGAGTCTTTTCCAATGAGTCAACTCTTCGCATGAGGTGGCCAAAGTACTGGAGTTTCAGCTTTAGCATCATTCCTTCCAAAGAAATCCCAGGGCTGATCTCCTTCAGAATGGACTGGTTGGATCTCCCTGCAGTCCAAGGGACTCTCAAGAGTCTTCTCCAACACCATAGTTCAAAAGCATCAATTCTTCGGTGCTCAGCCTTCTTCACAGTCCAACTCTCACATCCATACATGACCACAGGAATCATACGTGTCATTTTTTGTTCACATCTTACTAAATTTACTCAGTTTAGACCTTTAAGAAAATATAAGGTTCACCACGGCATGAGTTTAATTTATAAGGGTTGCCATACTAACATGCCTAGGAAAGTTTGTCAGTAAGACAGTTGAGGAACTAAACTAGGAAACATTCAATTTATAAACCCAGTTTAAAATATTTGACATATTTTTTAAAGTTTTTTAAATGGGATCAAATATTAATGAAAGTCTGCCTTATAATTTGCTACATTTAAAATTGACTTTGCCAACAAAGGTCTGTCTAGTCAAAGCTATGGCTTTTCCTGTAGTCATGTATGGATGTGAGAGTTGGACTCTAAAGAAAGCTGAGTGCCAAAGAATTGATGTTTTTGAACTGTGGTGTTAGAGAAGACTCTTGAGAGTCCCTTGGATGGCAGGGAGATCCAATCAGTCAATCCAAAAGGAAACCAGTCCTGAATACTCACTGGAAGGACTGATGCTGAAACTCCAATACTTTGGCCACCTGATGTGAAGAACTGACTCATTGGAAAACACCTTGATGCTGGGAAAGATTGAAGGCGGGAGGAGAAGGGGACAGCAGAGGATGAGACGGTTGGATGGCATCACCGACTCACTGGACATGAGTTTGAGTAAGCTCCAGGAGTTGGTGATGGACAGGGAGCTGAAGTCCATGGGGTTGCAAAGGGTTTGACACAACTGAGCAACTGAACTGAACTGAAAATTGAATAAGATTTATAGATGGAAATCAAAAGCTTAAGAAAAACTAAATTTTAAACCAGTAAAGTAACATTTAATATGTGCTAGGTCGCTTCAGTCCTATCTGATTCTTTTCTACCCTATGGACTGTAGCCCACCAGGCTCCTCTGTCAGTGGGATTTGCCAGGCAAGAATTCTGGAGTATGTTGCCATGCCCTCCTCCAGGGGATCTTTCCCACCCAAGGATCCAACCTGCATCTCTTATGTCTCCTGAATTGGCAAGCAGATTCTTTACCACTAGCACTACCTGAAAAGTCCCCATATATTAAATAGTCATGATACTGGATGCTTGGGGCTAGTGCACTGGGATGACCCAGAGGGATGGTATGGGGAGGGAGGAGGGAGGAGGGTTCAGGATGGGGAGCACATGTATACCTGTGATGGATTCATTTTGATATTTGGCAAAACTAATACAATTATATAAAGTTTAAAAATAAAAATAAAAAATAGTCATGTATTAATTTTGAAAACCAAGTTACTTTTCCTTAGTTGTTACATTATTGCAGAAGTATAAGTGGTTTTTTCTGTTCACTTAACCACCCCACCTCGGTCCATCCCCAGGACTTAAAAACAAAGCTCAGGGTTTTTGTTTTTGTTTTTACCCAATTTTTCATCGCAGTTCTAAAAAAAGTTTAATGCAATGAACAGAAATGAATTTTGTAAGCCCTGATAGGAGCGACACACTCCTAAAATGTCACTTTCGGAGGCTGTCAGACGAGGCAAGGGCAGGGGCGGGCGGGGAGGGCTCGTATTAACATATTTCCTAGACGCTCATCTCCTTGGTCCGGCGTAATGGATGCCTCCCAGCTCCCTGCGGACAGGAGAACCCATCAGGCCAGAAGCAGATTAAAGCTCACACACTTCAAATTGGCGGCTTGCCGCAGCTTGCCAGAAGGCTAGAGTTCAGCGCAGCTCTAATAGAGAAGTCTCTAAGCTTCCTTCTCCCCATCTCCCTTTCGCCTTTCTGTAAAAGGAAATCGCACCGTCTGCAACCCTCCGGCCGCCCCCTGTCCTCTCAGTCTGTCCCTGGGTGGCGGCTCCCAGGCTCTGAGAAGAAGGACCAGCCCGGGGCGGGAGTCTGGGGTGAAGGACTCCTCGCCTGGGCGAGCATCTCCCTTCCCCACCCTAGCCGATTGCGCTGCGCACAGTGAACTGTCAGCCACGACTGATTTATAAGACCGATTTACCTTCTGGAGAGTGTAATTATGCTCATAGTTAAGAATTAATCAGGTGAGAGAATTATGGAATAGTCATTCTCCGGACTTTGAAGGACACACTAAATGGAGAGCCACCAATGCGGGCTGCAGAGCCTGTGGGCGGGAGCCCTTTGCCACCTGGCTCATTGCAGGGCGAGGTTTCTGGGCTCGCTGTCTTCTTTGTAAAAAGACAAAATGAAAAATCTAGCTGAGTTTCTTCAGAAAGATGATTCCCAGTCACCCAGCTTAAAAGGTGGGGAGAAGATTTTGTGAAAAGAGGGATTCATAGGGACTGGATTATCTCTGAATAAGATTTGGCTGTTGCTTCCTGTTAGAATTATTAGCTAAACTATTTTAGCTTGCTCTGGAACAGACAGCACTTCAGAAATATTTTCTTTCTTGTTTTTGTTAATATGTGTTCCCTTCACCTCAGTTATGTGGCTTGGAGGCTTTCACTGTTCAGAGTTGTGTTCCTTTAAGATGAGGAAGGTTTTTGTTTTGGTTTTTCTCTCTCCTTTTCTTTGTACACAGGGAATTTTCAGTTACTTTGTTTCTCAAGGCGTCTCTCCTATGTCTCTCCTCACCTGCCTTTCAAAGTTAGCATTTCTTTGGGGACAAGGTAGACTACCTTGGATTATCTCCAGGGAGAATCTCAAAGTCTCATGACAGTTACCTTGCAGTCCTATCACATATTCCCTTACTATTAAATTTTGCAGAAAAGTGGCTGCAGTTGAAGAAAAGATAGTGCACATTGAATGAGTTTATTACAGTATCTGAAAACATCCTACTATTTCCATCATAAGACACCATAATTCTGACACTATGCTTCACAGCTGGAAGAAGGACCTGTGTGATGCATAACTCCGGGGGCCTGATTTGCTAGACATTCAAGTACACAAATGAGGCTGAGAATAAGGTTTAAAACAGTCTTTGTATACCATCTTCTGTCACCCCCTTGGCCCTCCATCCTTTTTCACTGACTGGTTGGAAGCCTCTGTTCACTGACCTGGAAATTGCCCTCTACCTCACGGCTATAGGGTTTCTCCTTTGGACCGATCATTTCTTCTTCTCTTTCTTCATGGCATCCTGGACTTTGTTCATCTTTTTCTTGAGTGAGTTATTGGTCCTTAGGCCCCTACTACTCATAGCAGAAGTTAGATCCTGGGAGTAGAGGAGGAGAGAGAATATTCAGACTTTTCAAGAATCAAATGAACAACTCTGTCCATTTCTCATCTGCTTTTTATATTAAAGGTGACTTTTTTAGGAGAAGAAATTCTTTCCAACCTATAGATGAGGGTGAAAAACAAATTAGATCTATTGGTAATGAAATTTGAATAATGGTACTCCATTGGAGCCACACTCTCACTTCGGTTTCTCGCCATTATTGCTGCCTGCTTTCTGCTCAGCTGTAGAACTCAGCTCTCTGTTCTGCCTGTTGGCAAGTACCCCACTTCCCCCAATCTTCATCCAACCACAAGTCCTACAGAGATTTCAGGGCTAGAGGGAGGTGAAAAGAAGATGTTCTTCACAGAGAGGCTAGGTACCAAAAACCTGTCAGTAGTTCTTATTTAAGCAGAGCTATGGAGATTTACTTCTCTCTCATCACTCTCACCCATTTAGATGACATTCCAACAATCAGTCCATAACTGATTTTTTTCACTTATAACTGTTGCTCTTATCTATGCAGGCAGGCACCTGCACTCTTAATTAATTGGCCTGGTGGGACTGTGGGAATAGCATTTGACTGGAAGCCAGGAAACAGGTTCCATTTCTGGCCCAACTCTCCCAACAGCTGGCTGGCTTTAGGCATGTCATTTACCTTTTAGACCTTGATTTCTGTGGATGGGTAGTGAAGGAACTGGAATGGATCCTTCTTTTCATAAAATGTGATACTCATGAGGAAGCAGGCTTGGAAAATACCACATGCTCTCCATCTCTTCTTAGTGACCCACTGTGCACATGGACATCAGATTACAGAGAAATCTTTACCATTTGGTTTAACCAAGAATTTCCTCACCCGCTGTGACCGAAGAACTCTCTAACTTGTTTTCTTTTTTCCTTCCTTCCTTCCTTTTTCTTCCTTTCTTTTTATATTTTGCTTGTTAATATGATGCAGAACCAGCATTCTAAGGAACTCCTTGTGGGAAATGCAGGATATTAAATGAACCTTCTCTAGGTTGCTTTGTTTCTCCTGTATATCTGGAATCTAGACCTACTCAAATGCTACAGTACAGGAACCACAATATATTACTTTAATTATTGCTTAATTATTATATAATTATAGTACTTACAGGATTCCTCAGCACTAGTGAACAATAGACTAAAACACACAACATAAAATGTGTTTTTAGCCCTAGAGAGGATCATCATATTTGTTTAGCCTTCTTGGAAGTGAGGTGATATGTATTTTTAAAAGTTTACATACAAGAATTTACCACTAAATTCCAATAATATTATATTTCTGCATTTTATTTATTTATCATTCAAAATAACACAAGAATTCTTAACCTTCTCTTATGCCTGAGTCCCATTGACTGAGGAATCTTTCTCAAAGTAGTGGGTCTTAATGATCAACCAAAAAGTATATGGTTGCAAAAGATACATATTAAAATACATTTATCAAAATTTTTTTTTAAATTTTGTGATATATATGTGCTTCTTCATTAATGCATCAAATGATAAGACCTAGCAGTGGATCAAGTAACTGAAATAATTTTAAAATAATAACACATTTCTGTAGCAATTGTAATCTAACAAAAGTGGTAGATAGATAAAAAAATTCATAATAGCATAGTATCTTTTGCAGATTATGCTTTCCAAAGATAGTCACAATAGTGCAAGTGAAGACGCTTTCAGATGTCAGTTTCCAGCCATGGAGTCATCCACAACTTTGAATCTGAGATCACATGTAGCATCAAGCAAAGAAATGTCATCTTCATCGTCTTCTGTCCAAATTCCTGACTCACAGAATAAACGAGCATAATAAAGTGATTGCTTTATGCCTCTAACTTTTAGTGTTTGTTATGCAGCAATAATAACCATAAAAGTACCATGATAAGGTATATGTGAGTTCTAAGAAAAGTTCCCCTACCTGAAATTTTGGTGTCAATAAAGACTGAGGACAATATTTAGCTTTTTGGTTTCAGCAACTTGGTGGTTCAGTTACAAGTCAATGAGATAAAGAGTAGAGGACTAGATAGACTTTTGAGGTAAAGAAGGGTAGAGATTCTGAGCTTCATTGGGATACATTTTCTGTTTCTGATGTCGACCATAATATCAGAGAAGCAGAGGCTGCTCTATATCAGTTTTTCGACTGGCCATTCGAATGATTGAAATGTCAATCTGGATCTCAGAAGGAAATCTTGGGTTTGGGATAAGGCTTGGGGACATCAGCATGTAGAGAGTGGTGAAAGTCACCACCTTGGAGGACTTCATGTAGCATATAGAGAAAGGAAGAAGGAAAAAATACTGGTGAGAGCAAATCTTAGAGAACAAAAATGTGACGGGTAGAGGAAACATGGGGAAGGAAAATGAGATGTGGTCAATGTAGAGAAGAGACAGCAATGGCGTAGAAATCTTTCATAGTTTTCAAGCTGTGCATGCCATCATCTTCACAGAGATCCGGATGCACATTTGTTTTCTCATGAGTCCCCAAATTAAGAATAAGTTTGTGTTAATGAGTAGTTCTTATGCACGTAAATGAATTATGGGACGGAAAGAAAGATTGAGAATTGCAGCCATAGGTTAAAATAGCTAAGACATGAAAACTCTGCTAGTTCTGCCAATTAAAATACTTGTAAATAATCTATAATCCCTTTCCTTCTAAGATTCAGAATGGACTTTAACTTTTTCATGGTGACTCAGGGCCTGTTTTGTGAATGTAAGAGAGTGAGCCTTAGAATAAATGACGACTTCAGGCAGTCATTTTAAGGATGATATATTTTTCAAAGGACTCCCATTGCTCTATGGCTAACTACTCAGTGGCTTTATGCCCCTGTCTCTCAGGGGTTATTGTGGTTTGTGGGCTCCCCACACTATGATTTTTTCCTCCTTGGTAGTTTTACTTTCTCCTCTCTTCAGGCACTCTTTCCAGCTGTCTGTGGGTCTACTTCCACTGTGTTCGTGACTCCCAGTTCCCCATCTGAGCTGGTTGTTGGCTGGCAGTCTCAGCTCCTTCTCTCTTTCCGCTGTAACTAGTGTATTAGTTTTCTGTGTCTATTGTAACAAATTACCGCACACTTTTTGGCTTAAAGTAACACAGATGTATTGTCTTAGAGTTCTAGAGGTGAGAAGTTTGAAATGGGTTTCCTGAGCGAAAACCAAGGTGCTCACAGGACTGCATGCTTTTATGGATGCGCTCACAGAGAATCTGTTCCTTATTCATTCCAGCTTCTAGAAACCAGCCCACATTCCTAGGCTTCTCATCCTCTGTGCATGTCTCAGAGCTGGCACTGTTCGAGTGAGTCCTCCTCATTTTGCTGCCTCTCTGCTTCTCTTCTTTCTGCCTCCCTCTTTCACTTATACTTCATCCACCCCAATAATCCAGGACCATTTTCCCATCTCAAGGTTAGTTGATTAGCAGCCTTAATTCTACCTGCTGTGTTAATTCCCCTTTGCCTAGAAGCATAGCATATTCAAAGATTATGAGAATCAAGACGCAGATGTCTTTTGGGGGGATCGGTGAGGGGGCTGTCTACCTACCTAGGAAAATACTAAAATATTTCAAGAAAAATTAAATTACCAAATAATGTGTGTAAAATCAGCCAAGGTATCTGTATCTCAGAAGACTATAATTTTGTGGTTGCTGTTTTGGCAGCTGTTTTAACCAGATTTGTGGGGGTTTTTTTCTCTTCAAACTTAAAGACTCTTCTGGAAGGTTAAATTTTATGAAACTTGACCATGAGATCAGAGAGGCAGAGGTTGCTCTCTGTCGATTTTTGTACTGGACCAAATTTTGAAGATTGTACTAAGTATTCAGACAGTACAAGGACTATTTCAAATATTCAACCAGTGAATAACAAATTACTGGTAGTTCTTAATGTTCCTAAGTCTGTGATGTCTAGCGTGTGGCATTTTGAAGTAGATTCCATAGTCATAAGTACCAAGGTCATTCCAGGGTCTTCAGGTTGTCTCTAAATTAGCATTCACTTTCTCCAAGAAGCAGGCATCAAGAAGGATTTTGTTTATGCTAGATTCTGCTCCAGGGTTGAAGTAGGAGCAGAAGTTTATAAATCTATTAAATTGAATTGCCCTGTAATCAACTATTTATCCTGTACTTGAGGGCTTCCCAGGGCTTCCCTGGTGGCTTAGATGGTAAAGCGTCTGCAGGCAATGCAGGAGACCTGGGTTCAGTCCCTGGGTCAGGAAGATCCCCTGGAGAAGGAACTGGCACCCCACTCCAGTACTCTTGCCTGGAAAATCCCATGGACTGAGGAGCCTGGTAGGCTGCAGTCCATGGGGTCGCAGAGAGTCGGACATAACTAACCGAGTTCAGTTGAGGGCTTCCCAGGTGGCGCTAGTGGTAAAGAACCTGCCTGTGATGCAGGAAGCATAAGAGACGTGGGTCTGAGCCGTGGGTCAGGAATATCCTCTGGAAGAGGGCATGGCAACCCACTCCAGTATTTTTGCCTGGAGAATCTCATGGACAGAGAAGCCTGAAGGGCTATGGTCCATGGGGTTACAAAGAGTCGGACACGACTGAAGCAATTTAGCACACATGCACAGGTTCAGTATTCTTTAACAGGGTGGGGAGAACAGTTGTGAAGATCATAGGGTGCACCAGGGTAGCCTTGAAAGGACAGCTCCATGATAAACCAATATGACTTTTGTGAACAAGCCTGTAATTTGGCAACACATGGATTCAGACCAGTAGCTGAAGGATGAGATCTCAGCTCGATCTCTCCTTGAGCCACCGGAGCGGGCCTGAAAATAGGATGGGTATGTGTGAATTAAATGTGGCTAAATGGCTTCAGTTTAAATATAGATGGTGTAGCATTGTGTAAAATGCTAGTTTTGAATCAGACAGAGCAGGGTTTGAGGCACTTATTAGGCTGTGCCATTTTATTGTCTCTGTGCTGCGGGGCTTGCCTCAGGCTTGGGAGATCTGCTACATTTGATCTGTGCCCCAAGGAGTCTGAGGCCTCACCATGTCTGCTTTTCCTGCCTTTTCCTTCTCCTCGGAGTAAGAATTTTCATTATAAAGGCCTCCTTTCTGCCACTTACTCTTCCAGACTCGCTCCCTCTTTTTTATTCCCACACTTACACAGACACGTGTGCACACAGACACACACGTGTGAGCATGCACACATACACACATACAGATGAATTTATAATATGATAAACTATTACTCCAGAAGCAAGGATATTTCTAAGTATAAGGATCATTGGATATCAATTCCAGAAGGGTCTACATGGGGTACATCTACATCTACTCTTTGCAGAATCCCACCCACTCACCTCACGGCAATGACCTGAAGTCATAGATAAAACTTCATTGTCTTCAAAGTTCATTAGTTTTGCAATGTGATAAATTATTTTTAAATATTCTAAGTTTGAGGCAGTGTCAGAGATAATCTAGAATAGGGGTAAATATCCCACTCACTTTTAAGAAAATAAAAACTTGACAGGTGTCTGGCAGCCTTCAGAAGTCTTGAACCTCCTCTTTTTTTAGACATTTTCTTCCGGTTTACTTTAGAGAGAGTTTGGGAAAGTTTGAAAGCATGGATCTGAATTTCTCACTTTACTATGGAGAAAACTTAAGTATAACCTAAAACTAAGGCTCAGGTCCCCCAGCCGTGGCTCTCCCCTCTGAAACATGCTGCCTGATCCTGGAGATGAAAAGGATGCTTCACTTTCCTTTTCAAAGTCCCCATTGTGTTCTGGGGAGTGACCTACCTGATCCCTATCATGATTAATGTGGTTTCTGAAGCATGAGATCTGATTATGACCCCATGTTGTTATATTTAATTACAAATCTCATTACGGCCCTGGCCATAACACCATGTAGCCCTCATTGCACTCCCCTTTGCTGATCTGACTGCCTGAAGGTCCATCTTTATGATTTACTCTAAATTGTTTTAGAATCGTAGACTTCTAGAGCTGGAAGGGAGGTTAGAGATCACAAAGTTCAATCCCCTCATTTTACAGATAAAATTACAGCGGCCCCAAAGAGAATAAGTCATCTTCCAAAGGTCACTCGGTAGATGTGGGATAGAAATGTGGGCCTCGGATCCCCAGGCCAGCGGTGGTTCTTCCCATACCACACTGCCCTGCTAGGTACCACACTTTATAACACCATCTCCTTATGCCCCTTACTTTGTACGATATGACAGCTTCATAACTTGCACAGGTTATATGGTACTGTTTTCCCCTTTACAAAGTTAGTTGCAAATTAGATCAGTATCATATTGTATTTTGAGTTTTGAGGTAGGAAATGCTTGGTCAAGATTATTCAGCCTGTTGGGCCTCAGTTTTAGTTTGCTAAAAAAATGCAGACTAACCTACTCTCTCTATGAATAAAGATATGCGTAAAATGATACCTAAGTAAACACAAGTATTGTCAAGTAAATACAAATCCAGACTTACATAAGAAATTTTATTTGAAAAGACACTACTGCAATAGGAGAATGCTCAGACCATAAGGTCTGTAAGCATTTCAAAAATCAGATAGAAAATGTTTTTTTTTGTTTGTTTTTTAACAAAGAGGAATAAACAAGGCTAGAAAGAAGTGGGTGTAGGGTACAGGAGGAATGTGTAGCATGTGGACAGTTCATCAGGAAATGTTTGTTTTTGTGGTCAGCTGATTTTCAGGAGGGGTCCTTAAGTAGATGCTGGCTGAGGCTGAGGTTGGGTCAAAGTTCAGTCTTGTCTAACTGGAAGAAGCCTGGAAGTTTGGACAAGTCCAATTAGCAAGTGTTTGTTTTGTCCACACTAGTCTATGGCAAAAACAGTTCAGCTATTCAGTTATATGAGAGAAAATGAGAATTTGGAGGGTCTATGTCTAACTTTGTCATAGGTAAACAAGGAGGCCATCTGTGAAAATGTTATCTAAGTTATGTGGGGAAGGTTTTTTATTTTACAGTAAGCCATTTTCTGAAACATAAAGGGAGAGGGGACTTATTGACCATAGCTCTTTTCAAGGAGCACAGGGCTCAGGTAAAGTTCAGCATTAATGATGCTTAGTGATTTCAGTAAAGCTTTCTCATATCACATGCCTGGCTTTCTGACTTTCTCCTTGCTTTTGGACAGGGAAAGGTGGTAGCAGGTCTTGGCTTATATCAGAGAAAGTTAATTTACTAATTAACACTTGACAGATACTTCTTTGCCATCTTAAAATGAGCCTAAACACCTACTTATTCTATGGGGTCTCTACGTGAAGGGCATAAAGCATCATTATGCCTTTTTTTCTTCTCTTTATAAACACTGAGTAGTGCTTAGAATTGAATGGAGTAGGCAGGCTCTTTAGGATGAAAACTTTTGGCTCCATGAAGTACAGCATGCACCTTCCGTTGGCTTAGAAGCAGCCCAGCTATGAGTAATAATTCCTAAGATCATGTGAACCCTCTTGTAATGCTCTGCATTGAACCCAACTGAATGTGAGGCTCAGAATCCTGTGCAGTCATTTCCAAGGAGAGGAGGATGGATGGCAGGAGTCATTCCAATTTCCTCAAAATTTCTTGCAAGCCAAGAGGGGAGGCTGAAAGCTTTCTACTGTTTCTAAATCTGCTCCTGAGAATTACCATGGAGAACTTGCTAGCTATGTGAAACACTTGACCATTTTACTATGATGCTAAAAATCTAAAAAGAAGCAAAGTGATTGCTGGAGGTCAGAATATAAGAAAGTTTATTCCATCTTTGATCAAGTCAGTCTTTGCCATTTCTGAACCTCAAGGTCAATAGGTAGTGTGCAAATTTAGTTACTCAATTGAGGCGGGCAGCAAAGTTCAACAGTACCTGACTTTTTGCTCCTGTATTCATTGTGGAGAAAAAGCAGGGGTTTTTCTTTTCCTTTAAATTTTTTTTTTTTAATTTTCACATAGTCTTACTGAGATTTTACTTTAAAATGCTAAATAAATCACTGCAGCCAAAGAGAAACCCAGAGACACAGATAATGAAAGTCAAACTTGTTCTGACACTGCATCTTTTGCTTAGGGATCTCATATCACCGTTCTATATTCCTGGACAGTACAGAGGCACACGCTGAGCCTTTTGGCAGGACCCGTGTTACCTGAAGGGTAAGTAGGTCACTGCCTATTAACGGGGCTGGTTTGAAGGCGCTTGAAATCTCTCTGCTCTGTGCCTGCCTGCAATTCTACCAGTAGATTTATTCTTTTGAATAAATCCTGTACTAAAATGCACAATAGCCTGGGGGGAGGAGAGAGGTGAGAGAAATTAATCCGTCACTAGTCTAATTGTGATTCCATTTTTTGGAGCTAATTTGGATTCCAGGCAGGGTGGAAAAGACTTTCTAGGCTAGCTGAGCAGGTCCAAATGGCAAGATTGGCTTGCCCAAGGGCAAGGGTACACGGTAATCAGACAACACTTCTCTCAGCCTCCCTCTGTCCTTTCCTTCCAACCCCCTTTCCAAATTTGTCTCTGACCCCAGAGGAAGGCAGTTTTTCCTCCATCTATTTGAGGCTAATCTCTTCACCTGTAGTGCCCATCACTTCATCTTATCTGAGACCATTCTTCATCACTCATTATCTTGCTTTCCTATAGATCCAATTTCGCTCTCTCCATTGATTCCTTCCATCAGTTTACAAATTAGCATAGATGTTTCCTTTCTTAAAAAAAAAAAAAAGAAAAACAAATGCCCATCTTTTCAAACAACAAAGCAAAACATACCAAACCCGCAAATTTCAATTCCTTTTAACTTAGCCACTGTCCTACTTACCCTCGTAGGCAAGCTTTTTAAAGAGTCTCTAAGAATACAACTCCTTACATTGCAAATTATCAAAAAAAAAAAAAAAAAATCAATGCTCAGAACAAATAACAGTGTTTTGTTTTGTTTTGTTTTTTAACATAACAAAAAATCTGGAGTTAGACTTTTACTGGTATTGGTCACTAATGCCATTAAGGATCAGTTTACTATTCTGTCATCGTCAGCACAATGGCTTTTCATCCGCAGATTTTTCACTCATGGTGCCCATACAGCTGCAGCAGCATCAGGTATCGTAACTGAGCTCAGATGGAGGAAGTGAGGAAATGGGCAATGCTTTTCACTCTCTAGACTATCCCTCTCCCCACTACTGCCATAGTTATTGTTATGTGAGAAATAAATATGTTTACCTTAGAAGACCCACAGCATATTTCCCGTTAGAGCTCATTGCCCTGGAAGGGTAATCCTTATTTTCAATGGAGATTCAGTGAATGGGTAGTGGTGTTTTAGCTTACCCTGTGAAGATATGCTGAGTGTGCTGTGCTAAGTCACCTCAGTTGTGTCCAATTCTTTGTGATCCTATGGACCATAGCCTGCCAGGCTCCTCTGTCCACAGGATTCTCCAGGCAAGAATACTGGAGTGGGTTGCTGTTCCTTCCTCCAGGGGATCTTCCTGAACCAGAGATAGAACGCGCATTTTTAATCAAAATTTTTATTTGAATTAAATAATTTTTGTGATGATAAAATGCAGGACGCTGAGAAAAAATGTTTTATTTAAACTACACAGATACAAAACATTTCTTACATGAGTCTTTTTCATTGCATTTTTAAAGGAAATCAGTTTCATAGGGATGTTGTATTTATAGAACATTAGGAGAGAGAGAGAGAATAGGGCAGAATTCAGACAATTGAATGCATACTTTCTGAAGCTACAGTCCTGATCCTCTTACATAATTCTCTTCAGTGTGTGAGATTTTCAAGTGTATTGAGGGCATGGTGGAAAAAAGATAATGTACCATTTCCAGTAACTGCCAAGTTTGGAGTTCGTATTAATTTCACTGTAAGGAAGCTATAAAGTACCATAGAGAACAGTTCATTGGTACCAGATAAATCACTACTAGATCAATTGAAGCCGAGTAAAGAAATACTATGTATGACTTAATGGTAGTGACAGAAGTGGTAAGGTATAATTCGGTTTGGGAAAGTTTTCCATATTTATAGCTCACTTTACACGTTTCCCAGAATTCCAGATGTTCTGTGAATTTTTTTTTTTGGTAATTATTTAGAAGAATGTGAATGTGGTTGACTATTTTCAACACAGAAAAAAAAATGATTATAGGCTCTTTTGAATATTATCTGACCTGGCAAAGAGCTAGCTGCTGAACATAATCCCAGCCCTAATGCTTTCCAGTAAATAACTTGTAGAAGGAGAACAACCCAAGTGCAATTTTTATTTATTTTATAAGTGATGGTTTAGTAAGAGAGGAATTCCAGCTTTACAGTCTCCTGTGCTATTCCTTCTATAGTCTTGTCCAGGTGCCAATTGCAAACATTCTTCAGATTTGGGGACTTTTTTTTTTTGGTAGCCTTTTTTTTTTTTGAGAAATATAATTGGGGAAGTTAAATTCTCAAAACTCAACAAGGGTAAGAAAAAACAAAAGACAGTATTTTGTTTCACCCCCATGTCACAAGAAAAAGAATTGTCCTGAAATAAACAAACAACAACAAAAAGAGCTACCTCGGAAGGTTCATATTTCCTTCTATATTGTTCCTGCTTAGGGAGTTGCTTCTCTCCTTAGATTCTTTTCTAATTTCTGCTGGCATTCAAGATGTCTCTTTTTCTCTGCCTCTGGGCCTGTGTGCTCCCCGAGGCTTTCCTTGTGCTTTTTCAAGTCTCTATTATTTCTCAGGCTCCTTTCCCCACATCTAATCCTGGAGAACCTTGATAGCCGCTTACATGTCCCAGAGTTTGTGCAATTCATCTGTGCTGGGGAAGGAAGCTCCCTTATTTTATATCTGAGAGGCAGAAGCTGGAGAAGAGGAATAAGCAGGATTTCCAATCACAGTGTGTGTTTGGGGGCGTTGTCCCTCAGTCATGTCCATCTCTTTATGACCCCATGCACTGTAGCCCGCCAGGCTCATCTGTCCATGGGATTTCCCCAGCAAGAATACTGGAGTGGGTTGCCACTTTTTCCTCCAGGGGATCTTCCCCACCCAGGGATCAAACCTGTGTTCCCTACATCTCCTGCATTGGCAGATGGATTCTTTACCACCGAGCCATCTGGGAAGCCTCCCAATCATAGTAACTGATGTCTGTTGTCTCACTGTGATCCAGGCTCCTATAAGCGCATGGATGTAATAGTTCACTTAACTCACACAGCAGAACTACATTTATAAATGTAAAAATACTATACATTTATAGTATATTCCCAATGCACAGATGAGGAAGCTGAGCCCAGAGACCTTGGGTAACTTGCTCAAGTCTAAGATGTGTTGGAATTATGATTCAGGGCCAGGAAATGTGGTCTCAGAATCTGCTCTCTTAACAATGAGGCAACAGAATCCATATTTGAGGTTATGACTTTATGAGCCAAAGCCCTAGCCTTCTTTGCGCTCACTGACTTTGCAGTCTTAAGCAGTTACTATTCACTACAAGTAAGACGAGATCACCAGACCGGAATCCTCAGTGGTGTGACATCACCTTGACTCTATGCAAAGGACCACATGTGCATCTGGAAGTAATACAGACTGTTACTACACAATGCAGTCTGATTGGCTTTGCTGGCTTAAATAAATGAGTACAATTTGTACTTGGAACCAGCTTCCCTTTTTCTGATCCCTTGGCCTGAACACTCTGGATAGTCTGTGTGCTTTTGTCTTATCTCACCCTGGTGATTGGGGGATGTGAAGGTCTGTCGCCGTGGTATCCCTGAGTTTCCAGGGCTTTCACAGGCTCCCAGTAGCAAAAGTCCAAGAACCCTTGCCCTCCTCTTCTGGTTTTGTCTCATCAGACAAATATGTTCACTGCTCTGCTACTTCTGACCACGTAGGCCGTGACGAGTAGCATACTTCACCTTTGGACATAAACACGCAATATTTGCTCTGCTTTAGTGAGAGTACCTCCAAACCAGAATTTTAAAAGTTTTGCTTTGAAGTTCAATGTCTGTTTGGGTTTATTTCACCAACTGTTTTCTTTTATGTTAATTGAGTTCTAAGTAAAATGGAACTGTGTTTTCAATGAAACAAAGACAATTTATTGGGACTGATGAATAGAAACCATCCCATGTGTTCCATTCTGCATTTCTCAGGTGGATTTCCTAAAAAAAATACTGGTAAATGACTGGGCAATTGGATGGTGATGGTTGTGGTGTCTATAGGCTTTCGGATTTATGTACCCTGAACATTCTCATCAATCACGGAGTCAACTGCCCCCAGGGCAAGCTGACGCAGCACACAGTAGCTGGTTATTATCTCTGATCTTTAGATCATAATTACTCCAGAACAAATTAAAGAATACCTAGGAGCTCAGCCCTTCTCTGATGTTTATAGCTTCAGCATAAGAAAATCTAAGGGAAAAAAAAGTTAAATTTGATCTGAACCTAAGGGAAAGAGAAAAGCTTGTATTTCTAATTAAATTGCTGAGTTGGTTTCCAATCAATACACACCTGAAAAAGACTTGAAACAAAAGAAAATTAATATTTGCTTTGGTCTTGCTAGCTCCTTTTTCTTTCTTTCTTTTTTTTTATGAGTTTAAAGCAAAGGGAAGAGTCTCATTTAGATGATACACAGTGTCAGGGATAATAATGAATTTGCCTGCAATCAGAAATATCTCACCTGTTGTCCTAGTGGATGCAAAATTATACCTGGTTGTGTAGCAATTCTTTCTGTATCACTCCATAAAACTGAACACGAGTAAGTTAAATTCTGTGTATATGTATATAGCCACAGGAAAGATCACAAATTAAAATGAGGAAGCAGGTCGTTCACTATGGGTTTCTAAGAGGTGGAAAGATTAATTCCATAGATAGTACATCTGAAAACCAGTAGTGTTCAGAATATTTCTTTATGGGAAAAATTTCAGAAGATATCCTAAAATGTATTAAAAAAAAAACCTGCAGGTTCCTTGAAAATAAATGTTCGTTCTATGATTTTAACTCCTACCATTTTCCCCTTTGGGGCCACTTCTGGGCATCTTGTGTGAGTCAAGATGCTGAGACATACAGTTTCAGTTATTCTTGACATTCTGACTACAGCTGAATATTTCAAGTTCAGATGATGAGAAAGGTCTCTATAAGGCATTACAACTGGGTACATATCAAGACTCTGGTTACACAGAAAAGAAGAGGTAACATTGCTCTATCACAGTAGTGGGCCCATTCAAAGTGGTCTTAAAATGGGGTCTGCTTTTAGATTTTCAGTGTATATTGTCTTGAGTATAAATGACAACTTCACTGGGGATTTGAGGAATGTACCTGCCAGTCTGAGGCCTCATTGAGAACATTTTGAAATTGACAGTTTTTCTTTGTTGTTTTTAGCTACCACTGATCTAGAATTCATGGCACCCCACTCCAGTACTCTTGCCTGGAAAATCCCATGGATGGAGGAGCCTGGTGTGCTACAGTCCATGGGGTCGCTGAGAGTTGGACACGACTGAGCAACTTCACTTTGATTTTTCACTCTTATGCATTGGAGAAGGAAATGGCAACCTACTCCAGTGTTCTTGCCTTGAGGATCCCAGGGACAGGGGAGCCTGGTGGGCTGCCATCTATGGGGTCACACAGAGACGGACACGACTGAAGCGACTTAGCAGCAGCAGCAGCAGCAGCAGCAGATCTAGAATTTGGAGAAGGCAATGGCAACCCACTCCAGTACTCTTGCCTGGAAAATCCCGTGGACAGAGGAGCCTGGTAGGCTACAGCCCATGGGGTCACGAAGAGTCAGACATGAGTGAGCGACTTCACTTTCACTTTTCACTTTCATGCATTGGAGAAAGAAATGGCAACCCACTCCAGTGTTCTTGCCTGGAGAATCCCAGGGATGGGGGAGCCTGGTGGGCTGCCGTCTATGGGATCTCACAGAGTCAGACACAACTGAAGCGACTTAGCAGCAGCAACAGCAGATCTAGAATTTATTTATTTTTCATTTATACATTGTGAAGCTTCAAAAACAGAAGCATAGAGGGAATATTATGATGAACTCATGGGTACCTGCCACTCAGCTCTTCATTTTGCCAGTGGAATTGGATCTGGTATTGTCTGTCTTGTCTTACACTGGTTTAGAGAATACAGAAGTCCTTTGGACTCTCTCTTCCTATCAAATAGCCCTGAAAGGTGAAGTCATCACCACTGCTGAGTTCCTTCTTTGTAGCTATCCAGCTCTTAATGCATGTCATCTTCTATCCTAATGCAGTCATTTCCAGTTGTTTCATTTTTCAGAGTACCTTTTTTCTTTTCTTTTCTTTTTGGCACAACTCTTTTTGTCTCATGTCTATTTAGAGTTCACATGTGCATTGGGGAGCAGTCATGAGGTCAGGTGTGTCCCCGGGGCACAGCGAAGAAAACCAGGGCAACCAGACATGTGCACAAGCTCCTTTCCAGAGATACCTGTGACATGGAATGAGGCAGAGGGAGAGCTCGAAGATGGAAACTGCCAGGCTTAGTCTTTCGAGAGTATTTCAATAAGCTCCTTATGTATGTTAAACTAGATGCCTCCCCTCAGGCTAAGGCTTTAAGAAAAGCAAATAGATTTCTTTCACAGAAAGATGGTGCTTTTCAGTTGGCTGCCTCTGTGCCGGGCCCTGGGGTGTAGCCAGGTGAGTTTCAGCGAGTCCTTTAAGAACCATTTCTCAGTTCACTGTGGCCTTTTGGGTCTTGTGATCGAAAAACACATTGGCTTTCCAAGCTAGCTGCTTTGAGGGCTCATCTCTAAGGTGCAAGTCTTAAAAGCTGAGGTACCAGATTTAGGGTTTAAATCGCTTGCCCCTCAGGGGTTTTGAGTTCCATCCCTACCGTGGGTTGCTATGCAGGGGGTTGGATGTATAGCAAGATTGTGTCTCAGCCTCTCCTACTCATTTCGATGTGGGTTTTTTCTTATCTACATTATGTGCAGGAGTTGCTCAGCTAGCTTAGAGGTTTCTTTCAGAGGAAATTGTTCTGTGTGCAGTGTAGACTTGGTGTATCTGTGGGAGGAGGTTAGTTTAGGATCCTCCCATGTTGCAAGCTCAAACCAAAAATCTCAAGTTTTCTTGTGCATCCTAAAGTCATTGCTAAAGGTTCCTTGTCATAGTAGAAGAAACCTTTCCAGATATCTATTTTCTTTCTGCCCAAAATGTTTTCTGCTTCTCTCTTTCTGCTTATAAGATCTGAGGTGCACCCAGTGACTTTGGAATAGCCCTTCATATAATGGAAAGTAGTTACGCTCTACTCCTACTATCAAAACTACATTACAGAGTACGAAATGGTAAAAAACATAAAAGGCAAGTTGAAAAACCAAAATTGGTGTGTGCATCCTATGGATATGGATTCTCTCTACTCTGAAATGAGACCAGCTTTTAGACATCAATGATGTAAACAATGACTCACTCGAAGAGGGTTTGTCCATTTTCATAATGTTGCCTGCAGGCACAAAAAGGAGAAACAAATAAGAATATGTAAGACTCATTCGTGAGCAAGAAAGACCAAGCCACAGGTCTTTCTTTTACAAGCATAGCAGGATGCCGTGCTCTGCTCTCTTGACCATGTAAACATCGTCCCTTCAAAAGTGGTGATCATTTTTTCTCATCCCTTTTACTCCCCTTTCCCCACCTTATCCTCTCTCCAAGTGTGTTGCGGGTCCTTCAATAATATTGCTTCAGAAGCATGTTAAGAGTAGCAAACAATACTAGCAAGGTGAAGCTTCTCCCCTGCAAACTCCATTTATTATTAAATAATGCAAAGAAATAGGGCTATTAGATTTCCTGGCTTGAATTTAAGGACCACCAGCATAAAAGGGAAACTGAGTGTTGAACATATGGTATAGCAGCAGGCTGAAGCTGAGACACTGAGAATTGTCTTTGTTCAAGCTGATATAACAGAACACAATAGTCTCAGTGGCTTATAAACAGCAGACATTTATTTCTCACAATTCTGGAGGCAGGAAATCTGATGTCAAGGTGCCAGCATGGTTAGGTTCTGAAAAGAACCTTCTTCTGGCTTGCAGATGACTATTTTCTCATTGTGTTCTCACATGGTGGAGAGAGCAATCATCTCTTCAATGTCTTGTCTAATAAGGGCACTAATCCTATTCATGGGAGCTCCACCCTCATAACCTAATCACCTTACAAAGGCCTAACCTTCTAATACCATCTTATTGGCGATTAGGGTTTCAATATATAATTTTGGGAGGGGGGCACAAACATTCAGTCCACAACAAGAAGAGAATCAAAGAGGGTGGCTGGACATCTGGAAAGGACTCTATAATGTTGGAAAGGTGATGCAAAGTGATGTTTCTGACCTCCTCTGGACTCAAGGGCACTCCCAGGTCTGTAATAATATGAGTTTACACAGTTTTTTGCAAAAGTTCCTAGTCAGAGTGACAAAGTAACATAGAATATCACTGTCAACACTTTGATCTGGAGTCACAGCCAAATGTCACCGTTCTCCATTCTGCATTCTCAGATAGATCCTGTTTATTCATATGCTGATTTTGAGCTTCCTGCTGGCTCTAGCTGATACCTTTGCATCATTGTTTGAGATCCAGAAGGAACAGAGATAATTTATCCAAGACATATCTTTGCAGAATTATGTTAAACTTTTCTCAAAAATATAATAAATGCTCACTGATCAAAATGTAAACAAATGAAAAAGAACATATATGACACAAAAATCACTCTAATTCCTACATTCAAAGGAATTCCTGTATTGTTACCTCTTGCTAAAAATCTCGATGCAGAATTGATGCTTTCTAATTGTGGTGTTGGAGAAGACTCTTGAGAGTCCCTTGGAGAGCAAGGAGATCCAACCAGTCAATCCTAAAGGAAATCAACCCTGTCTATTCATTGGAAGGACTGATGCTCGAGCTGAAGTGCCAATACTTTGGCCACCTGATGCAAAGAGACAACTCATTGGAAGAGACCCGGATGCTGGGAAAGATTGAAGGCAAAGGAAAAGTGGAGGGGGGCGTGGAGCAGAGGATGAGATGTTACGTAGCATCACTGATTTCAATGGACATGAATTTGAGTGAATTCTGGCAGATAGTGGAAAACAGAAGAGCCTTGTGTGCTGTAGTCCATAGGGTTGCAAAGAGCTGGACACGACTTAGCAACCGAAGAATAACAACAACAAAAACTTCAAAACTCAATAAGTTAAAAAACGAGTCATTTATTAATGCTCCTGGGTTTACAAGTCAGCTGGGTAGCACTTCTGATTTGGACCGGGGATGGCTGATTTCAGGCTGGGCTCCTTTTTGAATCTATCATTAGCTGATGGGGCAGCTGGGGGCAGCTGGGAGCTTCCCAGTGTCTGGCTGGTCTAGGATGGCCTCAGCATGAATGACTTGTCTCTGTTCCACACAGTCTCCCATCTTCCAGGAGGCTAACCCAGGTTTATTATTTCTCCTGGCAGAAGTAGCATTCTGAGAGGGAAGGGAGAAATGTTTAAGGACCCTTGAGGTCTAAGCTGGAAGCTGGCACCATGTCAACTCAGTTGAATTCTACTGGATATCAAAGGGTAAGGAAATAACCTTTAATTCTTGGTGGTAGATGCTCCAAAGACACATTGCAAAGGAAAAAGTGGAACACTGAGGCTCTTTCTACAATTAACCTACAACTCCTTGAAATTTATGTGTATACAGAGATGTAAGTAAGATAAGTAGAGAAATATTTATATGAAGATACAGATAAACATAAAATTCAAATCTAAAACTAGTTATAAAAATTTATATACATGAAATATATGTATAAGTAACTATGCTTTTAAATATTAATCATTACATAAATTATAATATATAAATGTATAATTATATAATGTCTAATATATATTATAATTATAATTGTTATAAATAATATATACATAATTTATATACTAAGATTATGGACCATAATATTCTGAATTTATTTCATGCTCTACCAGAGCTATTTATTATTTTGTAAAATGTTTGAAAATATTATTCTAGTGGTGCAAAATACCTAATTGTATAAATAAGCTATAATATTTTAAACTATGTATGAGCCACTTTTATTTCATTCAGTTTTTTCAAACTTTCATTCTATTTTAATTATACATTATGGTTAAAAAAAAGCAGTGAGCAATAAATTCTCTTCAAAATAAAATTAAATACTTTTGTAACATGATAAAACACAAAAGGCAATGATCACAAATAACTTAAAAATATAAAATATTCACTAAAGAATTCACAAGTAAACAAACGATAATAAAATCCAAGCCATAGTAAATAATTCTGGGAAAGAGGGAGGGGTGAATTGAAAATGTGATTGTCTCCTTGTCTTGCATGAGAAAAGGCCTTACACAGTATCTTTGTATATGATTCTCCTCTGAAGTACATTGCGTAGAGAAAGTCTCACATATAATGCCATACAGATAGGCAAAAATGTCATAATGGGCTTACTTATAAAAATAACAAAGCTGGAAACATTCAAAATGCCTATCGACAAGAGAAGAGAACAATACATTATGTACAGCAGCAAAATCTAATGAACTCCACTGTAGTTCGGAGCAGAGCTCTGACACTAGGCTGCCCAAGTTCATACGGAACGCCAGCTCTTAAAATCTGCCTGACTATGAGTAACATACTTAGCCACTCCTTATCACATTTTCCATTTTCCTCATCCCAAAGGTGAGAATAGTAATAGGATCTACCTCATTGTTTCTTGTAAACAATAATTGTAAATACATGTGAATTATTTATAATGGTCCCTCACACATAGCTCTCAAATACTGCCTATCATTTCAGGAAGGGCTTTTTGTTTGCTTGTTTTGCTTTTAGTTTTGTTTTGTTTTGTTTTGTTTTCAGATGAGAAAGAAACATATTTTGTTATCACAAATCAAAAAATTGTTAGGTGGCGTCATTTTTATCCATCTTGCTTTCAGATACAATTGTTCCCTCCTTGGAAGTTTGTAGTTCCTTCTGCCTGGAATGCCTTTCACTTTATCCACCTAGTATTTCATTTATTTTCTCAAATTTCGTGTTCTCAGTGAAGCTACACTGACCATGCTGTTCAGAATTGCAGACCCAATCTCCATTGCTGCTAGTTCTAATTTCCCCTACTCTGCTCAATTTTCATTCCCCATCTCATCTTCTAAAATACTGTATATTCCCTTTTTAGTTACGCTTAGTGTTTAGCACCTGGCTGATCTCTAGAATCCAAGCTCCTTATGGGCTGGAATTTTTATTTTGTTCAATGTGAATTCAGAAAACTAAAAGAGTGTCTGGCACATAATAGGCACTCAAATTTTTTGTTAAATGAGTAGATTTGAATTCTTACCTAAGAACTATCTGGTCGCAGTCTTGTGAAAGTCACTTAAGTGTTTGAGCCCCAGTTTCCTTCTCTGTTTTTTGGAGATGAGAACACCTGTGTTGGAAGTTTGTTGTAATGATCCAAGGTGACACCTTGGAGGTAGTCCATACAGTTCTGACACATTTATGGGGAGAGAGAATGTAACATCCCCTCACTGCCCTCCCCTTCTCTTTCCCTACATTATCATCATCGACAGTCTCCATTAAAATTACTGAGCTGGAGAAGGAAATGGCAACCCACTCCAGTATTCTTGCCTGGAGCATCCCGTGGACAGAGGAACCTGGTGGGCTCGCAAAGAGTCAGACACGACTGAGACTAACACTTTCGCTTTATAAATAATGTGTACTATAAAGTTAAAATCTCAAGCATGGATTAAGTGCTAAACGTACAGAGGAAGGCCATGTTATGGGTGAGGAGAGGGGAAGACAGGGAGAGTCCCAAGACGAAATAGGAAAGATAAGAGTGGAAGGTCAGGGAGTGTGGAGAGCCTGCGTTCAGGTTTTGGATTGCTGATATCCAAATGGATGCCTTGCCAGTGCTTAGCTACTCTCAATTTACTTTCATGTATGAAAATTGGGGATAATAATATCTTCTTTTTGAGTTTGAATGGAGAATTAAATGAGGTAATTTTTGTAATAGCATCTGGACTGTGCTGTCACACAGAACTTGAAAAAAGAGAGTTAGTTGAATCTGAGGAGGCACTTGGTTCTTACCTAGATGAGGAGAATTTCAACATTGAGAGAAGGTGGAAACAGAGGAAGGAATCAGAGAAATTTATAAATGCAATGAGATCCAAGACATAGATGGAGTCCATTTTGGTTCTATGAATTTTGCCTTTATATGCTTCTATAAGAATTCATGAGAATAAAAACATTTGTTTTAGCCAGACAAGGCTAAAGGTCTTCAATTTCATGTAAATGTCTGAAAGTATTCAGGGGACAGTGGCAAACCTTAAGAGCATTTTGAGCATGGAATTCATAAGGTGAGAACTCTGCTTCAGTGAGACTGATTAATATGACAGCAACTGTGCAGGCTCCATTGAAAGAGAAGAGACTCCAGGCAGTGAAACCAATCCCTACTGGGTGCCTGGCGCTTAACCAATATTTGCTGAATTAATTGAATATTAAAGCATGTATTTGCATTTTGTTAGGTGCACTATTCACCATTCTAATTGGTGTCTAGAGACATTATGCACGTGATAAAGCTTTGCTTACTCTTTCCATCTCTGATGCATGTAATGGGAATGAAGAAAATGGACATTTCCAGTGACTCTCAGATTGACATACTGTCTCCTCTTTGCCTCATTTGAAATGCAGTGATTGAAAGTCAAATTTAAAGGCTAGAGAAGATTGCATTAAGTCATTAAATAAAATGTCCCTTGAGGCCAAAGGTATGATGGGATGTAAATAGCCACTTGTCAGCAATATGGGATTAACCACCTTAAACCTTTTCCTTTTTTTTTTTTTGCCTAACAAAATGATGGGTCTTGCAAAACGGAGCAGGCTTCTGGTTTGAAGTGATCTTTTGTTGACACTTGTGTGCCCTAGTGGAGCTGGCATCCCGATTTGTTGAGTGGGCGCTCAGCCAACTTGCGAATGGGCCTGAGCACAGGCAGCCGGTCTTTGTGACTGACGTGCATTGATTATGCAGGATGTCAGGATAGTAAAGTTGAAATGGCCGTCTGTCCTCGGCTTCTGTGCTGGCCATGGAAGGGATGGGCTGTCAGGAGTCCAGCTTTCAGCTCAATTAATTCCAAAAAATAAGAATTAGCTTCTGCAGTGAATTGCCGCAAATTAATATGCTTAGGAAATCAGAATCGGTAGTCCTCCAAAAGACAGAGCAGGGTCCTTTACTTTATGACTGTTTTTGTATAAAGCAAAGGACAGACTTTATAATTTAAAAAAAAAGAAAAGAATCACCCCACCCCCACCCCCAGGTTTTGTTATTTTGCAGTCTCTCTCCCTGCCATGGGTCTGGTTCTAAGCAATAGCTGAATTTTACTCATGTTTTCTAAGACAGCAAGGAAGTCTAGGGCAGTGCCATTTTTAAGTCTTCTGACTTTTTTGTGTGTGCTTGCTCTGATGAAAAGAAATAATCTAAAGGCACAGAATCAAAACTTCAGCTGTTGGCATATTAAGTCAAATGTTCCAGTTCTAAAGATTCTGGAAGTGGCTCTCTAAATTTTGGGTCTCTTCAGGTTCTTTCTAAAGAGCCCAATAGACGAATCTTATTTACCCATTCCAGAATGCATGTGATGATCTCTTGGGTTTGTATTGTATTGAACCGGCTCCATCAGACAGTAAACTGCTGAAGGGCATCACCCCTTTTTCATGGACATGCCTCTAGTCACTAACATTGTCTGGCATTTGCCAGGTGCTTGGTAAATATTTTTTAAATCAATGTATGCAACTCATTATGCAGGATCTGTTTGGAGGGGTTCAGGGGACACAGAAGAAGGCAGCACGGGGAACAGAAATGCAATTCACTCAACTATAAAGCACCAGGCAAGCGATAGGTTCTTTATACATACCTAGGTATTCCGTACCCAGCTTTTAATTAACAGCTTAGATGTCACTGTCTTTACTCAGCAAATCTTCAAAATGATTCAGGTCTGGTTTACTTGTCCGTCCTATATGTCCCATCTATCAAGTCTATTCTAATTGCTCATATATAGGCTATGCCTCCTCACAGGACTGCAAAACCCATGAGGGTGGGAACAGCATCTTCCTTGTTCACTACTGTAGCCTGAGGGCCTGTGATATCGCCTACTTCTTTAGTCTCTACAGTGGGTTGTTTGGTTTCGTCTTTACAAGCTTTCCATGATGGAAGCATTAAAATTCAGGCAAGAAAAGTGAGGTTCATAGTTTACATGACTTAAAGTCAAGAAGCTTGTAAGTGGCAATTGTTCTTGCTGTTTAGTTACTAAGTTGTGTCCAATTCTTTTGTAACCCCATGGACTGTAGCCCCCCCCCCCCCCCAGGCTCCTCCATCCATGGGATTTTCCAGACAAGAATACTGGAGTGGGTTGCCATTTCCTCCTCCAGGGGATCTTCCTGACCCCAGGATCAAACCTGTGTCTCTTGCGTCTCCTGCATTGGCAGGAGGATGCCTTACCACTGAGCCATCTGGGAAACCCTATAAATGGCAGAGCCTGAATTAAATCCAGATCTAGCCCCAGTCTACATTGTTTCAACTATTCAACACTGCTCTGCTACTTTATGACAGTAATGGTTCTGTGCCTAGAGCATGTGAAATGTTCAGGCAAAGAGAAAAATGTTGCTAGAGATGATGTACTCAGGGAAGCCCACAGATCTGCCGCCTGAGATACAGAAGCTTGCAGTCTTATGTTGACCATTCTTAATATAGTAATGTTGCTCCCGTCCCTTGCAACTGCATCTCCTTAGCTTTATGTTTGTTTTCAATATTTCATTTATAAAAGTAAACTCAGTGCCTGGACATCTGGGTATATAGGCAAACAATAAGATATCATACATTTCAATTTCAACATGAGCCGGAGGGACTCTCTATCAAATCAGGCAAAAAGCCTGACTGGAAAGAAGGGATAAAATTTTATCAAGAGAATATATTAAAAAACAGATGGAATTGGGAAATAGGTACAAGAACAAATCACACACGCAGTACCTCTGCTGCCCCGAACTATATTGTTTAAGCATAGACTACAGATTCCTAAAGCCAATCTAAGGACAAAATAAAAGAAAAGTGGACAAACATCCTCAGGGTAACTTTAAGTTAGTCTGTTAAGTCTTTTCCTAGTGCTCCCTGTTGCATAGTCAGAGTCTTAGGAGACGAGAAACAAAGTTTCAGAATTTGTTTACTAGCCTAGTAGGAAAAGAAGATAGAGAAATAGGGAGGGAGAAACAGAATGCCTTCAGGCTAATGTTACTCAGAGCTACTATCTTTACTAAGGTGGAAGAAAGGGTAACAAAAAAAGTTTAAATTTATGTCTTCTGCATATCAGCCATGACACTTTTTGAAAAACCTTCAAAGATATTTCAAATGTCTCCATTTGTTATCATCTTGGAATAAACATGGCTGAACAACAAACTGTGCTTTCAGAATTTGTCCTGATAATGCACAAGACAAGGGGTCCAGGTTGATAAGAGTTCTTTTCTTTAATATACTGTAAAGCACATTTATTTTTTAAACCTCTGCCTTGTACATTAGTATGATTTGAGAAGAAATTTGAGATTATTTAGCCCAACATTTCACTTCAAAGATCAGAGGTTTAAACATTTGACAACATTAAGCAACTCTTCCCGCCATGCCCTGCTATCCTGGATCCCTAAAAGAAGTTCTAGATTTAGTGTTGGTTTTATGGCAGAGATACCACCTTTACCTGACTGGTAGTTCTCCCCAGAGGGTCAAAGTTCACAAGACGTTGGTCACCTTGGGTTATGTCAGTCCAAGTTTTCTTGACCTCTTAAGCCAAGTTGAGGTGGTATTACTTGGGCAATACTATAGAGTTCCATGCCCCAGTTTATAATATTATCTATTTCTCTGCTTCTCAGGTGGCTCAGTGATAAAGAATTCACCTGCCAAGCAGGAGAATTGGATTCGATCCCTGGGTTGGGGAGATCCCTTGAAGAAGGAAATGGCAACCCACTCCAGTAATGTTGCCTGGAGAATTCCATGGCCAGAGGAGCCTGGAGGGGTTACAGTCCACAGAGTCACAAAAGAGTCAGACAAGACTGAGGGACTAAACAGCATCAAAATCTATTTCTCTGTCTACAATAATTACTGGGGCATAGTAGGAATGGGCACAGGGAGGCACATATAGGAAAAGAGGAATATAAAACTGCATAGTTTTTATACATTCATGTAAAAGAGGGGCAGGGTAGGGGCATGTGGGAATTCTCTGTACTAGCTTTTCAATTTTTTGTAAATCAAGCTAAAAAAATAAAGTATATTTTGTAAACAAATAAGTAAGTAAATAAGTAGTAAAGGCTGCAAGCTGCAGGGTTTTTGCTGCCTACATTTTCCCTGGTCCCTTAAATGTTTTATTCTAGGTCCAAAGCTGCTTAGCTAACTGAAATCCCAAGTTGATACCTACAGGTAGAAAAAACCTGTTAGTTCTCTTGTAGACTAAATAGAAACCTCAATCCCTAGTGCTTAGAGCTACCTTTAGGTAATATTCTGCAAAAAAAGAAAAGGAAAGAAACTAACAACAAAAAATGGTAGGGTCTTGTTTGAGTAACATGGTCTCGGAATATTTCTACCTTAAATCTTGTAGGTAGCATAGATTTCCTGAGGCCAGCATTTATAGTGATTCTTTTACTCTCTGAGGTTTCCAAGTAGGATGAATTTTATGTGCAATTATGGAGAAGAAAATTATATTTATATAGGGATCATGCTTTGTTGTTATCATCATGATTATGAACCAAAAAACTAAAATTTGTTTGCATCCTAACCAGAAATAAATAAATAAAGCTACTAAGAACAGGGAGTATGATTTAGGAGGAGAATGACAAAAAAATCGTTGTTGTGTTATTTTATGTTCAGAAAATGAATACATCGCTGCTTAACGTTATGGAGCAATATAAACCAGCTTCGGCTATTTCTCTTGAGGAAAGCGATGAACCGGTTGAAAGTAAAAAGGATGCAAAATAAATAGCACCGCTAACAGACATGCCGTCCCCTCAGTCGTGTGTCTGTGCATTGTGTGCATCAGAGATGTTTTATTTTGTTGGTATGTACCAATACATTATTCAGAAATATTATGAGCTCATATTCAGAACTATACTTCTAAAAGAAATCTGCAATGAGAGCAAGAACCCATAGCATATTAAATTTATAGGATGTGGAGAAGTTAATAAATCATTTTTTATTAAGGCTAGATTTCCCCCTTTTCTTTGACACAGTGATATATGCATGCAACTAAATATTGTAAACCCAATATTTGGGTGCATGTGGATGAAAGTAAAAATATTCAGCTATTAATAAAAATTATTTCCTAAGGCATATATATTCATGTGGGGGATTAGTTCAGTCTGAGCTCTATTCTTTTAAAAAGAACATTAAAAGGCAAAGTCCTTGCTGCTCAAGTCACCTTCCTCCAGCTCCCTACTTTGCCTCTCTCAGCTGGAAAACTACCTCAATTCTCTCCTCTATTTGGGGTGACAAGACCTCCTGATCCTGTGACTTAAATGAAAAGCTGAAAAGGTTCTTATTTCCTCTCGTACAGAGTCAGCCATTTTGAAGACATTTGTATTCACAGTGCTGTTCGCAGTCAGACCAGACTGCATTCCACACGCCGAGTCTCTGATGCTGGAATCAGGGACTGGCCGTGCAGCCGGTCCTGGCGCAGCCGAGTTACCTTCACATCCATCTCTCCCGCAATCTGTAGCCAGAGGACACGCCTGGGGACCTGGGCACTGTGCTTTGTGCAGGCTCTCCCCCTTGCGTTTCCTTACAGATGTGAGCAAAGGAGAATGCAAAATGGGGCATTTTGACTACATTAATAAATGCAGGCATGAATGTTGTGAGTGGTACATAGTAAGTGAAAAACAACCGAAATCAGCCTTGGCTAATTATGTAAGGACTGTGGGTAAATCTCCTTCCTCCCTCTCTTCCCAAATTCTACTTTCTCTCTGTGTTCTTAAGAAAGGCATTTGAATTCAGGTTCCCTGTATAGCAATGGTGATTGCCCACATATAATCTAATTTTTTACCACATAAATATAGTTTTCCAAGAGTGCGTGCATGTACATGTTTGCATAAAATGACTCATAAACTACCGAAAGTCCCAGGAGAAGTGGAAGTGATCCTCCAAAGGCAAAATGATTCTGATGCTATTCACAGTACAGAGACCTTCTAATAGATTATAGACTGCAGGTTGTATTTTTCTTAGGGAAGGATGTTAGGGGTTGAAATACTACTCTCCTGCAGCATTATTGTGAAGTTATGAATCTCTGAGAGAGGTGGTATGAAGTGATGCTTAAAAGAACACACTCGTGAACCACACTGTCTGCTTGAACTGTAGCTATACCACACCCCAGTTTTGCAGCACCAGCAACATTTCATAACCTTCCTGTGTTGAAGTTTCCTGTCCTGTAAGATGGGAATCTTAACAGTCCCTAACTCATAGAACCACTCTGAGTTCTCCTGAACTCCAGAGGGAGTTAAATGAATTTCAATGAGTAACCTGCTTAGAACAGTGTCAGCCCCATAGTAAGGACTGAATAAGCAATGGTGACTGTTACTCCTTCTGGGGACAGAAAAATGGTCTGATTCACCTCAGCCTCTACCCTCACAGTAATAGATCTCAGCATCACCATTTCACCATCTAGGGAAAAATAGTGGCAAGTTTATCCCAGATTCTTGGGAATATGCAGATGTAACCATGTGGTCCTTGTCTTCAAGGAAATTAGAATATGATGGAAAATAAGGTTTCCAGATACTAATATGACAAATGTATATCCTCCCCAAACCAGGTGAATATTGAAGTAGGAATAAATATCTCATAAATCACTCTGGGAAAATGGCACCAGAGCTTTAAAATTATGAAAGTCAAAGCAGAAAATTACCTAACTGTGAATGAGTATTAGTATCTGCACGACTTGTTTTAAGATCTTTCTTATTTTGCAATAATCCTTCTTCATTCTACTGTAGAAAACACTGTTTCCCTTAATAGGCGTTAAACCAACCACTAATTCCTCC
This sequence comes from Bison bison bison, assembly GCF_000754665.1. NCBI lineage: Eukaryota > Metazoa > Chordata > Mammalia > Artiodactyla > Bovidae > Bison > Bison bison. Next base: position 11,234,011 of record NW_011494753.1, on the reverse strand, counting down.
GGTTTCCTGATCAATAGCAAAGTGAGTGCATATGTACATATTTTTTCATGTTGGTTAAAACTCTGTGGACAGATAAGTTATTTCCCCTCTGACGCTGTTTTTATATTCAGGTCTTCTAGGTATCATAAGAAACAAAATTAAGAGTAATATATGTTCATTTTAAAAATAAGCCAAACTAAGCTATAAAATTTTAGATGCCTTTGAGTGTACCTCAAAGAATGTGACATCAGCAGTTATATAATTTTATTTGCTGATGTTAAGTCTGTGACAAACTCTCAGCTACAGTTTGCTCTGGATGTCGGAAAATGAACCTTATGAATTTTAATGCCTTTTACTTTTGACATTGATTTATGTTTTGTACAGCTGTACTTTTCTATACACTGATATAAATAAACAGCATCCTTAATAGAACATTTGGAGAATGCCTTGTTCTAAAGTGTTACTTTTTAAACATCAGCTGGAGGTTGTTTAAGTAATAATATTCAAAGTGTGTACACTAATCACAACAATTTGAAGTGATATAAAGATGTCTATAAATGTTTCTGTGTTTGTTTTACAGATTCAAACTTTTAGGTATGAAAACAGTGTTCAAATAAAGCTGCTAGAGGTGCTTTCCAACACTGCCAAAAACAAAGATGACATGATGATAATCTAATAGACTTAGAGCCAGCAGCTGACAGTGAGTCATTTAGATAGGAGGTGTTTGTGCTCATTCAAGGGCAAAGCTTGGCCTCTAAGATGGGGGAAGAGAGGACACAGAAAGGGATATTTTTCTGTACACTTTCTGTTTATGATTTATGCATCATTAGATGGCATCTTAATGAATTTGACTTTATTCACATAACAGGCATTTGAAAATAAGTTTTATGGAAGTTGTAAGGCACCCAGAGAGCATAAACTTGCTCTCTTCACTACTTTATGTACTCAGTTGCTTCAGTCGTGTCCCACTCTTTGCAACGTTATGGACTGTAGCCTGCAACCTATGGACTGTCCTTGAGATTTTCCAGCAAGAATACTGGAGTGGGTCATCATTTCTTACTCCAAGGGATCTTCTCCACCTAGGGATCGAAACTGATCTCTTATATCTCCCACATTGGCAGGTGGGTCCTTTACCACTAATACCACCTGAAAAGCCCGATGTAATTGTTACCATAAACCAACTTTTCAATGAACTTAATCTTACCTTCTCTTAATTGTAGGTGATGACCTCAAAGGCAAGGGAAGGTCTCCCTCATAAAGAGATTTTGGTTCACATAGCCCCAAAATCTGTTGTTTACAAGTCTCAATGATCAAAGAATTGTTCACAGAAATGAAACTGTCTATGTGTTATCATGAACGATCCATATACTTAGCAGGTATGATTTCACTCCTCAAAATGCAGTTAAAAGAACTATCCTATTCATTTACTGAGTCAGGTAATATGCTCTGTGTCATCACACACCCGGCTACCAGGAAATAAAAATGCCGATCATTTTTAAGGGAAACTTTTCACTCTTGTTAGGGTAATATAAGAACCTCAGTGGTCTCTAGAATATTTCGAGAAAGTCTTGAGGGTTCAGTTGGCACTGATCACTAATGATATTACCCAGTCTTTATGTTCCATGCACTGTTTTGTTTTTCCATGCACTGTAAACTCTTGCAATGAAATAGAAGACATGTCATATGCAGTTGAATTGTGACTCCCCAAATAATCTTTCCCTAGGTTAGTTTTCTGTAAAATGATGGACATTGTATGTTAGTCACTCAGTCGTGTCCGACTCTTTGTGACCCCATGGACTATAGCCCTCCAGGCTCCTCTGTTCATGGAATTCCCCAGGCAGGAATACTGGAGTGGGTAGCCATTCCTTTCTCCAGGGGATCTTTCTGACCCAGGGATCAAACCCAGCTCTCCTTCATTGCAGGCAGATTCCTTACTATCTGAGCCACCAGGGAAGTCCCATGGACACTGTGTACATGCTTACAAAATCTTTTGTGTGGTTTCTTAGCAGCAAAGAACTAAGGAATTGACAAGAGCACTGCTATCCCAAATGGCAATTGAGGGAAAGATATCCTGCCCTAAGACATTTCAGCTTCTTCTGCTGTAAATTGTCTCCAAAGCAAATGGTGCCCCCTAATTGAAAACAATTGTACAGCTGCATATGGCATCTCGGTAGAGCTTAGAGATTTCTTTCTAACTTTGTTTTTCTTAATACTATAGATGTTCAAATTATGGAGCTGAAAGAAGTTTTATGATAATTTGACAGTTAGGAAAACTGAAATATCATAGATAAGAGGAGTAATCAAATCAGTTGGTGAAAGATATGGAATTAAGACCCATATCTCCTTACTCTTCATTGTCATATTTTTCTATTTTGACAAAAGTCTAAAAAACAAATATAGGCTTAAAAAACCCTAAACAAAACAAAAGTTATAAACATGATTATTAGAAAGTTAACTTCATTTTCCAAATATTCATTCCATTAAAAGTAACAAAAACAAGTTCCCTATGTTATTTTAAAATACAGCTATTTTTCCAAAAGCATATGTACATGAACTTCTAGGAATGTGTTTTGTTTGGAGCAGAATGTTCTTAGGTAAGTAGTGGTATAAGGTTTGTTATGATGTATGGTGCAGAAGATGCTAAAAGCCATAGTAACTTTTCTTAAGGGATTCCCTCCATAGAGTTACTGAAGAGTGGAGAGAAGTTAGCCACACCCACTTGCTAGGATTAGAAAAAGTGTTTTCAATGACCTGCATAATTTAAAAAATAGTCAGTGTTCATCATGAAACTGCAGTATCATTAAGATGGTGTCTGTCTTCTGCTTAACACCGCCAGTTTATCTTCTCCCTCAGTTTTTCCTCTCTGGGGTTTTCCTTTTAGTCGTTGGTGGGACCAAAGCAGGTTCAATGTCACAGCACTCTGAAGTACCTAATGATGCTGATGGAATCAGCAATACGATGAACGAAGAACAAATGACATCGCTCTAGGTGTAAACATCCTCTTTTGTCTTTTACATATGTTTGCTTTGGATGAAAAACAGTGAAGACTCTCTGGGTTTAGAGACTTAATAACATCTTCTTTCAATAGAGGGTGATTCTTCCAAGGGCAGAACAAATTACATAGATTTATTACATTTTTACTCAGTCCATCTACACTCTACTTCATGCGTTGCAAAATAGAGTATTTTATTCTCCATTAAAGTCTTTAACATTTGTTTTTAACTACTTTACTTTTTATACCTTGAAGAGTCATTTGGGCTATGGAGACTGGTGTTTTGAAGAGATTTTATATTTTGAATGGTTTCTGTGCTTGGTATGCTGGATAGTAAAGACAAGAACAAGGAAAGTGTATATAGACACACACACATACATACATATACATATTCATATATAGCATATATTATTAAGAACAGCTTCTTCCCACCCCTCCCCTATCTGACCTCTCATTTCTATATTTCACATGCATTTTCCTCTTTCCTAAATCAATCTTCTTTCATCTCCCATTTACCAACCAGGTCACAGAAAAGAACAAAACCACCTAACAGGCCTCAGCATCTAGTTATTATTCAAACAGGAACATTTCTAATATCTAACTAGAAAAATGAGGTAAACAAAATGTAAGTACAGTACATTGCCTCAATTTTATATGATGAAATGGGAACAATAAAGCTTATAAGATAATAAAAGTAGCATAATAAACATCATTATGCAGCTAATGGGATGGGAATTAAGGGTGGTAGATTGCTTGCTCTAGGCCTGATGACATTCTTCTTAGCCACCTTGCATTACAAGGAAAATAGAACATTGAAACGACTATTTACTGGCCACAGGATGCTAAGTGCAGGCCCCAGACTTTTTTACTTACTAAGTAATCCAAGACATCATTCAAGAGCTGTGAGGTTTGTTTGTTTAGGAGATACTTTATTCTTCCCTTGAAAATCATGAGAATAAGACAATTGGAATATATTCCTCCACCCCCTCCTTCCGTAATATATTTTCTTTCTTTCTTTTGACTGACATCAACCTTGAACTAGTTGCCATTTATGATGATTTTTTCCCTAATACAAAATTTCCATTGAATTTGGCAACATTAATCCCTAAGCACTTCTTTCTCAAATCTCTGATCTTCCCAGTGGTCTTTCCTTCCTTAGCCTAGTGTCGGGTAAGGGAACAGAATTTCTTGGTTACCTGTCTGGGGAATTTTCTCACAAATTGTCCCATGAGCAGTTTAACCATGTGCACCAAACAGTCTAGTCACAAAATCAGGCACTAATGTGTTCCTCCTATGCCTTAATTTGATTATCTGGATTAACTGATCTCTACTGAGAGATTTTCCACCCCTTTAATGATAAGAACAGTTTTCTCCTGGGAGTTTTCAAGAATGGGGTGGGCTGTCTCTCATTATAGCTGCCAAATCACTCTGAGTGGTGAAAATGAACCGATATTTCAATTCAGTTCAGTCAAAACAGCAACTCTACTTTCTATCTGTGACACATTCTGAGAGCGCACAGGAAAGAAGCACCGAACCTAACTGGTGATGTGCGTGAAGTGCAGTGTGATTTCCTCCAGCCTTAAGACATGAGCCAATGATGTATTTTTATGAATAATTTTGTTTATTTTAAAAACCTGCTTCCAAAGAGGGTTCTTCAAATATATGACATGAGCTAGCATGTCCCCTCCAAGCCTTTTTCCTGCTTGCCCAGGTTAAGATATGATCAACTGTTTTTGTGTGTGTGATATGGTTTCCACTGACTTGATCGACATGAATTTGAGTAAACTTCAGGAGATAGTGGAGGATAGAAGAGCCTGGTGTGCTACAGTCCATGGGATTGAAAATGGTCAAACACAACTTAGCAACTGAACAATAACCTCAAGTGTAGGAACTCATTGGACATTATGGAGCATATGCTCAGCTCATAGAAAAGCCTTTGCATATGAACTGCTTTCAATCCAGGTATTATACTTTTTTAGATTATTTTAGCAACATGGTTATTTGTAAACAGGATTTTTAAATTACTGGTTATTTTCATTGAGATTTAAACTCAGAATTCTAGCTAAAAGAGATTTTTAAACATTTTCATTACTTCATTCAGCATTAGCTCTCCCTACCAACTTTAGAATATATATAAATGTCATGAACATGATTTCCATGTCTTTGTCTGAATTATTCACTGAATATTAAACATTGATACAAATATTGAACTGAACATGAAAAAAAATAGGAGTCTAGGGGATATTACTATAAAGGATCCCTCTAGAATGGTGTTTTTTAGTGTTAGTTATTACACAGACTGGAGAAGGAAATGGTAACCTGCTCCAGTATCCTTGCCTGGAGAATCCCATGGATGGAGAAGCCTGATAGGCTACAGTCCACGGGGTCGAAAAGAGTCGGACACAACTGAGTGACTTCACTTCACTATTACACAAACTATTTTTTAAGGAGAAAAATTGTTTATCCTCAGTGTTGACTTAGGTTTTTATAATTATTAATGAAATATATGCAAAATGGATCACAAAAAAGCTGAGCACTGAAGAACTGATGCTTTCAAATTGTGGTGCTGGAGAAGACTCTTGAGAGTCCCTTGGACTGCAAAGAGATCAAACCAGTCAATCTTGAAGGAAATCAACCCTGAACATTCATTGGAAGGACTTATGCTGAAGCTGAAGCTCCAATACCTTGGCCAACTGATGCAAAGAGCTGACTCATTGGAAAAGACCCTGATACTGGGAAAGACTGTAGGCAAAAGAAGAGGGTGGCAGAAGATGAGATGGTTGGATGGCATCATTGACTTAATGGACATGACCTTGAGCAAACTCTGGGAGATGGTGAAAGACTGGGAAGCCTGGTGTGCTGCTCCATTGTTTGCCTCTCAGCAGGGGAACTGGGTGTTTGAGAAACAAAAGTAGGAGGCTGACTTCATTTCAAGTTTCGAGCCAAATGAATATTTTATCCAACACAAAATCCATAAATGCATGCATTTTTAAAAGGGTTCCCTCTGCCCTTTACCTAGAAGTTCTTAAAAATGACTTGGCAGGGAGTTAATACGAAAGACTTGGCAGGGGGATCTGGAGATTTCCATCAAGGCCTTTGGAATAGAAAAGGTCTGATTTTCATGTCATGAACTCATAAAAGAAAACCCCCAGTTACTCCCCATAAGCCTCTGATGTCCCTGGTCTCAAGGAGCTTATGGTCTTACGGGAAGAAGTTCAGTTCAGTTGCTCAGTCTTGTCCAACTCTTTGCGACCCCATGGACGGCAGGGTGACAGGCCTCCCTGTCCATCACCAACTCCCGGATTTTACTCAAACTCATGTCCACTGAGTCGGTGATGCCACGCAACCATCTCATCCTCTATTGTCCCCTTCTCCTCCTGCCTTCAATCTTTCCCAGCATCAGGGTCTTTTCAAATGAGTCAATTCTTCATATCAGGTGGCCAAAGTATTGGAGTTTCAGCTTCAGCATCAAGTCCTTCCAATGAATATTCAGGACTAATTTCCTTCAAAATGGACTAGTTTGATCTCCTTGCTGTCCAAGAGACTCTCAAGAGTCTTCTCCAACACCACAGTTCAAAAGCATCAATTCTTCGGCACTCAGCTTTCTTTCTTTTTTTTTTTTTTTTTTTAATATACTTAAGTGTTTTATTCATAGGTGCATGGGATTAAAAAGTTCAGAAGCCACCAATTTAGACAATGATATATGAGTTCAGGCTTCTTACTGTGTATCTCGGGTTTTTTTTGTTTTTTGTTTTTTTAAATTTTATTTTATTTTTAAACTTTACATAATTGTATTAGTTTTGCCAAATATCAAAATGAATCCGCCACAGGTATACATGTGTTCCCCATCCTGAACCCTCCTCCCTCCTCGCTCCCCATACCATCCCTCTGGGTCGTCCCAGTGCACTAGCCCCAAGCATCCAGTATCATGCATCGAACCTGGACTGGCAACTCGTTTCTTACATGATATTTTACATGTTTCAATGTCATTCTCCCAAATCTTCCCACCCTCTCCCTCTCCCACAGAGTCCATAAGACTGTTCTATACATCAGTGTCTCTTTTGCTGTCTCGTACACCGGGTTATTGTTACCATCTTTCTAAATTCCATATATGTGCATTAGTATACTGTATTGGTGTTTTTCCTTCTGGCTTACTTCACTCTGTATAATAGGCTCCAGTTTCATCCACCTCATTAGAACTGATTCAAATGTATTCTTTTTAATGGCTGAGTAATACTCCATTGTGTATATGTACCATGGCTTTCTTATCCATTCATCTGCTGATGGACATCTAGGTTGCTTCCACGTCCTGGCTATTATAAACAGTGATGTGATGAACATTGGGGTACACGTGTCTCTTA
>NW_011494753.1:11219999-11226579 GCF_000754665.1 Bison bison bison | reverse complement strand
AATAAGGAGTTCATGATCTGAGCCACAATCAGCTCCCTATCTTATTTTTGCTGAATATATAGAGCTCTTCATGTTTAGCTGCAAAAAATATAATCATTTGTAGACTTTTGGATCGCAGCCATTCTGACTGGTGTGAAATGGTACCTCATAGTGGTTTTGATTTGCATTTCTCTGATAATGAGTGATGTTGAGCATCTTTTCATGTGTTTGTTAGCCATCTGTATGTCTTCTTTGGAGAAATGTCTATTTAGTTCTTTGGCCCATTTTTTGATTGGGTCGTTTATTTTTCTGGAGTTGAGCTGTAGGAGTTGCTTGTATATTTTTGAGATTAGTTGTTTGTCAGTTGCTTCATTTGCTATTATTTTCTCCCATTCTGAAGGCTGTCTTTTCACCTTGCTAATAGTTTCCTTTGATGTGCAGAAGCTTTTAAGGTTAATTAGGTCCCATTTGTTTATTTTTGCTTTTATTTCCAATATTCTGGGAGGTGGGTCATAGAGGATCCTGCTGTGATGTATGTCAGAGAGTGTTTTGCCTATGTTCTCCTCTAGGAGTTTTATAGTTTCTGGTCTTACATTTAGATCTTTAATCCATTTTGAGTTTATTTTTGTGTATGGTGTTAGAAAGTATTCTAGTTTCATTCTTTTACAAGTGGTTGACCAGATTTCCCAGCACCACTTGTTAAAGAGATTGTCTTTAATCCATTGTATATTCTTGCCTCCTTTGTTGAAGATAAGGTGTCCATATGTGCATGGATTTATCTCTGGGCTTTCTATTTTATTCCATTGATCTATATTTCTGTCTTTGTGCTCTCACATCCATACACGACTACTGGAAAAACCATAGCTTTCACTAAACGGACCTTTGTTGGCAAAGTACTGTCTCTGCTTCTTAATGAGCTGTCTAGGTTGGTCATAACTTTTCTTCCAAGGAGTAAGCATCTTTTAATTTCATGGCTGCAATCACCATCTGCAGTGATTTTGGAGCCACCAAAAATAAAGTCTGTCATTGTTTCCACTGTTTCCCATCTATTTGCCATGAAGTGATGGGACCAGATGCCATGATCTTAGTTTTCTGAATGTTGAGCTTTAAGCCAACTTTTTCTCTCTCCTCTTTCACTTTCATCAAGAGGCTCTTTAGTTCTTGTTTGCTTTCTGTGATAAGGGTGATGTCATCTACATACCTGAGGTTATTGATATTTCTCCCAGCAATCTTGATTCCAGATTGTACTTTATCCAGTCCAGCATTTCTCATCATGTACTCTGCATGTAAGTTAAATAAGCAGGATGACAATATACAGCCTTGATGTACTCCTTTTCCAATTTGGAACCAGTCTGTTGTTACATGTCCAGTACTAACTGTTGCTTCCTGACCTGCATATACACTTCTCAAGAGGCAGGTCAGGTGGTCTGGTATTCCCATCTCTTTCAGCATTTTCCACAGTTTGTTGTGGTCCACACAGTCAAAAGGCTTTGGCATAGTCAATAAAGCAGAAATAGATGTTTTTCTGGAACTCTCTTGCTTTTTCAATATCCAATGGGTGTTGGCAATTTGATCTCTGGTTCCTCTGCCTTTCCTAAATCTAACTTGAACATCTGGAAGTTCACAGCTTGTGTGCTGTTGAAGCCTGGCTTGGAGAACTTTGAGAGCATTACTTTGCTAGATGTGAGATGAGTGCAATTTTGTGGTAGTTTGAGTGTTTTGGGCATTGCCTTTCTTTGAGATTGGAATGAAAACTGACCTTTTCCAGTCCTGTGGCCACTGCTGTGTTTTCCAAATTTTCTGGTATATTGAGTGCAGCACTTTCATAGCATCATCTTCCAGGATTTGAAATAGCTCAACTGGAATTCCATCACTTCCACTAGCATTGTTCGTAGTGATGCTTCCTAAGGCCCACTTGACTTCATATTCCAGGATGTCTGGTTCTAGGTCAGTGATCACACCATCGTGATTATCTGAATTGTGAAGGTCTTTTTTGTATAGTTCTTCTGTGTATTCTTCTCACCTCTTTTTAATACCTTCTGCTTCTGTTAGGTCCATACCACATCCAAGGGCAAAGAAGAATCCCTAGTAAGACAGTAGGAGGGGTGAAACTGTGTTTAGAATCAAACCCCATACACACCAGAGACACTCAGAGGGCTCAAACATACCTTGTGCACACCAGGATCCAGAGACCCCACATAGTCTGAGCAAGAACTGTGTTTGGGTGTCTCCTGAGATGGTATGGGTTAGCAGTGGACTGCTGTGGGGGAAGGGACTCTGGGTGCAGTAGACCTGGGTATGGCATAATCCCTCTTGGAGGAGGTCACCATTAACCCCATCACAGAGCTGCCAGAACTTATACAGGACTGGGAAACAGACTCTTGGAGAGCACAAAGGGAAACTTGTACGCACCAGGACCCCAGAGAAAGGAGCAATGACCCCACAAGAGACTGACCCAGACTTGCCATGAGTGTCCAGGAGTCTCTGGCAGAGGTGTGGGTTGGTGGTGGCCCGCTGAAGGGTTGGGGGCACTGAGTGTAGCAATGTGTGCATGGGACTTTTTCAAGGAGGTTGCCATTATCTTCATTACCTCCACCATAGTTAGTTGCTGCTGCTGCTGCTAAGCCACTTCAGTCGTGTCCGACTCTGTGTGACCCCATAGACGGCAGCCCACCAGGCTCCGTGGTCCCTGGGATTCTCCAGGCAAGAACACTGGAGTGGGTTGCCATTGCCTTCGCTGCCACTATAGTTTGGTCTCAGGTCAAATAACAGGGAGGGAACACAGCCCCACCCTTCAATAGAAAATTGGATTACAGATTTACTGAGCATGGCCCTGCCCATCAGAACAAGGCCCAATTTCCCCCTCAGTCAGTCTCTCCCATCAGGAAGCTTCCATAAGCTTCTTACCCTCTCCATCAGAGGGCAGACAGACTGAAAACCACAATCACAGAAAACTAACCAATCTGATCACATGGACCTCAGCCTTGTCTAACTCAGTGAAACTATGAACCATGTGGTGTAGGGCCACCCAAGATGGACAGGTCATGGTGGAGAGTCTGACAAAATATGGTCCACTGGAGAAGGGAATGGCAAACTGCTTCAGTATTCTTGCCTTGAGAACCCCATGAACATTATGGAAAGAAGACTCTGGCTTTAAAACAATTAAAACAATCAAGAGACAGAGAAAATAGCAAGTAAAACTGTATAATACAGGCTCAGTGCTGTGATTTGTAACTGAGAAGCAGCCAGGCTGGGCCTTTTGAAGGGAATCGCACTGAGGCTGGTGCTCACTGGAAGGCCAATGTAGTGAGAATAGAACTCTGCCACATGCTGATGCAGGATACCTGGAAGGGATCTTAGCCTCTGCATGGTGGGAAGTCGAGAGCCTGCAGCAGGGAAGGCACACAGTGAGTGTGAGTGCAGTAAAGATCAGCCACATGGTAAATGGAGATAACCTGGGGTCTTCAGAAGCTAGAGTCAGGGAGGCAGCCATATGCTTTGTCCGGGAGGCCAGGCTATGCTGAAGGCCTTGACCACACATGGTTCTGCAGCTCAAACATTTTGCCTGAGGTTAGGATTCTGGTCTTTTGAGTAGAGATTTTCTAATCACTCTTCAAACAATAGCAGCATTTTCCTGCCTCTTAGAACAATGCACTGAGCCCAGTGCCATCTATCTAAAATGCTGAGAGTCTGTGGCCTAGGAAACCCTACTTTCAGAGGCATTAAGATTCCAACTGCTAAAGGATTTACCTGTTCTGTATCATCCTATGCATTCAGGACATCAAATCCAGGTCCACTATGACTATAGATTTTCTTCATTTCTATCACACGAAGATTTCCCTCTCTTGCTATCAAACTTAGCTATAAATTTTTCATAACTTTTCAGATACTTCAAGTAGTGTGTCTATGTGTGTGATGTAAGGTGAAGGAAGCCTTTTGTATCTTATTTTGACTAGAAATTCTTAATTTATGTTTTTAAAAATCTTGAGTATGATCACTCTAATTCAGGGAATTACTACTTGAATAAACATGTTTGACAGGTGACATTAATAACGTTAAACTTTTGTTTAATAATTTAGAACAATTAGAACCCTTTCTTACCAAACCCGTCTTTGAAAGATTTTTGAATGGTAGTTTTAATGATGCTTCACTTAATGACAGTGTAAAGCATTCTTGTTCATGTTAAAATATGGCTTTGTTATCTTTTGGGGGTTATTTAAAATGGATTTTAATAAATTTCCAGTTCTCTTATTGATAAAATAAGAGACACAAATGGAAAAGGAATTCATTGAGTATCTCTTTTGACTGCTAATGAACTATTGGTAATTGCAAGAACAGAATTAATTCTCCTCTGCATAGGTGCTTTTGATTTTGGAATGTCAATAAAACCATATGATGTGTGATGCCTCAATATTTCTGTAATTTCTATTCAAATTACTTTGAAAATTCAATTCATACACTATGCTTCAACATTATATGGCCTTCCTTTGGCACATGTGTACAACTATTTACACAGATGCAAACAGAGGCAGTGAATTTGCATTACTTGGTATTTAATTATAACATCAGTGTTTGGATAATTCACAGTAAGTTTATATTAATTTCCATAATTAAAATTAAGCCACAGAATTCTAAGTTTCATTAAAGGCTACATTTTGAGAAATATTGTTTTGGGCTGAAGAATCTACTTTTCAACCAAGAGTAGGAGAGTAAGCCTACTAAGAACTTTGTCTTTATAGTGTGAATGAAGGCAAATCATATGGGGATAGTTTAAAATTCTCAGATTTGTCCCTGCACCAACACGTGGCTCTCTTGGTATCATATTCTCCCTAATTGGTTAGCATGCCATTTAGACTGAGCCTCTGTCTTAGGGAGAAATAAATCTAGTAAGATTAGGATTTTTTTTTTTTTTTTTAATTTGGAGAGTTTCAATGAGGATGACATAGTGCTGCTGCTGCTGCTGCTGCTAAGTCGAGTCAGTCATGTCCGACTCTGTGCGACACCATAGACGGCAGCCCACCAGGCTCCCCCATCCCTGGGATTCTCCAGGCAAGAACACTGGAGTGGGTGACATAGTAGTTTATCCTAAACTCAATTCCCTTTCTCTGTTATTTATATACACAGTAATACTAAATGAAATATTGAAGATATAACCAAAAAGTTTTGTCTCAAATACTACACACAATTCACTGTATACATATGAAATAGAACAGCCATAGAAGGTGGTGAGTTAGGGTAAAATTTGGGCCTTTCAGTTTCCAGGACAGATGTAGGCAGCAGTATCTGGAAGTCTAACAGAGACAAAACACACCATGGTAAGTAGAGTCTGGAGCCTTGATGTGCTCCTGCTTACTAAAGGATGCTGAAGAATCGTTGGCTGACAACTTGGATTCTGGCTTTAGAGGCAGCTTTGGGTTTAGGGAGATGGGGAAAGAATGACGGGGTGCCTCAGGATAAGAAACTGATTCAGACGACTTGCTGGCTCAAGGACTGGATCCATTGATATTATTACCTAATTACTTGGAGCAGAAGTCCCAAAATACCATTTTAAAACTTGAATGTCAGATTAGCGCAGGATGGTGGAGTAGAAGTACGTGCACTCACCCCTTCTTAGGGGAACACTGGAATGACAAACAACTGCTGGACAATCATGAACAAAGAAACACTGGAATCTACCAAAACAGTACCCCACATCCAAGGACAAAGGGGAAGCCATGGTGAGATGGTGGGAGGGGCACAATCATGATAGGATCAATTTCCACAGCAGGATGAAATTAATGTAATAAAAAGGAATAGAACTATAAGATCAAAAGAGTTTAAAGAAAAACATATTAAAAGTAGAAACTATGAAAAAGACTAAAATAAAATGATAGAAAATATATTAACCAAAATAAAGTAGCATGACAATATTTATATTTTAAGAAAACAGACCTTAAATGAAAAACAATTGAGTGAAATTGTATTGTATATAATATTTAAAGGAACAACCTGACAAGAAAATATAGCTATCATGAATTTGTAAATACCTACCAATGTAACTCAAATATGTATGTAACTCAAAAATGAACAGAATTAGAGGCTGACTTTCAGTATAGTGTGGTATGAGGCATTTAGGGAAAGCTCTCTCCCAGACAAACATCTTTTAAGCAGGTCAAAATTAGCAAAGGCAATCATTTAAAGTCTCCTGGAGGTTGACTGAAGGGCTCACAGCAAATCTGGAAGTATTTATTCAGCAAAACATACAGAAATTCAATAAGAACAATGAGGGGCCATGACATTCAAACTATGACTGCAGCCTTCTCCAGCAGCTCTTGCCTCACAGAAGAACTATTTCAGCTGGCTCAGCAGCCAAGTAGAAGTTCCCATCTCCCACAGCTCCCTAGGGTGAAAGAGCTATTCTGGGTGGTTTTGGCAGCCAATGAACATTGGCAGTTCCCATTTTCCACAGCTATGTCCTGTAGCAGATCTATATTGAGTGACTGGAGGCAGCCAGCCATGCCTGTTCCTCCACTGAAACTCTAAGCAGTAGGTGATATAGGCAGAGAAAGCTGGTTAGGAAGGCAGCTTCACTTTCCTGCTGATCTGTGTTGAAGGAAAGTGC
>NW_011494753.1:11216779-11219899 GCF_000754665.1 Bison bison bison | reverse complement strand
GCTCAGCAGGTCAGTGGCAGTTCCTATCTCTCTCAGCTTTCTAGAGCAGAAGACCTAGTCTGTGTATTTGTGCCAACTGTGAACAGCAGCCAGTCCTATCCTTCTTGGATCTGGGCTGCAGAGGATCCATCACTGCATGGTGGTGGCAGCCAGTGGTGACACCAGTTTCCCCTAGTTGCACACTTACACAGCTCCTACCCGACAGGGAAACTAGGTGGGCAGCCAGTGCAGAGAGAGTTCCTCATGTGCTCCAGCTTGTGCTCCTTAGCACCTCCTAGAAAGTGTGAAAATGTTACTCGCTCAGTTGTGTCTGACTTTTTGTGACCTCATGGACTGTAGCTCACGAGGCTTCTCAGTCTATGGAATTTTCCAGGCAAGAATGTTGGAGTGGATAGTCATTCCCTTCTCTAGGGAATCTTCCCAACCTCCCAGCACCTCCCAGGGGAAAGTCAAAGAAAGACTTAGAAGCTGGCAATACCCTGCCCTTGCAAAGGGGCCCAAATTTAGGATCAGACTGTGCAGCAATTTAAGACCCAGCACATTGATGTGGAAAAGAGAATTGAAAGAAAGCCTATCTACAGCCACAGATGTCCCCAGCGGTCAGGAAGATTATGTAGACAAATCTGTGTCCTCTGAGGAGAGGTATCAAGAATCCTACACACTTAGAGGGAAATAGGCCTCCCTGAACTGGGCCAGTCAACAGACAACAAACAACAGTAAATAACCTCACAGCAATTAGCAACAAACCTCAGAAGAAGGATCATCATTCAGAACTACTCCAATACATTATCTAAATTGCACAGTTTTAGGGAAAAAAAAAAAGAAACACGCCAAGAAATAGAAAAGTATTGGCCTATATGCAAGAAAAATAAGCAGGCAATATAATAATAGAAACTTCTTTCGGGGGGGAGGGGCCCAGACTTTGGGCTTGGCAGATGAATACTTAAGTAGCTGTTATAAATATGACCCAAAGAAAACTGTATTTTTAAAAATGAAAGGATGGTATGGTGACAATATCTAATCAAATAAATAACATCAATAAAGATTACAAAGAACAAAATAGAAGTTCTGGAATTGGAAATTATAATAATGAAAATTAAGAATTCTCTAAAGGAGCTTAACAGTCGATATGAGCCAACAACAAACTTGAAGATGGGTAATAGAGATTACGTAATCTGAAGAACAGAGAAAAAAATGAAGAAAAACAGACCCTCAGAAAAATCTGGGACACTATTAAACATATAGACATGTCTAATAATGGGAATACCAGAAGGAGAGGAGGGTGGGATAGGATCAGAAAAATATTTTTTAAGAAATGGTTGAAAACTGCTAAAGGGCTTAAGAGTAAAATTGAGGAGACAGATCAATGAACTGGTTCTCTCATTATGTTTATGTTGGTTAGCTAATTGATGTCCCATGTTTCTCTGAGGCTATGTTCCAATTTTCCTACAGTGAGGACATTCCTTCAGAAAATTCCTATTCTGGATGCAACTACAGATTATCATACTGAGTGAAGTAAATCAGAAAGAGAAAGACAAATACCATATGACATTACTTACATGTGATATGATGCAAATGAGCCTTTCTATGAGACAGAAACAGATTCATGGACATAGAGAAGAGACTGGTGGCTGCCAAGAGGTAGGAGGTTGGGGGAGAGATGGAACGGGATGTTGGGATTAGTAAATATAAGTTTTTATATGTAGAGTGGCTAAACAACAAAGTCCTACTATACAGCACAGAGAACTATATGCAATATCCTATGATAAACCATAATGGAAACGAATATTTTACAAAGAAGGTATATATATATACATGCATGTCTGAATCACTTTGCTATAAAGCAGTAATTAACACAATATTATACATCAATTACACTTCAATACAAAAATTCCTGTGCTGTATGTTCTAATGTCCTGAGTTAAAATGTCACTTGCCTTTACTGAGAAGATAACAAATCAATTGGAGAAATCAGTTTTATGCCATGAAAATTATTACATATTTTATCAAAGACGTTAGCTATCTTGTGGTTGTTCACTCTTATATTTGAAACACCCACACAAACTTGTCTATACAGATAATCATACAGGTTCAAATTCACACAATTCTTTGTGGGTTCCTAATTTTATTCTTTTTTTTCTCCGGTCTGAGTTCATTCTAACTTTAATATCTTCGACATTAACTTTTAAATAGTCACCAAAATTTCCTGTTAATACTTTGTTCAGATCAGATCAGTCACTCAGTCGTGTCCAACTCTTTGCGACCCCATGAATCGCAGCACGCCAGGCCTCCCTGTCCATCACCAACTCCCAGAGTTCACTCAGACTCACATCCATCGAGTCAGTGATGCCATCCAGCCATCTCATCCTCTGTCGTCCCCTTCTCCTCCTGCCCCCAATCCCTCCAGCATCAGGGTCTTTTCCAATGAGTCAACCCTTCGCATGAGGTGGCCAAAGTACTGGAGTTTCAGCTTTAGCATCATTCCTTCCAAAGAAATCCCAGGGCTGATCTCCTTCAGAATGGACTGGTTGGATCTCCTTGCAGTCCAAGGGACTGTCAAGAGTCTTCTCCAATACCACAGTTCAAAAGCATCAATTCTTCAGCGCTCAGCCTTCTTCACAGTCCAACTCTCACATCCATACATGACCACAGGAAAAACCACAGCCTTGACTAGACGAACATTTGTTGGCAAAGTAATGTCTCTGCTTTTGAATATGCTATCTATGTTGGTCATAACTTTCCTTCCAAGGAGTAAGCGTCTTTTAATTTCATGGCTGCAGTCACCATCTGTAGTGATTTTGGAGCCCAGAAAAATAAAGTCTGACATGGTATCCACTGTTTCCCCATCCATTTCCCATGAAGTGGTGGGACTGGATGCCATGATCTTCGTTTTCTGAATGTTGAGCTTTAAGCCAACTTTTTCACTCTCCACTTTCACTTTCATCAAGAGGCTTTTGAGTTCCTCTTCACGTTCTGCCATAAAGGTGGTGTCATCTGCATATCTGAGGTTATTGATATTTCTCCCGGCAATCTTGATTCCAGTTTGTGTTTCTTCCAGTCCAGCGTTTCTCATGATGTACTCTGCATAGAAGTTAAATAAACAGGGTGACAATATACAGC
>NW_011494753.1:11215185-11216120 GCF_000754665.1 Bison bison bison | reverse complement strand
ATTATGATTATCTGGGTCGTGAAGATCTTTTTTGTACAGTCCTTCTGTGTATTCTTGCCATCTCTTCTTAATATCTTCTGCTTCTGTTAGGTCCATACCATTTCTGTCCTTTATCGAGCTCATCTTTTCATGAAATGTTCCTTTGGTATCTCTGATTTTCTTGAAGAGATCCCTAGTCTTTCCCATTCTGTTGTTTTCCTCTATTTCTTTGCATTGATTGCTGAGGAAGGCTTTCTTATGTCTTCTTGCTATTCTTTGGAACTCTGCATTCAGATGTTTATATCTTTTCTTTTCTCCTTTGCTTTTTGCCTCTCTTCTTTTCACAGCTATCTGTAAGGCCTCCCCAGACAGCCACTTTGCTTTTTTGCATTTCTTTTCTATGGGAATGGTCTTGATCCCTGTCTCCTGTACAATGTCACAAACCTAATTCCATAGTTCATCAGGCACTCTATCTATCAGATCTAGGCCCTTAAATCTATTTCTCACTTCCACTGTATAATCATAAGGGATTTGATTTAGGTCATACCTGAATGGTCTAGTGGTTTTCCCTACTTTCTTCAATTTAAGTGAATCTGGCAATAAGGAGTTCATGGTCTGAGCTACAGTCAGCTCCTGGTCTTGTTTTTGCTGACTGTCTAGAGCTTCTCCATCTTTGGCTGCAAAGAATATAATCAATCTGATTTCGGTGTTGACCATCTGGTGATGTCCATATATAGAGTCTTCTCTTGTGTTGTTGGAAGAGGGTGTTTGTTATGACCAGTGCATTTTCTTGGCAAAACTCTATTAGTCTTTGCCCTGCTTCATTCCGTATTCCAAGGCCAAATTTGCCTGTTACTCCAGGTGTTTCTTGACTTCCTACTTTGGCATTCCAGTCCCCTATAATGAAAAGGACATCTTTTTTGGGTGTTAGTTCTAAAAGGTCTTGTAGGTCTTCA
>NW_011494753.1:11214601-11215085 GCF_000754665.1 Bison bison bison | reverse complement strand
AGCGTAACTGGTTGGGGCATAGACTTGGATTACTGTGATATTGAATGGTTTGCCTTGGAAACGAACAGAGATCATTCTGTCGTTTTTGACATTGCATCCAAGTACTGCATTTCGGACTCTTTTGTTGACCATGATGGCTACTCCATTTCTTCTGAGGGATTCCTGCCTGCAGTAGTAGATATAATGGTCGTCTGAGTTAAATTCACCCATTCCAGTCCATTTGAGTTCGCTGATTCCTAGAATGTTGACATTCACTCTTGCCATCTCTTGTTTGACCACTTCCAATTTGCCTTGATTCATGGACCTGACATTCCAGGTTCCTATGCAATATTGCTTTTTACAGCATCGGACCTTGCTTCTATCACCAGTCACATCCACAGCTGGGTATTGTTTTTAGTTTGGCTCCATCCCTTCATTCTTTCTGGAGTTATTTCTCCACTGATCTCCAGTAGCATATTGGGCACCTACTGACCTGGGAAGTTTC
>NW_011494753.1:11198130-11214501 GCF_000754665.1 Bison bison bison | reverse complement strand
ATTTTGCCTTTTCATACGGTTCATGGGGTTCTCAAGGCAAGAATACTGAAGTGGTTTGCCATTCCCTTCTCCAGTGGACCACATTCTGTCAAATCTCTCCACCATGACCTGCCCGTCTTGGGTTGCCCCACGGGCATGGCGTAGTTTCATTGAGTTAGAAAAGCCTGTGGTCCTAGTGTGATTAGACTGACTAGTTTTATTTGAGTATGGTTTCAGTGTGTTTGCCCCTCTGATGCCCTCTTGCAACACCTACCGTCTTACTTGGGTTTCTTTTACCTTGGGCATGGGATATCTCTTCACAGCTGCTCCAGCAAAGTGCAGCCATTGCTCCTTACCTTGGACGAGGGGTATCTCCTCACCGCGGCCCTTCCTGACCTTCAGTGTGGGATAGCTCCTCTAGGCCCTCCTGCGCCCACGCAGCCATGGCTACTTGGACATGGGGTTGGTCCTCCCGGCCACCGCCCCTGGCCTCAGACACGGGGTAACTCTTCTCGTTGCAGCCCCTGGCCTCGGGCGTGGGTTGCTCCTCCCGGCCGCCGCCCTTGTTACACGCTAGTAAATTTATTGTTGGCGTATTTTAAAAATTCTTGAAATAAACAAAATTAAAGTTATCTGTTCTGTCTCTAGGAGAATTTGACTATGGTAGACTCGTTATGTTTGTTCTAACGTCCATCTAAGTTTCTTCCTTCCCATTAACTAGATTTACCAGTAATTCTACAAATAGTGTGTATACTTAATGTGACTGCAAATAGATTTGAACGTTCTGAAGAAATGTTCTAATCTTCTAAATAAGGCCTAGCATGGAGTTTCTTGACTTTGATGACCTTTTCATGATTGAAATTGTTAGCTCCATGGGTTGAAGACACAAGGAAGAGAACATTTCAGAATTTAGGATTGGACTCCCCAGGGCATAGGACCCATTCAGGTTCAAAGAAGCAAAGCTGACTCTTGTTTTCATAGACATGTTTGCCTTTATAAAGTATGATGCTGCATTTTCAAATTCACATTATTTAATTAGCATGTAATATGTGTAAAGATGTCCAGAGACTTTTTCTTCTTCTCCTTCCTCCTACTTTTCTTCTTCCTTCCCTCCGCTTCTTCTTTCTCTTTTTTTCTATTACTTTTCTGCCTATTTTCTAGATTCTCGTGATCTTTTACCCTTTACTTTTCCTTTTATTCTTTTTGTCATTATCTTTTGCTGGCTAACTGGTTTCAAAGCATTTCTTTGTAACTAAAATTACCTGGGAGAGGTTGTCTGTATTTATACAAAGCAGTATTAAATTCATGAATCTCACTTCTACTTTTGACTTTACTTCCTCAGCATCCTTCACTGTGCCACCAAAGAATAGTGACCTTGAATGGCATATAGATAAGGAAATTCATTTTCTTTTGCCAAAAGCTATGCTTCCATTGACCTATAGAGACACATAGTTCAATTCCAATTATAGTAATTCTGAACGTTGCAAGACACAGGCATTATGCACTGAAGCATAATTGCATATTAAAAACACTTGAGAGAGTGTACCTAGTCCATAAAGTTGGTGATGGTCCTATTTCTCTCACTGGGATTTTAAACTCTCCCTAGGATATGACACTTTGGAACTATAGCCTTCATAAAACAGATGAAGCCATGGAGGCCACAACAGTTCACCAACTGACCCATGGTCATAACACCCAAGAGAGAAGAACCATAGTAATTGTTCACGTTCATTCAGACTTATCAAAATCTTACTCACTGGACCTTGAGTGAGATAACATTAAGTGCTGTCTCCTTTTATTGGAGAATTTGATATTTCACTCTCCAGAGGTTATTGTCTAGGATTTGAGGAGCTAGTTCTCATAAACAGCCTCATGTAAGAAACAATACTGGGTTTGAAGAAAGAGTGTGATGTGTACTATTATCTAAAGACTTGTGTTTTAGCAATGACTTATTGATGCCCACTGGGTCCCTGGAACTTATGCATATCCTACTATCTGAAGGGTAGCTTAAACCCTGAGTCTGTTTTCTGTGGCTGTCTTATGGAAAAGCAACAGTGTGAAATTATCAAAAGACTATGCCAAGTCAAAGGAGAAAAGGAAAGAATGTTCTATAAAGGTTGACAAGGAGGATGACATGGAGCTTATTAGGAATTAGGAATGCTACTTGTTTAAAAGCTTTTATTATTTCTAGTGTGAATTTTCATGACTGATGTGAGAAGGTGGAGGGGAACAATTTTTTTAAAAAAGCGAAAAAATCCTAGTTGATTCTGTTGGTTTCTTGGCTTGTAAATAGTTACCCTCAAACTGACTGAAATGATCATGACAGGGGCTTCAGAGAGTTGAACAGGGAGCAAAGACATCTTCATTTAGAAAAGTGGAAGGCATTTGGTGAGCAATGGTAGGAGCACAGAGATCATCTGACACGGCAAGATTTATAACTATGGGAACATGAAGGCTCAGGAATCATTCTGAGGTTTGACAAACGCTCAAAGTAAAACTAGACCTTGGAAGAGTTCATGTTGATGGGACTGAGTGGAGAGGGAAGAGGTAGAGAGAGAAAAGTAAGGAGATATATCAATCAATTGATTGATAACTAGGTAGAATGACAAAGAGAGAGAGAGTAAGGGAGGAACGGAGAAAGAGAGAGAGAGAACAGAATCACTACAGACCACCATGGAGATGCAGTATTAAGTCTTTACTTCCATTTAGAGGTGTGGAAGTACCACATGTCAGCAGAATCTTGGGAGAGGATGGGACCAATTGATTTTGTAATGCAGAGCTATGGAAAGAGGTGGGACAGAGTGGGGAAGAACTCTAAGTAAACAGGACTCATATTGGCAGCAACTTCTTTAGAGTAAAGGAAACTACAGAAACATTCATCTACCCCTGATGAGTGATTATATGCAATATAATTGATACCTTTAAATATATATATATACATATATATATACACATACACACACACACACACAAAGATAATCTGGGGCCAGAAATGTAAGCTTACCCTCATGTCAAATGCCTGTTACTTTGTGTGACAGCTCATGTCTCATATGGACCCTGTTTTTTGCTTTGAAGCCTGTCTTTGAACCTGTTGCCTCAGTGGAAATGTGAGAGTACGAGCTATCTCAATGAACCTTTCTTTGTTCTCACTCCTTCTAACATCAGCAGGACAAGTACAGAGATGACAGGTGAACTATATACCTCTTTTCTACTGTTCTTTACAATCCTAGATGAAACTTAGAAATAAGAGGCCAGCTACCTGTTTTTCTTTCTGAGTCCTACAGTCCGGCTTCCATAGTCAGTGCTGTTCCTGTTCTTTTCTTCTAAGTTAGAGAGTTGGGAAAGTTTCTCAAACCAGGATGCCAGCCATAGAGGAGATAGGAGACTGGACAGAGAGAGGACTCCTTTTCCAGCTGGACCTTAGTCATCATTAGCACAACTAAGGCAGAGAGATATGAGAGGAAAATGGGCTTCCTCTGTCTTCTTAGAGAGCCGTTCTATCCCCTGCAAAGAATCTGCCTCCCAGTGCAGGATATGCCAGAGACTTGGGTTCGATCCCTGGGTCAGGAAGATCCCCTGGAGTAGGAAATGGCAACCCACTCCAGTATTCCTGCCTGGAGAATCCCATGGACAGAGGAGGCTTGCGGGCTACAGTCCATGGGGTCACAAAGCATCTGACACTACTGAGTGACTGAGCATGCACACACAAACACACATATACACATAGTATGTTATATGAACTTTATTAAAATGAAATAAGTGATGTACTCGCAAGTACAGTCAAGGGGCAGCTTGTCCCTCAGTTCAAAAGTTGATATGTGTCATATTTAAAGTGAATATCTTTTACCTGTTTTAGACTCCCCAATGTTTTAGACTCCCCTACCCTGTCATCTGGAGAAGGCAATGGCACCCCACTCCAGTACTCTTGCTTGGAAAATTCCATGGACACAGGAGCCTGGTAGGCTGCAGTCCATGGAGTTGCTAAGAGTCGGACACGACTGAGCGACTTCACTTTCACTTCTCACTCTCATGCATTGGAGAAGGAAATGGCAACCCACTCGAGTGTTTTTGCCTGGAGAATTCCAGGAATGGAGGAGCCTGGTGGGCTGCTGTCTATGGGGTCGCACAGAGTCGGACATGACTGAAGCGACTTAGCAGCAGTAGCAGCAGCAGCAGCAACCCTGTCATCAAACATATTCACAGAGCTGCAGTTCAATATGGGTCTTTCAAAAAAAACCTTAGAGATCAGCTAGTTTGGCCCCTTTCTATGCTTTTCAAAAGAGGAAACTAAGGCATAAAAAGGTTGGCAGATGTTGCCAGGTAGGGGCCAATTAGATGTGGGAAGAATCAGGTCTAGAATCCAAGTCTTCCAATTCTCAGCCTAGCCTTTCTCCTGGTTGCTCTGCTATTTCAAGCCATTTGTTATAAGAACTCTTTTAAACAAACAAACAAAAAACTCTTAACTTCTGTCCAACTTTTAGGTCCTCAGTTCAGTTCAGTTCAGTCGCTCAGTTGTGTCCGACTCTTTGCGACCCCATGAATCGCAGCATGCCATTTTATGTCCTCACAGGCTATCAAATCCATTTTAAGTATCTTAAAAATGGGAGTTTTAGGAAGTCCACATATTTCTTTCGGTGCTGTGGGTTTTACTTGTTTCTTTGGTTTGTTGTTTCTTTTAATCTTCCCTCACAGTGAGGTTTTATTACTGTAGAATGAAGCATTTTATAAACTCAGATTTAGATTTCTAGAAAAGATTAATTAAACTCAGATTTAGATTAATATAAAACAGTGGCTCAGGGCTTGGTGCTAGAATTCCATAGCTCTGGTTTAAATCCAGATTATACCCCTTTGCTAATCGTGTGACCCTGGGCAAGTTCTTTAACCTCTTGAAGCCTCAGTTTCCTCACCCTTCAAAATCCTGGTATTAATAACACTTTATCATAATGCTATTGTGTTGATTAAATGAGGTAAAGAATATGTAATGCATTAGCATAGTGGCAGGCTCATAGCAAATACTCAATTATATGTCGGCTTTGTGCATGTGTGTGTATGCTTATATGTGTGTTATGCTTATATGTGTGTTTATGTGTTTATCTGCCAGGAACCACTTTTAGCTTTATTTCTGTGATGTGGGATTAGGACTGATTATGACAGATAGCACTTAGCTCTTCAAGGCACAATTATAAACATGTATAAAAAATAAGACACTTTGTAAGCAAACACAATAGTTTAACGTGTCATTTTGGAGATGCTATTCCAGCATTTTGAAAAGAATGTTGTGGAGAAAGTTAGGCATTTCAGATAATAATAGATATTATGCAAAAAAACGCATCATTAGCTAAATGATTAAGAAAGGCTGGCTTACACAAATTGAAAACCTTTTTTTCTCCTCTATAGGATTTCTCAGAGTTTTAACTCATTAAAAGATGTTGTGATGTCCAAAAATGGAATATTTGGCTAGGAAGCTTGTTTGTCTTCAGACAGCTCATGGACCTAGGCAGTCATTTTAGGTAAAGCTGCTTTATTTTTATTCTAGTTGTACACCCACAGTTTAGATCTCTTTTGGAAGTCTCTTGAGGGAATCACCTTGGACTTCTGTGCCACTGAGGCTTAGTTTTTGTAAGATTTTTTTTAATTAACAAAAATGAAGTACATTTTTACTCTGACATCTTAATTTTCCCTTATTTTTATTTTTAATTATGATAAAATGTACTTAATAAAAAGTTAACAGCATAACTAGTTTTAAATGCGCAGCTCAGTGAGTACTCACAGTGAGTATATTCACACTGTTATGCAGCCAATCTCCAAAACTCTTTTCATCTTGCAAAATGAAACTGTATTGCATTAAACAATTCCCCATTCCCTCCTGCCCCCAGCCCCTGTCAGTCACTTTCTGTGTCTATGAATTCGACTATTCTAAATACTTTACATACGTGGAGTCATACGATGTTTGTGACTAGCTTATTTCACTTACCAGCTTCCCTGGTGGCATGGTGGTAAAGATTCTACCTGCCAATGCAGGAGATGCAAGGATTGATCTTTGAGTTGGGAAGACCCCCTGGAGTACAAAATGGAAACCCACTCCTGTATTCCTGCATGGAAAATTCCATGGATAGAGGAGCTGGTGGGCTACAGTCCATGGAGTTCCAAAGAGCTGGACATGACTGAGCAGGCACGCACTCACTGTTTCACTTAGTACTGATCGGAAGGATTAATGCTAGCTGTTGTAACAGACTAGTCTGAAACCTTCATTCCTCGACAATGAGGTGCTTATTTTATAATTTATATAGAGACAAGTATGGGTCAGTGATCTTCCTACATTATACCCTTTAGAATTCATGATCTCTAAGGTCACTGGAGAAGAAGGGGATTACAGAGGATGAGATGGTTGGATGGCATCACTGACTCAATGGACATGAGTGTGGGTAAACTCTAGGAGTTGGTGATGACTCAATGGACATGAGTGTGGGTAAACTCTAGGAGTTGGTGATGGACAGGGAGGCCTGGCGTGCTGCTTGGGATCACAGTCAGACACGACTGAGCGACTGAACTGAACTGAACTGAAGGTCACTGCAGGTTGGGAAATGAAGAATGGAATAGCAATTAGGCTCCTAACTGCCTCAGCTTTCCCTGAGGTGACCCATACCACTCTTTATTGGAGAAGCCTACTTACACAGAAATATAGGAAGTCCCATGGAATTTGGGGTGTGTGTGCTGACTTTGTGATACATGTTTAGTGAATTTATGCTTGGCACCCCACTCCAGTACTCTTGTCTGGAAAATCCCATGGATGGAGGAGCCTGGTAGGCTGCAGTCCATGGGGTCGCTAAGAGTCAGACACGACTGAGCGACTTCACTTTCACTTTTCACTTTCATGCATTGGAGAAGGAAATGGCAACCCACTCCGGTGTTCTTGCCTGGAGAATCCCAGGGATGGTGGAGCCTGGTGGGCTGCCGTCTATGGGGTCACAAAGAGTCGGACACGACTGAAGCGACTTAGCAGCAGCAGCAGCAGCAGTAAACACAATAGTGACTAGTTGTTATGACTTTATTAAATTAACATTTGTTAAGTGGAGCACAAGGTGTTGGATGGTGAGCCAAAGTTCAAAAAGAGACCACATGAGGAACTGAAATAGAGATGGTTATTACTTCTAGGTCCTGAAGGAGGTACTTGGCACACCTCCAGAGGCCATGCAGGGAGGTCAGTGGCAAAGTGCAGAGAGAAAAAGGCAGGACTTGCAGCTTATGGTTTCATTAGAGTCAGTGAGTAGAGTGCTTTTGGGTTTCCCAGCTAATGCTAGATGGGTCAATTCAAACCAAAAGAGTTAGGTTTTGGAAAGCCCCATGAGGGGTGGGGGGCGTCTTACCTAAGGGGCATATAAGGCATGCAAGTGCTGGGAGGCATGAAAGTCTGTTGATAACAACAGTGATCAGCGGTCAGGGGACAGTGTTGGGGGAGTCATATCAGGAACCTGTATTTGTTTGACTCTGAAGGCTGCTCTCTAGTACATGAGCTCGTATTGGGGTGGGGCGTTGGACTAGTGTCAGTTTAAGGACTCTGAAGTTTACTAAACCAAAATAAAAGCAGAGCCAGTGATACCATGGATTAGCTTAGCCAAACTCTCAACACTATCTATATTTGAAAAAATAGCAATAAATATATGTGTGTGATTTATTTAGCTTACAAAACTTGGTGGACATACAAATTCATAAATCTCTTGCAATAACTGTGGTGTATCAGGATTTTGCTGATAAGTTGGTTTCCTATTGTCTATCAATATCAAATAGCACTAATTTTAACTATAAGAGAATTGAAGTATGAAATTATGCCTTTTTAATTTCCAGATAAGACCAAGGCTAAGTTCAGATGAGTATATTTATTGGTTTTGAAAATCTCTTTGAAAGAGAACTTTAATGGTAATTTTTTTTCCCAGAGTTGCTCCTGTGATGAACTTAATTTCAGTTATTTTGATGTGGGATTTTGGAATTATTCCTTACTATGCATTCTTCTTTGCCTGTGTTCTGCAATAAATTAAGCTTGCCACTTTGATTCGAAATTTTCTGGGTTGGTATAGTTATTTGGACCAATTGATCATGCCTTAAAGTTGTTTTTAGTAACAGAGATATTCATTAACTCTTATGCATAAATCTGAATTACATTCAGTTGGAAAACTCATGGCATATATACTTTATAGCTAATGTTCAATTGTCCATAATAATTATATGAAGACTGTGCCTACATTATACCAAAACATTTGATTAAAAAGTGCTAACCTTATGATACTGACTGTTTAGCATATAGACAAAGACAAAACAAGAGTTATTTGAATGATTCCAACTTATAAAAACTACTGAATTCCATCAAAACATATTATATATTGGAACACAGTGACAGCACATAACACTATTGCTTTATGCTTTATTACAAAGGCTAATTTTAGCCCCTAACATAGTTTGTGGTGGCCTTGTCTAACACATTTGAGAAAAATAGATATTAGTTTCCACCTTGCTGTGAACTCACTTGGGAAGCCTCAACTTCCTTTTTTCAAAAACAAAACCAATATCCAGTTACTGTAAAAATATTTTTGTCAGTAACTGGAATCTATTTAAAATTATATTTCTACAATAAGAAGCATGAAGATAATCCTGCAATATCAGGCTTTCTGATGCATTTTGAACATACTTAAAATTATATATAATCTTTAATTAATACTAGATCAAGTTTTTATGAAGTTATAATCCAGAGTTATGATTTACAGATCACTTGATTTTTTTTTGTATTAAATTTGGAGAATGGATATCCATAATGGATGCGATGCCATAGGATTAGTTGCAGATGTCCATTGGGCAAAGATGTTTAGGAAATTCTCCAACATGAAGAAATATAGGGGCGCAAATTCCCTAGAAGAAACAGGAATAACAAAATCAGTTTTGACCAGATACATATGGATGAAGGAAAAGTTTGAGATTTTTTTGTGCTATTTTCAGGGATTCCAATTACAATGTGAAATCTTTGTAGCCCTAACAGATTATTTGCAAAATGCATTTCTCAGCTAAAACTACACATTTTGGTTTCTGTTAGATTAGTTTCTGTCATTCTGGCAGCTGGGCTGGCTCATGCTCATTTAATCACCTTTGTCATTACAGAAACCAGAGTAAAATGACATGCCTAAGTTCACACAAGAGTCAGGGATAGGAAGAAAATTAGTAAAATGTTCGGTCCACTAGCTTCCCGGTTGATACATAATCCACAGAAACATCATATGTTGTTT
Organism: Bison bison bison; assembly: GCF_000754665.1. Lineage (NCBI taxonomy): Eukaryota > Metazoa > Chordata > Mammalia > Artiodactyla > Bovidae > Bison > Bison bison. Next base: position 11,205,250 of record NW_011494753.1, on the reverse strand, counting down.
ATATCAAGTTATTTGAAATTCTTCCATGTTGTTTCTCATTAGGAATATGTTTTCCCAACACACTTTTCTTTTTTTTGCTAGAGAGGAAATATGAATTAATTTCTTGCCAGTTCTGTGCATAGTCCTACTTTCGTCTATATTAAATGCATCCTAAACATGCTATAGGTTTGTTTTGGATTGTTTATAGAAACATACTGGGAAGGAAAGGAAATGATTGCTAAGCTGGATTTCAGTAAGGGAGTAATCAGAGGCTTTCATAGAGCTCATTTCATTCTTTATTTATGATTTATAGTTGTTTCTTTAACAGCCTGCAAGGTACATGAAGGATCATAAGCCAGAAAACTATGAAAACATACATAAATATTTATTCAAATGTGCTATTTTTCACCTGATAACAATGTCTTTTTTTAAACTTTTCTCTGTCGGAGTGTATTTTTCAGAGCAGTTCACTCAAGTGTTGTTTTTTTTTTTTTTTTTCCTTCTGATTTGTTTTGCTTTTATTCATTTTTGCAAATTACTGGAAAAGAGGCAAAAGTTTTATTCTTCCAGAAGAAATTGCACTCACTGCAACTTTAGCATGCCCTAAGTTGAAATGCATGAGGATGTGATAATGATGCTGTCACTACTGTTTCCAGCAGAGCAGAGGTGAGAGGCAAAGCAAGGAAACAATCAGGTCACACATCGAGTCCTGCCTTCGACATAATCTGAAGCATAAAAGAGCCTTGCACAGATCTGGGATTTATAGTATCATCCTCAAAGCAGGATGTGTGTGTGTGCCCTTTTTTTATTCCTTAATAATCTCTCTAGAGATGTTCATATTATGTCTAACAGTGGATTGAGAAGTGAAAAATTCAAACAACTACAAACAAAAATTGTTTTGATTCCAGTGAACCAGTTGTACTGGCTTTAATGTTTTCATTGTTTCAATGTTGCTAATTTGAGCCAGAATTAGAAAATATGTGCACTTAATGATAAGCCAAAACATCCCTCTTTCAATGGTATTAAATTTAGATCCTATGAAAGGTATAGCATATTGAGAGCATGGTCATCCCAGACATCACTTGGGTGACTGTGTTAACAATTGCAGTAAAGTGGATGGGTTCTAGAATCAGAATGCCTGTATACAAACTATGGCCCTGCCCCCTCTCTAGCTGTGTGACCCTAGGAAACTTACTTAACCTTTCTGGAACCCAATTTCTTTCTCCATAAAATGTGAGTATTGACAAAATCTACCCTAGTTTTGTTATTGGAATTAAATGTGCTCAACCATTCAGCTATAAAATGTGTACAGGGCTTAGTACATTCCAGACACTTGTGCTTCGTTGCTCAGTCGTGTCTGACTTTTTGCGACTCTGAACTGTAGCCCGCCAGGCTCCTCTGTCCATGGGATTTGCCAGGCAAGAATGCTGGAGTGGGTTGCCATTTCCTTCTCCTGCAGATACTTAATACTCAGGAAAATTAGCTAATATCATTAAGCAAAGTCTCACTAAAGATTTTACAACTGACTGACATCTCATTAGAGAATCCTAGTTAGGGATTCAACAGTTATGTCCAGAAGAACAGTAAGTCCATTAGCATCAAAGGTTCATATTCATACATGCTTTTTGAAGATGCTAAATACAAAATAAGCTCATAGTGATTGAAGCAAAGATACCTGTTGACTTGCTAAAATATAATAAAGTAATGCATATTACTTACAGAAGAAAATAAAATTGATAAATGTTAGAAATGTTGAACAATCTCTGATTTTCAGTGAAAGAAAAATATTACCTCATCCAAAGCCAAGGCATAGCTTGGTTCAAGGCAGACTCTCTGCACAGAAAAGGCTGCTTATGAAATCTGTGACAGAAATCCCAAGTTATATCCATCACTCTATTTAATAGCAAGAATTCCAGAGGGGATGGAATTTTTTGTTTTGTTTTAAATGTCAAATATTTAATGCTTGAATGCCCATTGCTTAACATTTGCTATCTGGCATTGTATGATATATCTAATATACACCAATATTCATGGAAGTATGAAATAAGAGTAAATATTTTAACAGCAGAAGCAAAACAAAAAATAGTCCCACAGAGAGTTTGTATTCCCAAATATATGTGATTGTCAGTAGCTATCATTCTCTTTGTTTGCAACCTGGCCTAAGTCATTCAATCAGACTTCTCCACGGCAATATTTAACACTAGAAAACAGCATAGAAGCATCCATTTCCTGAAATAAAGAGTAAACATTTTTGAGCATGCAAGAGCTCAGGTGTAATCATTGTGAGGCCTTCTTCAAGACACTACGGGATGCTGATGTTCTGGCGATCAAAAGATGAATAATATATATAATGTATGAATAATATATATGTAGTTGCTAAGCATACTCTGAAAATGAAAAGTAATGAGAAAGGTCTAATCATTCTCGACAAAATATTTTATGAACCTCCAATAATTAAAACAATGTGATGATGCTATGTGAATAGACGGTTAGTTGAAAGGAATATCCAGATAGATAGATACGTATGTTATACATGTTAAAAGTGCCATTTCAAATTGATGGGGAAAAGACAGAAAGATAGATTATTCAGTGAATGATATTGTATCCCACAGATGGGCAATACCAAAGAATTTTCAAACTACCATAATTGTGCTCATTTCACATGCTAGCAAGGTAATGCTCAAGATCTTTCAAGCTAGGCTTCAGCAGTATGTGAACCAAAAATTTCCAGATGTATAAGCTGCACTTTGAAGAGGCAGAGGAACTAGAGATCAAACTGAGAGTATGTGTTGGATCATGGAAAAGCAAGGAGTTCCCAAAAAACATCTATTTCTGCTTTATTATGCAAAAGCATTGACTGTATGGATCATAACAAATTATGGAAATTTCTTCAAAAGATGGGTGTACCAGATCACCTCACTGCCTCCTGAGAAACCTGTATGTGAGTCAAAGGCAACAGTTAGAACCAGACATGTAATAACTGACTGGTTCAAAATTGGGAAAGGAGTACAACAAGGCTGTATATTGTCACCCTGCTTATTATTTAACTTATATGCAGAGTACCTCATATGGAATGGTGGGCTGGATGAACCACAAGCTGGAATCAAGATTGCCTGGAGAAATATCAACAACCTCAGATATGCAGATGATGCCACTCTAAGGCAGAAAGTGAAGAGGAACTAAAGAGCCTCTTAATGAGGGTGAAAGAGGAGAGTGAAAAAGTTGGCTTAGAACTCAATATTCAAAAAATGAAGATCATGGCATCTGGTGCCATTACTTCATGGCAAATAGAAGAGGAAAAGTGGAAGCAGTGACAGATTTTATTTTCTTGGGCTCCAAAATCACTGCAGACAGTGACTGCAGTCACAAAATTAAAAGATGCTTGTTCCGTGGAAGGAACCAACCAGTGAGGTTGCTTAGCCCAGTCCGACTCTTTGCGATCCCATTACCCGTAGCCTACTAGGCTCCTCCATCCATGGAATTTTCCATCAAGAGTACTGGAGTGGGTTGCCATTTCCTTCTCCAGGGGATCTTCCCGACAAGAGGTCAAACCCAGGTCTTCCGCATTGCAGGCAGACACTTTACTGTCTGAGCTACCAGGATAGCCCCCTTCCATGGAAGGAAAGTTATGAGAAACCTGCATTTCCTTCATTGCCAGGCAGATTCTTTACCACTGAGCCACCTGGGAAACCCATGACAAATCTAGATAGCATATTAAAAGCAGAATCACTTTTCCAACAAAAGTCTGTATAGTCAAAGCTATGATTTTTCCAGTAGTCATCTTCAGATGTGAGCACTGGACCACAAAGAAGCAAATTCCAGGAGATGGTGGAGGACAGAAGAACCTGGTGGGCTATAGTCCATGGGGTTGCAAAGAGACAGACGTGACAATGCCTGCACAATTATGAGGCTGCCATTTCCTGTGGCAAAGTAAAATCTAAAAGGGTAAAATTTGAAGGCACAAATAAAATCATAAAGGTAAAAGACAACCTATTAGAAAAGAATTTTAAATAATCTTTTATCAAGGAAGAAATGTCTTAGTATGACCCAGAAAAAGCATAATCATAAAAGAACTGATTAATACATTTGCCCCTGTAAAATTAAAAATGACTTAATTAAAGAAAATAAAGACCAACTTGGGAAAAAAATTTGCAACTCATATCACAAAAAAACCAATTTTTCTATTATATAAAGAATACCTACAAATTATTATTAAAATGAAAATAGAAAAATTGAAACAGTGTATATACTCACAGAACAGGGATCTAAATGGCCGTAAATATGTAAATAGTTGTACATTATGAGAGAAAGGTGTATTATAATTGCAGAGGAATACTATATTTAGACTGGTAAGTATTAAAAAGATTGACAATGCACTATACCCATAACTGTGTTAGGGAATAATATAAATAAGTATGATTTATATGCTGGGCAATATAGTATAGTCATATAGCAAAGATGAAAAATACCCATATCCCTTGACTTAGAAATTCTGTTCAAAATATTTCTTCTGCAAACTGCAACATGCATGACATATGTACAGTTTATTATTATAGCATCATTTATAATAGCAGAAGATTAAAAACATCAAAATGTTGATGGGGATCAATTGGTTGAGGGGACCAATTAAATACATAATATAGAGGCACACAACGGAAGAGGGAAAGGGGATAAAAATTTTTGTTTCATGTATCGATATGGAAAGATGTCCAATATACAATGAGTGAAAAATGGAACGATCAGAAGAGTACATGCTACCATTTGAAGAAAAAAATGTAAAACAACAAAATGCATATATGTCTATTTTACTTCTCCAGATGCACACTGAAAAACTAGGTAACAGTTTACGGAGGAGAACTGTGGCTAGGGTTATAAGTAGGGAGGGAAATTCATTTTAGACCCTTTTGGCACATTCTTGAATGTTATAGGATTAGTATTTATTTCCTTTAGAATGAATTAAGTTTATATTAAAAATTTGAAGTATTCATTTGTATTCTCAATGAAAATGGTTCTGGAATGGCTCGAATGGAACAGGTTGAGAGGATAATGCCAGGGGAGTGAGACATTGGAGAAAAAACTGTAAAACATAAATGTAGAAACATACACGTTTTTAATAGGTTTGTGCTTGAGGTTCTAGATGAGTGCAATAGGATTAGGAGGATTTTTTTCTAAGAAAGGTAATAGATAAGGATTGACAATAAGATAAATATAGAGAATATAACAATTGTAAAGATAGATAATATTACAACATGTTTTCATGTTGTTGGGAGATGAAACACTAGATTTTTTTTTTTTTTTCCTGATAGGAATTAGATGAAAGTACTTGCTATCGGGCTTCCCTGGTGGCTCAGTGGTAAAGAATCCACCTGCCAATGTAGGATGGAACATGAGTTCCATCCCTGATCCGGGGACATCCCACAAGTCGCGGAGCAACTAAACCCATGCACAACAGCTACTGAGCCTGGGCGCCACAGCTGCTGGTCCCAAGTAGCACAACTACTGAAACACCCACACCCTGGAGCCCAGGCACCACAGCTAGGGAGTAGCCCCTACTCTTCACAACTAGAGAAAAGCCCACACAGCAACCAAGACCCAGGACAGCCAAAAATAAATCAACAAAGACAATTAAAGAAAATTTGTTAAAAAAAAAAAAGTACTTACTATCTATGAAGACCACTCCTCCATGGTGGCAATCATAATATTGCTTGTGTATCTATTTATATTATGAAAGAGGGTGAGGAGGATAATTGAACAGTTCAGACAAAGTTGCATGGTCATGGGAAAAGATAATCCTGGTGGGGTCAGGAGTATGATATACTATGTCCACCCTGTTATTCCTGTTTGAGGTTTTACCAATATTCATAATATGTGCTGGTTGGGATTGTGAGCAGATGAGGAAGTGACAAAAGACATTCTGTAGGTCTAGTTCTATAAAACAAGTAGAACACCATTACCTTGTGAAAAAGAGGTGAGAAGTTATGAAATGTTTCTATTAAGGATCTATAATTATGTAGAGATTTATTTTCCTTTTCATTCTAATATGCATTCTACTTTTATAATTTGTCTGTAACTTTGGGGGAATTTTATTTTGTTTTTTGAATATGGTCCATACCATCCAATTCACACCCAGCATTCATATCCATTCATATCCATGGCCATTCATATCCACGTCTTCTCTACTCCTATGCCTTTTTGATCTACTATTCCATGGCTTTCTATTTCCACCTTGTGAAAATAATTCCAAGTTTTCACCAATGGGATCTCCACCTTATTCCACTTCAGCTTCATTTTCGGTCCCCTCAACTGACAACACAGATAATTGGGAGGACTTACTGCATACTGGTTTTCCCTCATAGCTCAGTTGGTAAAGAATATGCCTGCAATGCAGGAGACCCTGTTTCAATTCCTGGGTTGAGAAGATCATCTGGAGAAGGAAATAACAACCCTCTCCAGTATTCTTGCCTGGAGACTCCCGTGGACAGAGGAGCCTGACAGGCTATAGTCCAAGGGGTCACACAAGTTGGACATGAGTTGGCAACTAAACTACCAGATAATCATGATGATGTGATCACTGACCTAGAGCCAGACGTCCTGGAATATGAAGTCAAGTGGGCCTTAGAAAGCATCATGATGAACAAAGCTAGTGGACGTGATGGAATTCCAGTTGAGCTATTTCAAATCCTGGAAGATGATGCTGTGAAAGAGCTGCACTCAATATGCCAGCAAATTTGGAAAACTCAGCAGTGGCCACAGGACTGGAAAAGGTCAGTTTTCATTCCAATCCCAAAGAAAGGCAATGCCAAAGAATGCTCAAACTACCGCACAATTGCACTCATCTCACATGCTAGTAAAGTAATGCTCAAAATTCTCCAAGCCAGGCTTCAGCAATACGTGAACCATGAGCTTCCTGACGTTCAAGCTGGTTTTAAAAAAGGCAGAGGAACCAGAGATCAAATTGCCAACATCCGCTGGATCATGGAAAAAGCAAGAGAGTTCCAGAAAAACATCTATTTCTGCTTTATTGACTATGCCAAAACCTTTGACTGTGTGGATCACAATAAACTGGGAAATTCTGAAAGAGATGGGAATACCAGGCCACCTGACTTGCCTCTTGAGAAATCTGTATGCAGGTCAGGAAGCA
>NW_011494753.1:11171890-11197441 GCF_000754665.1 Bison bison bison | reverse complement strand
ACTCCAGTACTTTGGCCACCTCATGCAAAGAGTTGACTCATTGGAAAAGACTCTGATGCTGGGAGGGATTGGGGGCAGGAGGAGAAGGGGACGACAGAGGATGAGATGGCTGGATGGCATCACTGACTTGATGGACGTGAGTCTGAGTGAACTCCGGGAGTTGGTGATGGACAGGGAGGCCTGGCGTGCTGCAATTCATGGGGTCGCAAAGAGTCAGACATGACTGAGCGACTGAATTGAACTGAACCACTGCATATTGGTTTTGGTAGATAAATGAGTAGAAATTCTAGCACCAAGGACAGCACCTGTTAATTGAGCATAGAGTTCATACATGTTTTTAAAATATTGTTGTTCAATCACCAAGTCTTGTCTGACTCTTTGCTATATCATGGACTGTAGCATGCCAGGCTTCCCTGTCCTTCACTATCTCCTGGAGTTTGCCCAAATTCATGTCCATTGAATTGGTGATGCTATCCAACCGTCTCACCCTCTGCCAATCTCTTCTCTTTCTGCCCTCAATCTTTCACAGCATTAGGGTCTTTTCCAATGAGTCAGCTGTTCGCCTCAGGTGGTCAAAGTATTGAAGCTTCAGCTTCAGCATCAGTCCTTTCAAAGAGTATTCACGGTTGATTTCCTTTAAAATTAACTGGTGTGATTCCTTGCTTTCCAAGGGACTCTCAAGAGTCTTCTCCAGTGCCACAGCTGGAAAGCATCAATTCTTCAGCACTCTGCTTTCTTTATTGTACAGCTCTCACATCCATACATGACTACTGGAAAGACCATAGCCTTGACTACAAAGACCTTTGTTGACAAAGTGATGTCTTTGCTTTTTAACACAGTGTCTAGGTTTGTCACAACTTTCCTTCCAAGAAGCAATCATCTTCTACTTTCATTGCTGCATTCACCATCCACAGGGACTTAAAATAACGAGTAACAAAGTTTCAAGAAAAGTAGATATTTGTTTAATTTAAGGCACCTTTACTAGCAGAGCTGTCTAACACAGAATTAGGCTTTTCTTTCGAAATGCAAAAGGTTTTCATTCTGGAAAACTAACGCTCAATTTATTATAGTAGGAATTCTTCATTAGAGAGGCAGTTCGTCTGATGTGATGATGCCTGAAATCCTTTTCATATCTTAACAGTGTATAATCTTTTGGATTCATTCTCTACTTATTAAAGTTTTGATCTTATGTCTGCATTGCTTGTGAAGAAGTTGACTGGCTTATAGTAAAGTGATATACCACTTTTTATGCAAGATATTAGTGCTGTATCAAAATAATCTTATCTTAAAAAAGTCAACCTGCTTGTGTATTCAACCAGATTTTGCTGGTGGGGGTGTACTGAAAGAGCTGAAACAGAGAGTGTGACTGAACAGGCCTCCAGCACAGCAAGGGGAAACCAAGATGAGAGAGGACTTGCTCAGTGGTTCAAAAGAAGGGAGAGCTACTGGCTCCAGACCTGCTCCAGAGAGAAACTCAAAGGAATTCAGCACTGGCAGAACAGAGAACCCCAGGAGGGAGGCTTTGCTCCAAAACAGAGGTTTTTGCTTCAGGAGGAGACTGTTCCAAGAAAACAAAACTGGCTGTTTCAAACCAAAAAAAAAAAAAAAATCTGATCTCTTGGCTCTCAGCAAAACAGTGAGTTGAAAAGAAATATTAACTAGAACCCAACTGAGAGAAGGGGATCAAAGTAAACCTACTGCATGTCGAGGAAAAGAAATGACTGTTTCTTATACTTACCTTTTTCTTGATTTTCCTTTGTTTTATATTTTGTATTTTTCTATTATTTATGGTTGATAAATGTGGTTTGAAACTATAAGCCCTTTTTTGTTTGTTTTCTCTGTATCATTCATATTTAATTCTAGGAACATTTATGGAATGTATATCATGGAGCAGACATTACATAACGTGCTGGAGTTTAAAAATGAATAGGACATGGCCCCTTCCACGTGGGAACCTAGTGAAAGGCAACACAACTCATGGTCATAGCAGGGAGTAGTTAAAAAGCATAGGTTTTGGAATAAGACAGATTGGGATTTAAATTCTGATTCTATCATTTTTATCTATAAAAACTAATATATGTAAATTCCAATCTTCAGTTCCCTTATCTGTAAATTCTGAAGGTATCTCACAAGTTGTTGTAAATAATAAATGAGATTATGGATGTTATGGAATGAATTAGGTACCCCCAACATTTATATGTTGACGCTCTAATATCCAATGTAACTGCATTTGAAGATAAAGCCTTTGAGGTAGTAAGGATGAAGCCCTAATCTAATATAACCGGTGTCCTTATATAAAGAGGAAGACATCAGAACTCTTCTTCTGTATGAACACAGAGGAAAGAGCACGTGAGAGTATGTGAGAAGACAGTCATTGACAAGCCAGGATGAGAGGTCTTACCAGTAGCTAATCCTGCTGGCACTTTCATACTGAACTTCTGGTCTCCAGAACTGTACAGGAATAAATGTTATTAAAGCCAACCAATCTGTGATATTTTGTTATGACAGCCGAAGTTGACTAATACAATGTATGTATATATGTAGAGAGTGAAGGAAATGGCAACCCACTCCAGTATTCTTGCCTGGGAAATCCCATGGACAGAGAAGCCTGGTGGGCTACAGCCCATAGGGTTGCAAAGAGCTGGACACAACTGAGAGTTAGCACACGTATTTGTAAAGCTAAAAAAAAAATCCACAAAAAACAAACAGAAAAACAATGCCCAGTACATAATACCTCCTTAACAAGTGATTAACTACTATGACTACTTGCACTGTTACTACTACTATAGCGACTCAATGAATATAAGAAAAATACTACAGCATCATCTGCATATAATTATATAACAGGAGAAGGCAATGGCACCCCACTCCAGTACTCTTGCCTGGAAAATCCCATGGATGGAGGAGCCTGGTGGGCTGTAGTCCATGGGGTTGCTAAGAGTTGGACACAACTGAGCGACTTCCCTTTCACTTTTCACTTTCATGCCTTGGAGAAGGAAATGGCAACCCACTCCAGTGTTCTTGCCTGGAGAATCCCAGGAACGGGGGAGCCTGGTGGACTGCCGTCTATGGGGTCGCACAGAGTCGGACATGACTGAAGAGACTTAGCAGCAGCAACGGAATTGGAGAATATACTGGAAAGAATATTTTTGACCCACATCTAGAAAAATTAAGGTTTTCTAAATGTGGAGGGAGGCAAAGATATTTCTAGCAAAAAAAAAATGAGGAAACATGTTTGGAAGATTTTATTTACCACACTGAACCCTAGAAGACATAGTTGGGAAGACCAGATATCAGTTGTAAATAATGGTCCAGAGGGATATCTGGTTTCCTTCTAACTCCATTATCTGATCTTTTCTCTGTTGCTCTCTACCTCATGACTTGAGTTGCATGAACTATAACTAGACATTCTTATGCCTTCTGGCTTTGACTCCAGTCAATGAAAAACCCCAAGAATATAGCAGAGGGAATGGAGAGAGAGAGATCAAGATATTTATTCCTCTGGTTCCCTCTCTGGAAAGTAGTCTTGGACTGGCTATTCCCATTGTTTAGTGATCTTTACTATACATAATTTGATCTGTTCTGCCTCTGGGTTGCTTTCTTTCTGGTTTTAGTAAGCTCCTTCTGTTAACTTTATTGCTCTGGGCCTAAGGGTGGCCATAAATCTTCCCTTAAGAGTCCTAGATTCCTTCATTGTCCCATCATAAGTTCCTCATGCTCTGTCTACACATTGTAATTCATCTTTTTGTAAGTAAACTCTCCTAGAGTTTTCCTGATTCTAGTACACTTTATGCTTCCTGTTAGAAATTTACTGATGAGTATTGACTGTTGTATTAAGACTTTACTCATTCATTTATTTATTCTATCATAAACATCTGTTGAGTGCTTGTAAAGTAGTTCTAAACACTCCCTCTGGTCTCACAGAATTGAAAGTCTTGTATGGCTTCCCAGGTAGCTCAGTGGTAAAGAATCCACCTGCCAATACAGGAGAAGCAGGAGACATGGGTTTTATCTCTGGGTCAGGAAGACCCCCTAGAGGAGGAAATGGCAACCTGCTCCAGTATTCTTGCCTAGGAAATGCATGGACAGAGGGTCCTGGCAGGATACAGTCCATGGGGTTGTGAAGAGTCGGGCATGACTGAGTGACTGAGAACAAACACATGAGATACATACAAGTAAATAGCGATGAGAACATAGTATAATAGCTATTAAAGAAAGTATAAGATGCACAGGACTGTGTAGCAAGGACACTGGACCTGGACATGATTCACAGGTGTGCAATGTGAAGTTGGCACAAGGTGAAAGAAAGCACTGAGGACATGGAGAGGAGGATATAGAAATTTAGTACGTAAGTAGATGATGCTACACTTTGGCAATGACAGGCAGTGAAACATGACAGGGAGTGTACATTTTGTCTAAAGAATTAGCCACAGAAGCCTTGTGGTGAGAGCAGTCCATTGCTTTAGCCTGGATTGATATCTGGATATTGTCATCGTCTTAGGAAGCTTTGGGGTTAATCTGACTTCACTGCATGAAGTCAGTTTTGGTCCTCAATTGTTGCAGGGTGTCTGGGCAGCAGGGAAAGTTGCAAGGTGCAACTGGAAATTATCTTGGTCTCAAATTTGTCTTCTACACTTCAGAAATGACAATATGTTGATTTCTTCTCTACTGCTGTTTCTCATATTTTTTCACTTTAATATTCCTAAAATGAATGATATTGTCTATATTAGTTAGGGTTTGCCAGAGCAACAGAACCAATAGGATGTAGGTATAGGTTCTTATTTTAAGAAAGTGGCTCACATTATTGAGTGGGTGTGTGGGAGGGACATTTGGCAAATCTAAAATCTGTAGAGTAGATTGGCAGGCTGGAGTAACAGGGAAGAATTCATGATGCAGTCTCGAATCTGAAGGGAGACTGGAGATTGATCTTGAGTCTGAAGGGTGACAGGAGGTCCTTCTTACGGCCTTTGCCTGATTGGATGAGGCTCACTCACATTAAGCAGGGTAATCTGCTTTACACAAAGTCTCCTGATTTAAGCATTAATTACATCTGAAAATACCTTCACAGCAGCACTTAGTATTTGACCAAAAGATTGGGCATCATAGCTTAAACAAATTGACAAAATTAATCATTGCAATAAATGTACATGACCTCCATATTTTCTCCACCTGCTCCCTCATTCAACCTTTAGCAATCTACATTCCAATCCCATCTCTAACCTGAAACATAGCTTCCTCAAAGGGCATAAAGTATTAGTAATTAGTATTACTAATTCCTTATTAGTAATTCCCGTGGCTTTTAAACTCCCTATACCTTTTGGTATGCTTAACTACTTCCACCCTCAAGGAATCATTCCTTTCTTTTTGATTTCTACACAATGTCAAACTTTCTTTTCTTCCTGCCTGTTTGACTAGCTGTGAGCATCCTCCAAGGCTTAGTTATTAGTTCTGGGTTCTCCCCTTCTAGTTCTTAATCTTGGAGAACATATCTATTATATTGATTTTATCTGTCAGGTTGCTGTCTATGACTTCTGGATTTTCTTATGTTTTGACCTCTTATCTAGGAGGTGTCTTGTTATTGTTGTACTTCTTCATCCAATTCCTTGGCTCCTGGCTGTCAATCTTCTAATCTGCTATTACACTATTCCACATTAAACAATTTTGATTATATAGCTCTTCTGGTCCAAGACCACAGGCACTTTGAGTATAAGCTACTCCACCTATTTCCCAAAATCTTTCATAATTTTGTCAACTGTCCGATCTTTTATCCTTTTACTTTACAACAGTCTCTGATTAGGCAAATCTCTTCACTGTCATAGTTCATTTTATCCAATCCAAATTAGGTAATTTTTTGTGTGTGCTGGGATTATACAAATGAAAAATACAAGACAATATACCCTGCTCTTTCTATATTGACAATAGCAGATCTGTACCAGACATGCGGGAAGTAGAGAATTTACCTAAACACAACTCATGCTCATTCAATTCAGCCTATGACCAAGTATTTTAGTACTCATATAAACCAATTTTAGTGGGCAAGTGACTATCTGATGGGGCAGTAGGGTATAATATTAAGGTCAAAAGATGCCAGGAATCAATGTGTGTGTGACCACAGATATAAAGCTTGGCTTGTCTCTTTCTCACACGAAATCTCAGTTTTTACTAGCCAATATTGTTTTAATAGGTTAAAGAGAGTCAGCTTTGCAACAGCTCTAGAGGGATTAGGTTGAACTGCAGGGGTGAGAGCTTATGAATGGCTATTCAACATTGTGTAGCTCCATACACAAAATGACACTCCAGTCAGAGAAAGCCTTGCTCTTTCTCATGTGTCTTCAGTAAGGATTCCGTCACTCACAGTCCTTTACTTCTTCAACCAAGCATTTAATCTTGTTTTCTTTTTGGTTGTGCTGGGTCTTTGTTGCTGTGCAAAGGCTTTCTCTAGTTGCAGCGAGTGGGGGACTACTCTTTGTTGGGATGCACGGGCTTCTCATTACAGTGGCTTCTCTTGGGGAACAGGGGCTCTGGCTGCACGGACTTCAGTAGTTGCAGCGTGCAAGCTCAGTAGTTGTGGTTTGTGGGCCCTAGAGCACGCGGGCTTCAGTAGTTGTGGCTGCTTTAGAGCCCGGGCTCAGTAGTTGTCATGCTCGGGCTTAGCTGCTCTGCAGCAGGACCAGGGATGGAACCCATGACCTCTGCACTGGCGGGTGGATTTTTATCCACAGGGCCACTGGCAAAATCCCCACGCACTTCAATTTAACCTCTCCTTTAAGGTCCAGCTTCAGAGTTATTTCTTCCACAAAACATTTTGTTTGTTGTTTTCCTGATTACTCTGCTATCACTGATCTTCTCATAACCATATATTTGATTTCATAGATGATTACGAGACTAGCACTATGCCTGCAACATATTACATGTACAAAAAGTATTTGTTCTGTTTCTTTCCACTCCTTAGAAAAGCGATTCTTATGTAATTATTTGCAATACTTTTCTTTCTTATGTAATTATTTGCAGTAATTTCATTGTGTTAATCTTGTTCTTTTCTAGCAATGTAGTAAGTACTCTTTAGGGTGGAGATTATGTCTTGTACTTACTCTTATCCTCTGACATTAATAGCACAGTGGTTAGAGGGTAGAAGGTGCTAAACAAATACTTTTTAACCAATGAGTGTTTGTTTTTAAGGAATGGAGAGAAGCAAAGAACAAATACTTACTGTACATCTAGTATGTTGCAGGCATAGTGCTAGCAATCACTCTTTCTCTCTCTCTCTCTCTGTGTGTGTGTGTGTGTGTGTGTGTGTAATTTAATCTTAGTGAAAGCAGAGTGAGAGAGATATTCTTATTTCTCAGTTTTCAGATGAGGAAGAAAAGACTTCTAGAAGTTAAATAATTTGGCCAGAATTGCAATAATTTGCTCTGATATAAACTTTGAGCTTATATCTGTCTGAATTCAAAGCCCATGTCTTGCCAAATCCACCATACTACTACCTTACTACTATCCACTTCCTATAGTGGATGTTATGAGGCGCTAGCTAGATTCTCCCTCCAAGAATGAGGCACTTATTCTCCCAGGAGCTGAGACTACAGGTGGTTGAGAGCATTAGCCGTGTCCCTCTCTGGAACTTGCCCTCAGCTAAAGAGAGCAGCTTTACCTGAGAGGACATACCCTTTCCAGGGGCAGTCCCTATGCAGTGACTGGTCCATGTTGGGACTACTCTGAGTGGTATCCTAATGCCATAGCCCTCAACAGGATTGACTGGACCTGGGGCTACATCGCAGTGTAACCTTTCTCTCTTCCCAATCCTACTTTCTTCACGATGCTACCCACTATGTTTATCTCAGAAGTTCCTCTCAGTAAACTTTTTCTATGTGCATTTCTGCTTCCCAAGAACTCATCTGCAACTTAGGTCATGTCTCAGCTAGTTATTAGGGGAGCATGCCCTATTCTTGTCTCTTAATCATGGAGCAAAAGAAAAATTCTTTCCAAAGGCTTTCAGTAAATACCATGAGTGCTAAAGTTAGCTCTCAGGTATTACCACTACTATATTTTCCTCCCTCATTGTTTCCAATTCAAAGCAAAAATGTTCTTACCATGAACAGGACAGTATAAACTTTGCTGTCCTCTTCCCATAAAGTAACTCCCTTAAATGCATGCAATCATACAAATCTATTATTGTTGATATATTTGTGAGCAATTTTCCCAGAAGATTGATGTTTAATTGTAGTCCAAATCATTTGAGGTTATCCAGAACACAATAAAGAATCTGCCCGTGATGCAGGAGACACAGGAGAAACAGGTTTGATCCTTGGGTCAGGAAGATTCCCTCAAGAAGCAAATGGCAACTCACTATAGTATTCTTGCCTGGAAAATTCCATGGACAGAGGAGCCTGGTGGGCTACAGTCCATGGAGTCATAAAGAATTAGACACAACCGAGCAACAGAGCACTCTTGCACATCCATAACACACGAGGGGAATTATTTTGACTGCAGTTATATACTCACCCTGGTTCTTTTCCAATCCTGATGCCTTTGATTAAAACCAGATTCCACATTCTTGAGTTGTTATTTTGGCATATAACTAGACATTAAACTGGCATATCACTAGACATTAAAATTTGCTTTTCACAGGCAAATTTTGTAAAAAATCCGTAAGTCATTGCTTGTGAATCTCACAACTCTTTGATTTCAGCTCTTTCATGCTTTTATTGTGTCTGCATAGGAGAACACTCTCACTACACCCGAATGCTACCATGCATGTCCAGCTACTATTCAGACTGTGGCTGGAATATTACTAAAACCAGAAAAGTCATTTTTTGTTTTTCAGTTTCTAGGTAAGGCACAATCTACTGACAGAAGTTAGCTTATGCCCATTAAGGCACAGAAATTTAAACACAAGGGCAAAGCAGAAATGTGTACTACAATATTACTTTCTGAATGCCTCAGGGACTAATGTATTCTTTGCCCAGACACAAGCTCTATCTTGGGTAAATGTAGGACAAGAAAAAAGACTGATGTAATTGTCAAGTCAGAAACAACCTTTCACCTGTAGGAACTCAAATCCTAGATAAATAATTAGAATTTCATGAAAATGAATACAGAAGAAGGTAGAATAGTCAATGCAATTATGTCTATAGTTATTGATTCTGCTTACTTTCCATTTAGTCCAATGCGGCTGAATAAACCAATGAAAAACTTATCTCCAATTCCCCTTTTCTCTCTGGCTAGGAGTGTCTGATATTTCACCACTGGTAGTCTGATTATGAGTTTCCCAGGTAGCGCTAGTGGTAAAGAACCCTCCTGCCAAGGTAGGAGATATAAGAGACCAGGGTTCAATCCTTGGGTTGAGAAGATCCCCTGCAGAAGGAAATGGTTACCCACTCCAGTATTCTTGCCTGGAGAATCCCATGGACAGAGGAGCTTGGCAGGCTACAGTCCACAGGGTCACAAAGAGTTGGACATGACTGAAGCAACCTAGCATGCACACATAATCTGATTATACCAGCTTTAGATTTCATTTTGCTGAGTCTTTGGGTTTTGAATTCTATCTTTCTTCACACTATTTCCCTTCTTCCAGCCATCCTACAGGAAGAGATCACAGCTGTGCTGCTATCCTTGACACTGTATCACTGGCCCATCACAGACAAGCTGTAATATACAGAGGTCCCATCCCATGTAGCCATAATTGGAAACTAGATTCAGTATCAGTGAGGGGGAAATAACAGAGGGGCTCATCATGCATGATTTTTCCCAGACAACATAGAACAAAGGGTACCTATCTGGGTTGAATATTACTAGTAGAGCTCAAAGCTCTAAAACTTTCAGCACCTTGTTCAGAGGCAAGAAAGGAAGCAACACAAGCTCTGGGTAACAGACAGGGGTGACAAGCATTAATAGTACCATTATCTCAAGATAATGTTAAGCTGAAAAAATATTTGGCCATGGCCTACGCTTTTATTTCCCATGGAAATATGGGTTTCAAATACCACAATCTATCACGGAATCTCAAGGGGACTGCACATTTTATAATGTATTAAATTCATGTAAACTGCCACTATGAAGACAGGAAATCTAATTTAGAGAAAAAATATTCCAGCATAATAAGGAGGCTAAATGGAGGTGGCCACATTAGGGACACACTGGCGTTCTGGCTGACTATTTTCTTAATCAAAGAACATGTCAGTAGGAAGGCCACCAAAAATGATATGGGATTCAGAGCTGTCAGTTATTAGATGCACACAACAGGTAAATTAATATTTGGTGATAGGCTCCTGGTGCTTGAGGCTTGACAGCTTATGCAATGCTATTTTGGCACTACAAATACAGGGAGATCAGATTCTTTGTCATAGTCAACCAAATATCACTATTCCCAGGCTGTCACCAGGCTGTTTAGGAATCTGCATTAACTCTTTCAGGCCACCAAAAGCCTCTTTAGAAATTATTTTTTTCCAGAAATTTACCACTTACAGGGAGAATTTGCTGGAACAGCTAACTGGCCTGTAGTTTCTGCATTATTATACAATCAGGACTGTAATGTTGAAGGGATCATGCGGACTGCCTTGTATCACGCTCCCACTCCCCTCCATCTGCCTACAGAGTGAGAGGTTGCCTCCGATCACACACGGTGGCGGAGCAGGAAAGAAAGCTCACTTCTATTCCATCAAATACAATTTGCTGAAAAAAAAAAAGGATAATTTGTGAAATATACTGAGAGGTACTTTCTACTTTGTACATAATCAGATTGATGGGGAACATTTTACAAGCGAAGCAACAAAGACCCAGCAGCCAAGCAACGTGCCTAATGCACAGGCAAGGTGCGAACTACTATCCGGTTCCACTGATTCCAAGCTCCGTGTTTTGCTCACTACATTGTATATTGCTTGTATTAAAACCAAGATGGCTTGGTAATAAAAGTTTCCTTTGGATTAATGCATTTCCCTTATTAATCTGGTCTTTTCCAAATTAAAAAAATATGAATGTGTCTACATTTTTTTCACACAAATCTTAGTGCAATTTAACTCATGTTTAAACATTGGTTTAATCAAGTCCTTTTCCTCTTCCACTTCCTTCCTGCCTTCATTTCTCCTCCTCCCCCTACCTCTCCTCCTCTATCTCCCCTTTCTTCTTCTTTTTTGCACTCCTTTTTTAGGAATAATACTTCCTAAAGATTAACTTGTCCTTTTCATGTTTATTTCTTGCACCATTCCTACTAAAAATGTCTACACAGTCTTCGTTCTTTATTGGCACCTCATTTAATGTCTATTAACTTCTAAAGGTTATTGAGTCTTACGGACTGTTTATATAATCATTGTTCAAGTCAAATGCAAAACTGACTTGTGGTTCTTAGTTTTGCAATCACTCAGAAGTAAAAATTTAAAAAATTACCCTTTTAGTTTTAATATAAATGAGTGGCATCTCTTACCATAACTGTCAGAAGCCCTGCAGTATACACTGTCAGATTACACCAAGCTGTAGTTCACTGAATTCTAACAGTCACCAGTTATGAAGGGACAGTTTCCCCACAAAGGCGTGTTTAGAAAATGAACCTTTTCCTATTTAGAAGGTCTAGCTTAGACTACATTACCATCAAGGCCACTAATGATAAGATTTAATGGACACTTTAAATAATTTGTTAGATAAAACTCCTGTAATTGTTTTCAGACAACTCAAGTGACTCAACCCTGGTGGCATTTTTTTTTTTTTTTTAATTTGAACCTCTGAAACAGTGAGAAAGTATTCCATGAAAAAGGTGCTATGGCATGATCTTATTTTGAACAGGACTGGAGATCTCTGAAAGCAGTCAGCATTGTGGGAGCTTTATGGTAAGACAGAGAAAGAATGTTCTGATCTCTTCCAAAGTAAAATTTCAGGTGTGTTACCACCCATTCCCTCTACCTCTTCTCCAAGTTCTAGAAGATTAACCAAAGCTCAGGCAGGTAGCTATAATGCTGATGGAATTTCCAGGGTTGTTGCTATTCCTAGGGTCCCTGAGGAATCATCTGACTGCAGCAGCAACGAAAGCATCCTAAGACACACTGGTGTTTGTTTGAGTCTCAGCAGGTGGAACAGTGGGGGCTACCATAAGAAGAAGGTTAAAGAATATTCTTGGGCTTGATAAGTTTGAATAAACATTAGGCAGTGTCTCTGTCGTTCAGGAACAAATATCAGATTGGAAAACAGTCTGTGCCAGACTCTAACCACTGAAGTGACCAAACTGAATCCATTAGGGTGGGGTTGCATTTGCACTGTATACTTACTGTATATGTTCAGCTAAAGACAACATGCACATGCAGTTTTATAACTCCCTAACATCTCACCTGGCATTCTTCTTGATGTAGAAATACCTTCATACGAGTGTTTCATGAGCCTATAGTCCCCACAGACATCTCCAAAGGCAAGCATCTCACTTTTATGAGCATGCTTCTTATGATTAAAGATACATATTCCTATTCAGTATGGTCCTTAAAAATGCATGTAAATTATTTCATATGATGCCCACCCAAAGAAACACAGACTTACTGTGAAAATGGAAAGGAAATGGTTGTGTTGGACTTACTAATAGAGGGACTGATACTAACATTCTGTGGGTGACTAAAAAGAATTTCAAAGGTAACTTTGATTTTGGAACCTGAATTTTGGAACATTCTGGTGATGTTCCACTCCACATGCTTAACTATGACATTCAGAAACTGGTTTTTAGAGTAGTCACAAGTCAATGCCATTGGAAAAATAGCTGATAGGTCACATTAGACATGGCCCATCTTTATATTTACATACAACCAAAACCAAATAGTAAAACAGAAATCCAAGATGTGAGTACCATTTTCTTATTTCTACTTCTTCTAGACTAATATATACAGAGCTCATTTGTTTGATATTATTAACAACAAGGTCTCTCTCTCAAACACGTACACATTGGCACACATAAATGTACATAATTGTGTCTTAATAGTTCTGTCTCAAAGGAACTTAGAAAATACATCAGAAAGTAAGTAATTCAAAAGATGAGCGTATACTGAAAAGTATTATTATTGGAAAAGCCATTATTCCTATAAGGAGAATCATGAGCCAGAGTCCATCTTGTGTAGCTCTTGTGAGTCTCTTTGGCTGGTATCATAGAGTAAGTATGCACATGCAACGTAGGGCCCTCTGAAAGGTGAACTGTTTCCACATTTGTAGAATTCTAGCTTCAGAACCTTCACCACAATAATTAGGGGTCCTTGTTAGTCCAGATAGCTTTAGGATTTCATGCGGATAGGGAAATGATTTACTGGAATAGTCTAATCCATACCATAGAAAGAGCACAATAAACTTTTTATTGTGAACTCAAGCACAATCACAACAGATTAGAAAAAGGTATATTTATTTTTATATCATTTCACACCAAAAAAATTAGAGAAAACCCTTAGGTAGTTTTTGTCCAAGAGAAAGATCTCAATGTGAGCTCAGTTTGGACGCCCCCTGTTTTTTCAGTATCTAAGTTCTGCTCATTTTTTGCCCATCTACACACAGCTCCTTACCCCACCCCAATCTGTGCTTGGACAACAATTTTGTCTAGTAGAACCATTATTGCTATTTGCATATTTTCAACATCCATTTGTAGTCACTGAAAGTTCACTTCATATATCAAGAATTGATTCTTTTGCTAAAGAGTTTGGTTTTTCCTAAGTGAACTCTAAAATCTTCTCCATCCCTACCTACTACAACAGGAATGGCATGCCTGCTGGCTTGGCCGTGCCCCTTTGTCTCTCCAGCATGGGTTTTATGCTCTTTCAGTTCTTATCGCTGTTTTTGACTTCACTGCAGGATTGGGAAGAGATTATATTCCACCCTGTTGACCAGAAAAGAGCTTCCTGATGGAATCTGGACTGTGTAATTACATAAATATCCTCCTGTCTTCAGCAGCTTGAGAGAGTACAGCTTACTCATCTCATAACCAGTGTATGTGAGCTGTTATCACATTCAAAACAGAAATGAACCCAAAGAAGCTTTTTCTAAAGCCATTGTAAAAGTTAAGAGTATTTATGAGGATAAGTTGAATATATTCTTCACCCAAATCAAATTATCCTTGGCCTTACTGGGGTTTCCCTGGTAAAGAATCTGCCTGTAATGCAGAAGACCTGGGTTTGATCCCTGGGTTGGGAAGATCCCCTGGAGAAAGGAATGGCAATTAGGAGGCTGACAACTGGGCCCCTAAATCCACCATGAAAAGTGAAAGTGTTAGTTGCTCAGTAGTGTTCCACTCTCTGCAACCCCATGGACTATAGCCCACCAGGCTCCTCTGTCCATGGAATTCTCCAGGCGAGAATACTGGAGTGGGTAGCCGTTCCCTTCTCCAGGGGATCATCCTGACCCAGGGATGGAAGCCAGGTCTCCCACATTGCAGGCAGATTCTTTACCATCTGAACCACCGGGGAAGCCCCTAAGTCACCATAATCTCTAATAAAAAAAATTATTGGCTGATCTTACTTTCCAGGTTGACCCCATGCTTTGGGGTTGCTCTTGCCTTCTGAGATGGCCCACACTCTGTCTGTGGAACGTGTATCTCTCTAAATAAAACCGCTTTCACTTAAAAAAAAATAATTCAGAAAGTGAGCATTTTTCCCCATTGTTGTCACCTGCTAGCAAGAAATCTTTGGCATTCTGGAATCTTTGTTAAGAATCTTAAATCTCTAAGGAATAGATTTGTAATGTTACAATATTCTGTAGCATTTAGGTTTCAGAAATATGTCCCACTGGGCTTGTTCAGCCTACCCATTTTTACCCTCTATTTCTGGAGAAAAGTGACATTAAGGATATGCAAAAATCAGATTTCTAACTGGGCTTCTGGTTGCTTTTTTTTTTTCAGTTGCTTTTGACATTGACTATGAAGCAACACCTTGAGAATGAAACTCCTCTCCTACATCTGAATTTATGTTAAGCCTTATGGTAGGGAGGGAAGATGGGGCTCTCTTATATTAAAGGGAAGGGATGCTTGGACACAGGATGAGATGGAATCTAGCCCAGATGTGACATCGAATCCAAGGTCATTTACAAATCTTTGAGACAAAAAGGTAGAAAATCCACACCTGATACAAAAGCAAACTCTAAAGATACCACCAGGAATTTACTTTGTGCATGTACGATAACCTCACTTTTTCTCCACCTTTTGAGTGGGATGGGCCAGAAGGCATCTTTCACTGCTGCAAACCTGGCTTAATAACAAAGCTATCATTAGTTGATGAAATGGGGCAACTTCTGGGGTCACGTTGTATGTATGCTATGGGACTGTCTTCTTCCAAGCTCTAGTCATTGTCAGGTATTCATTTTCTCTAGACCTTTGAGTTAGTACTACTAGTAAATATGTGAATGTAAATATGCCTATTTATTATACAATTCTCTAATTCCTTTAACATCTCAGTAGAGCAAGCTCACTAAAAGATGGTCTACAGTGTAAATCATTATTGTTAAGCAATGATTATTCAAAGGTTTGTAGCATTAAAAAATACTTAAAAAATCATCTGAGGAGCAATATTGTTCCAAATTCTCAGTATTTTTACCATATTGAGGACAATATTCTTAAAAGACCATTCACCCAGACTTTAGTATTAACTGTTAGCAACTCCATTTGCTATTCTAAGAACTAAAATCAAACTTCAATTAAGAAACCAGAACAGTAGAGAGGAGAGAGCTGAGTGATAAATGTTTCCTCATTTCTAGCAACTGGATTATTTTCTTTCACTCAAAGAAATAAGAAGCAGGCAAATCTCCAGGCTGAGCTTTTGGGGGTGAGATTTTTCTCACAACTCTACACCTAATTATCTGTATGTACCATCAGCCGAGATTCTCAAGGTACTGCTTATTGAAACTGACCTGGTGGGCATCCCAGGTCTTAAGGATGAATGAATAAATAACTTTGCTGAATGCTGCTGAATATGTGATAATGTAATTAGTATTCCTGCCAACAGAATTGAAAATGAGATGTTGCATCTCTAGGGACTTTTGTGCTTCTCTGTAAATAGTTTCTCTTAAAATGCGCAAGATACATATGAGCTAAGCAAAAAGGTTCATTCTAAATTAAAATGCTATTATGCTACAGATGATGTGGATGAAGGGCTTACTGAATTGTCACTCCCAGATTGACAGGGGAAAGCCATCATTTACATATTTTCCAAGCACATTAAGCCCCCAAAGACTTCTGGTTTCTTTAAACAACAAAAAAAGCCATTTGGGTTAGCAGTAATCCACTAGAGGGACACAATAGTGATCCATTGCTGGTATCTCCATGTTTGTAAAAATAAACACAGAATTTATTTGATACAAAGGAGAAGGAAAACAAACTGAGATCATTACTTTCTTATAGATTTCCAAATGAAGATTTTTAAAGTATAATGTTTCAAAATCATTACAGATTGCTGCCTCAATTTGTTTAAAACATTAAGGCATTTGCCACATTGGCACTAAATCAAGTCAATCTAATCAATTTCCCCTTGGATACTTCAGTAACTTAGAATTTAAATGTTAATCAGTTCCATTTGGATTATTTACATACAGGTGCATAGGAAATAATCCAATGGATTGTTGCCCAATATTTGCTAGCTAAAACTGCAAAGACAAGAATTATTTTTTCTTCCTTCCAGAGCATTTGCAAAGGATGAGTGAACTTCCTTCAGACTCAGCAGGACTTCCTCAATCTGGCTGTGTTTCAGCTCAAAATGATTTCCTCCTCAGAAACAAGCGCAGGATGTCAGTTCATCTCTCACTAGAAACAAGAATAGAGATGTATGTCTCATGGCTAAAGATTCAAATCAGGAAAATGTCTAGAGAGCAGCTGCTAGTGGGTCCAGTTCCTTTAATGGAATCACTATAAGCTGAAATAAACAAAGGAAAGCAGACCAAACGCTGAGCCAAGAATCAGAAGTGTTGGCCTAACATTGCCACTAACAAACTCTGTGACTATGAGCTAGTCTGGTAAGTTCTCTGGGCTTCAGTTGCTGCCTGTGTAAAGGAAAACAGCTTGAACTGGCTACTCTTTGATTTATTAAAATATGTTGAGTGTTTGCAATTTTCCAGTTCCTGTGATAACCACTGGGACTCCTACTGGGAAACCACCTCACAGAGCCTGTACTCTGGTGCACTAAAGTTGGTTTTCTGGCTCTTTTTTTAAAAAAATAAATTGACAATCTTGGTTGATTATTCTCAAAACTGAAGATTGCCAAAAGTCAGCATGAACTGCCCCTTCTGATATTTCAAAGCTGTGGCTAATCTTGCTTAAATTGTTTCCAAAGTGTTAGTTACTCAATCATGTCCAACCCTATGGACTGTAGCCTGCCAGACTCCTCGGTCCACAGGGTTTTCCAGGTAAGAATAGTGGAGTGGGTTGCCATTTCCTCTTCCAGGGGGATCTTCCTGACTCAGGAATCGATCCCAGGTTTCCTGCATTGCAGGCAGATTCTTTACCGTCTGAGCCACCAGGAAAATAATTAATGAATTTATAAGGATTGGCCTATTTTCAGTATCCGTGGTTTTTATTAGCTAAAGATTCCATAACATCTTACAAACAGCATTTCATAAAAGCTTCCAGTATTGGAGATGGTGTGACCAGTGATCATTTTAGAGATGTTAGCAACACTTACCTGCACAGAGTATGCACAATGCATTTTGGACCTCTTGGCTCCCCAGGTAATATGATTTTTCTCTACTTAGATTGCTTTCCTTTGGTAATCTTTATCCATCCTAAACCAGACTTCTCTTGTTGACTCAGCAAGTTTGCTACTTCCATCACAGAGAATTTTCCGAATAATATTAGTTTCCACTTTGCAAGGTGAACAATTACTATTTAATTGAGCAACTCCATTTGACAGACACTGAAATAGATTCTTTATATACAGACATTATTTCTATAGCCCTAAAGTCATTTCTCATCTCTGTTTCATTCATTCATTCACTCATTCCTTCATTTAACACATATTTTTTGACCACTTATCACAGTGCTCTCCACCTTTTTGGCACCTGGGACCGGTTTCATGGAAGACAATTTTTCCATGGACTGGGGCTAGGGAGAGGATGGTTTGTGGATGATTCAAGTGTATTTCATTTATTGTGCACTTTATTTCTATTATTATTATATCAGCTCCACTCGGATCATCAGGCATTAGATCCCGGAGTTTGGGGACCCCTGCCTGGAGTTATTCTAAGTGCTGGGGATACATTGGTGAGCAAAACAGTCACCGCTTTCAAGGATTTTAGCTTCTGAATAGATAAGTTCATAGAAGATGAGATTCATCTTATTCTTTTCACTTGTTTTGCATGCAGCAGAAATAAATATTTGTTACAAAACTAGATGGCTTGTGTTGAAGAGGCAAAAACACAGAAGCCTGGAAGCAAAAAGACTGTGATATGGGATAGTTGAGAATTATTGTGCAGCAACTCTCTGGATGATTTGATTAAATTAAGTGCTGTTTGTATCACTGTCACTGTATCCACATCAAAAGGACTACAGTTAAAGTAGTCTCAGGAGGGACTGATAACGAAACACGTGCTTTTAAGAGTCCAACTCACCTGCCTGCCTCCGTCCCTTCCTCCTCCTCTCTCTCCCTCTTTTTTCCTTCCTTCCTCCCTCCCTTCTCTCCAACCTTCCCTAATCCCTTCCTTTCTTTATTCTTCTCCTTTTCCTCCAGAATTAACTGAATGCTTTTTATAATAACATTTGTTGTAAATTTTGCATCATTCATCTTAAAAAGTATTAGCGTTAAAGATATGAATGGTAGAGGGATACAACCTTAAATATAAAATCAAAGTATAAAATATCAAATACTGTGATTCAGGACTAGGGAAGTTTTATCAAGGCAAACGGTCTCAATAAAACTTAAGGTTATACTACCTACCAGTGATCAACTGCTTGTAAAGAAATGTTCCATCACTCTTACCAATAAAGGTTGAGAAGTGGCATGATAGTGAAAGTGTGCTCAAAATTTTACTTTTTAGAATAAGAATTTCTTGGCAAGCATTTTCTCAACTCAACATGCATTAACTTTTTTGAAAGGTTAATTGCAGAACCTCATTACTAAGATGGCTGAAAGCCTATTGGCTGGAAAGTTTGATAAAGACAACTGAAAGCAGGAGAAACAAGTCTGTTTTTCTAAGGATACATCCAACGGATCAAGCTTTCATTCCCAACAGCACACAGATTTCCTGACTTTGAATCTGACACCCATAAATATTCCAGCTCAGTAGGTCTTTGGGTTCCCCGGTCTCTATAAATATACCATAGCTTTTGATTGTTTTATGATAGAAGTTTATTTTATTTTATTTTTGCCTGCACAGTTGGCTTTGTTTTTTTTCCTATGCTTTATAGACCCTTGTCTTTTTATTAGTTCAGTGTTCCCTGTTGATTTTGTGTTTTATATTCCTGCTGTCACCACCAGAACCTCACTGTAAACAAGAATGTTGTATCTCAGTGGGTTATTTTCTGTTAATGACCTGTGATACAGTATATAAATAAACCAGCAAGTCATCCACAGGTGCAGTTTATTAGAGTTATTGCACTGTGGCTCTGGTAATGTTCCTCACTTCTTTAAAACTTTGCTGCTTTGAGAAGCAAAGGGGCCAGCTAGCTGGCAGTTGTGAAGAGAGAAAAATGAGCCTGTCACTTTGCAATGGATGGGAACCCAGCCTAATAATCATCATTTTAATTTCTCAGTGTCAACATCTAGGTTGCTGTATGACTTGAAAAATTCCACGAGGCTGAATTACCCAGATAAAGTATGTGGTCTGGTCCTAATGGCCTTCTCGAGCAGGAGTAGAGGGAGTGTGCAATGGTTCCTCCCCACACATAAAAAAAAAATAAAACCACAGGAAAAAACACACTATACTGCTCAATTAGAACAAGAGGGATTGTTTGGGGTTGCACACAGGTGCATAATGAAGACCGATAATGATAGCTTATTAATGAATTCTCGTAACCCCTGGTGAGGTAGGTGTTATTAAGACTCAGGTTCATGAGGGGCAATGGAGGCTAAGTAACTCACCCAGGGCCATGCGGTGAATCAGTCCCTTTGTGGGAACCAGAGACACCAAATGAGACCCTGCCACACTTCGTGCTCTAACCATTAGATCATGGTCTGTCTTTGTCTGGGGATGAAATTAGCGGAAGCGAGAGTGGAGCTGAGAAGTCCAGAGCTAGAAGGGATATTTGGTAATGGTTTCAGAAGGGGACTGAAAGGTAATAAAGGAGTCTGAGGACACTAACGTGCTTCAGTGAGCAGATAGGTGCTTCTGGCTTTGAAATACATTACAAACAGATTCTGCCACACATCAGAAGCATTCAGGACTTGGAGAAGACAAGGGGAAAAAAAAACAGGTGAAATGGAATGTACAGTAGAGGAGACTGATGCTCTGGACATTCTATGCTGTTATGTAGTGTACTTACAACATAATTTAGCTCTAAACCTTATCTTATTTGTCACCCTATGTAGCAAATAAGGCTGCAGGCTTTTATGTTACTAATTTTGAGCAGAATGTTAGTAGATAACCCTTTCTCTTTCCTGTTTTCTTATTGTTCATAAAAAGAATTGTATTCACTTATAAATATTTAAAGTTATCTATCACTGGTATTAAAAAAACAATCTCTAAGTTTTAGCCATGGATATCTAAGATGATCCTATTCTGAACTAGCAAAAACAGTCTGTGCATAACAATTCTCAGTAATTTAAGATGTTTAACTAGTGCATGCACAGCCATACCTGTCACTGAAATGATGAGTTTCACTCTGATGCATCTCAATCTTCAAATTTGTTACAGGTCCTTAATCAGACAGACATACTTATTTCTCTTTGCCATGTTTGTTCTGGAAATATGTCTGCTCATTGGAACCACATGATCAGTTAGCTCCACTGTTTTTATCAAATATATCCCAAACATGCAATCCTCGTCATTGCATACAATTAGTTTGGTGAGTTAGCATTCCAATAGAATTTATTCACATTTAGTAATTCAACTGAGAGTGAGCTATTGATGCATAATCTTAGAAACCAAATATTAGCACATAAGTTTTGTAATAGCTAACTCATAGCTATCCCATTCCATTCCATTTCTTATTTGCTATCACATAGTGTTGTCATTCGGAGAAGGCAATGGCACCCCACTCCAGTACTCTTGCCTGGAAAATCCCACGGGCAGAGGAGCCTGGTAGGCTGCAGTCCATGGGGTCGCGAAGAGTCAGACACGACTGAGTGACTTCACTTTCACTTTTCACTTTCATGCATTGGAGAAGGAAATGGCAACCCACTCCAGTGTTCTTGCCTGGAGAATCCCAGGGAAGGCGGAGCTTGGTGGGCTGCCGTCTGTGGGGTCGCACAGAGTCGGACACGACTGAAGCGACTTAGCAGCAGCAGCAGCAGCAGTGTTGTCATTATTTAATTCTTGGGGCATCATTATTGTTCATCTAGAGAGACAGCACCTGTTACTCGAGAGGCATGTAGCAGAGTAATGACATTTTTCTTTGTTGTTGCCTTAAATAAGAGAAGCAGAGCTGCCAGAGCATGAAAATTATACCTGAGTTCTGTGTTCAACAATCTTAACTCTCCATTTCTCACCAACACTACTTTTGGGAAATTGATGGTCAAGTACCAAAGGCCTGCACCCATAAGCACTTCTCTCTATGTGAATAATGCTTGAGGATATTTATAGTCTCCTTGTTCTTAGTAATTACACACCAAGACACAGTTAAAATGGTAAGGGAGAGGAAGGCCACTTACAATAATGACTTCAGCCTTTCTCACTTTATGGAAACTCTTAAATTATTATCTAATGTTAAATCTACCAACTACTTTTTTTTTCTTTTTTCCTTTTTCTGGAAAGAAGAAAGAAACACCTATAGTTCTTGCTTTTCACCAAGCAAACTGTAAATTTTTAAAAAAGAATAGGAACATCAAATACTAATTGTAATACCTTTTTAATACCTAATATTTTTAAATTATTACCAATCATAGTGACAGTTAGGTACACAAGTGTCTCTTAGAACTTTTATTCTTCACTGGCCTACCAATTTATCATCTACTTAGAATCTTGCATTTTTATTACACCTAACTTACATTTCGGAGAAGGCAATGGCAACCCACTCCAGTACTCTTGCCTGGAAAATCCCATGGATGGAGGAGCCTGGTGGGCTGCAGTCCATGGGGTTGTGAAGAGTCGGGTACGACTGAGCGACTTCACTTTCACTTTTCACTTTTATGCATTGGAGAAGGAAATGGCAGCCCACTCCAGTGTTCTTGCCTGGAGAATCCCAGGGACAGAGGAGCCTGGTAGGAGGCTGTCTATGGGGTCACGCAGAGTTGGACAGGACTGAAGCAACTTAGCAGCAGCAGCAACTTACATTTTTACTAGTTTAATTCCTAACTTACTAAATAAGAGCAGATAAATGAAAAGTCTTACCTTTTGCCTGCTTTGAGAAATGAGTTAAGAGTGACACTTGAAATAAATGTTTGTATATGCTTGATTAAATGCATGTATGGATGTATATTAACATACATAATTTTTCTTAGTTATTTAAATGACATCTAATATTTCATCAAAAATTATACTTTAATGTAGAAAAAACACTTTCAAAAGAGCCTTCAGAGGTTAGAGTGTAAGATAATTAATGGAGAGAACTAAACCCGCCCCCCCCCCCGGCCCCCTGTTGCTTCTTGCGGTTGAAGCTTCTGGGAGAAGCAGACACCAGGAGGTACAGGGCAGAGTGGTCTCAGGTTGGTAGGAAATGACCTGCCAGAGGTAAATATCACAGTGAACCAAGGGTAAAAGTAGTGAAAGTGTTGCTTAGTCATGTCCAACTCTTTGCAACCCCATGGACTATAGCCCGCCAGGGTCCTCTGTCCATGGAATTCTCCAGGCAAGAATAATGGAGTGGGTAGCCATTCCCTTCCACAAGGGATCTTCCCAACCCAGGGACTGAACCCCAGGTCTCCTGAATTACAGGCAGATTCTTTACCATCTGAGCCATCAGGGAAATGATGCACTAATGCTATAGGAAAGTCCTTGTCTGTCTCACAAGAGTGTTGTATGATACACTTACAGCTTTCTTTTTCTGCCTCTACATTATCTCACTATCAATATGCCCTTTTTTTTTTTTTCTTGAACTGGTGGGGAATTATGGTATTAGAAATCATAGTAGCTTAGCTTTTGAAGGGAAATTAGAGATTTACTCAAACTGTCACCTAATGTCTGAATCCGTAACACATTATTCTTGCTGAACAGAAATCCACCTCTAACAGAATAGCTATAGTGATTGTAAATATACTACATGCCAAAGTAGATAGTATTCCAAATCCTGCCTCCCTATAGATTTCATCCATTTGTCTAGTCTGCTCCATGGAATAATCACAGTGAATGGCTCTCTTCCAGGTGTTACACTTCAGAGTTTTGACAGCAGCCATCCCTGGTTAGTTCTTTTTCTTCTGACCTGAGATGCCACGTTACATCAGCAGGTCTTCAGATCACATGGTTATGAGACTGCCCTAACTTCCTGGATACTGTTTTCTGAATACATGCTGGTTTGTCAAGATCTCAACAGTAAATATTTCCTAAGAATGGAAACAGTATTCCAGATACGGTATAATCAATGAAGTGTGTAATAAGAATATTGATTTCTAAGGCCTAGACAAAGGTCCATCTAGTCAAGGCTATGGTTTTTCCAGTAGTCATGTATGGATGTGAGAGTTGGACTATAAAGAAAGCTGAATGCCAAAGAATTGATGCTTTTGAACTATGGTGTTGGAGAAGATTCTTGAGAGTCCCTTGGACTGCAAGGAGATCCAACCAGCCCATCCTAAATGAGATGAGTACTGAATATTCATTGGGAGGTCTAATGTTGAAGCTGAAACTCCAACACTGGCCACCTGACGTGAAGAGCTGACTCATTTGAGAAGACCCTGATGCTGGGAAAGATTGAAGGTGGGAGGAGACGGGGACAACAGAGGATGAGATGGTTGGATGGCATCACCTACTCAATGGACATGAGTTTGGGTGGACTCTGGGAGTTGGTGATGGACAGGGAGGCCTGGCGTGCTGCAGTCCATGGTGTCGCAAAGAGTAGGACATCACTGAGCAACTGAACTGAACTGAAGGCCTAGATATCATACCTCTTTTAAAGCCATTGAATTTGCTTAAATGTTTGATTAGCTTTATCATAGACTTGGCTCATCGGAGAAGGCAATGGCACCCCACTCCAGCACTCTTGCCTAGAAAATCCCATGGATGGAAGAGCCTGGTGGGCCACAGTCCATGGGGTCGCTAAGAGTCGGACAAGACTCAGCAACTTCACTTTCACTTTTCACTTTCATGCATTGGAGAAGGAAATGGCAACCCACTCCAGTGTTCTTGCCTGGAGAATCCCAGGGATGGGGGAGCCTCATGGGCTGCCGTCTATGGGGTCTCACAGAGTTGGACACTACAGAAGCGACTTAGCAGCAGCAGCAGCAGAATTGGCTCATAGTAAGCTTGAAGGTGAATTTAACTCAGATGACCATTATATCTACTACTGCAGGCAGGAATCCCTTAGAAGAAATGGAGTAGCCATCATGGTCAACAAGAGAGTCCAAAATACAGTACTTGGATGCAATCTCAAAAACGACAGAATGATCTCTGTTCGTTTCCAAGGCAAATCATTCAATATCACAGTAATCCAAGTCTATGCCCCAACCAGTAACGCTGAAGATGCCGAATGGTTCTATGAAGACCTACAAGACCTTTTAGAACTAACACCCAAAAAAGATGTCCTTTTCATTATAGGGGACTGGAATGCAAAAGTAGGAAGTCAAGAAACACCTGGAGTAACAGGCAAATTTGGCCTTGGAATACGGAATGAAGCAGGGCAAAGGCTAATAGAATTTTACCAAGAGAACGCACTGGTCATAGCAAACACACTCTTTCAACAACACAAGAGAAGACTCTACACATGGACATCACCAGATGGTCAACACCAAAATCAGATTGATTATATTCTTTGCAGCCAAAGATGGAGAAGCTCTATACAGTCAGCAAAAACAAGACGAGGAGCTGACTGTGGCTCAGATCATGAACTCCTTATTGCCAAATTCAGACTTAAATTGAAGAAAGTAGGGAAAACCACTAGACCATTCAGGTATGACCTAAATAAAATCCCTTATGATTATACAGTGGAAGTGAGAAATAGATTTAAGGGACTAGATCTGATAGATAGAGTGCCTGATGAACTATGGAATGAGGTTCGTGACATTGTACAGGAGACAGGGATCAAGACCATCCGCATGGAAAGAAATGCAAAAAAACAAAATGGCTGTCTGGGGAGGCCTTACAAATAGCTGTGAAAGAAGAGAAGTGAAAAGCAAAGGAGAAAAGGGAAGATATAAGCATCTGAATGCTGAGTTCCAAAGAATAGCAAAAAGAGATAAGAAAGCCTTCCTCAGTGATCAATGCAAAGAAATGGAGGAAAACAACAGAATGGGAAAGACTAGAGATCTCTTCAAGAAAATTAGAGATACCAAGGGGACATTTCATGCAAAGATGGGCTCGATAAAGGACAGAAATGGTATGAAC
>NW_011494753.1:11166908-11171790 GCF_000754665.1 Bison bison bison | reverse complement strand
ATCACTATGAACAAAGCTAGTGGAGGTGATGGAATTCCAGTTGAGCTATTTCAAATCCTGAAAGATGATGCTGTGAAAGTGCTGCATTCAATATGCCAGCAAACTTGGAAAACTCAGCAGTGGCCACAGGACTGGAAAAGGTCAGTTTTCATTCCAATCCCAAAGAAAGGCAATGCCAAAGAATGCTCAAACTACCGCACAATTGCACTTATCTCACATGCTAGTAAAGTAATGCTCAAAATTCTCCAAGCCAGGCTTCAGTAATATGTGAAGCGTGAACTTCCTGATGTTTAAGCTGGTTTTAGAAAAGGCAGAGGAACCAGAGATCAAATTGCCAACATCTGCTGGATCATGGAAAAAGCAAGAGAGTTCCAGAAAAACATCTATTTCTGCTTTATTGACTATGCCAAAGCCTTTGACTGTGTGAATCACAATAAACTGTGAGAAATTCTCCAAGAGATGGGAATACCAGACCACTTGACCTGCCTCTTGAGAAACCTATATGCAGGTCAGGAAACAACAGTTAGAACTGTACATGGAATAACTGACTGGTTCCAAATCAGGAAAAGGCGTACGTCAAGGCTATATATTGTCACCCTGCTTATTTAACTTCTATGCAGAGTACATCATGAGAAACACTGGCCTGGAAGAAACACAAGCTGGAATCAAGATTGCCGGGAGAAATATCAATAACCTCAGATATGCAGATGACACCACCCTTATGGCAGAAAGTGAAGAGGAACTAAAAAGCCTCTTGATGAAAGTGAAAGAGGAGAGTGAAAAAGTTGGCTTAAAGCTCAACATTCAGAAAACGAAGATCATGGCATCCAGTCCCATCACTTCATGGGAAATAGATGGGGAAACAGTGGAAACAGTGTCAGACTTTATTTTTCTGGGCTCCAAAATCACTGCAGATGGTGACTGCGGCCATGAAATTAAAAGACACTTACTCCTTGGAAGGAAAGTTATGACCAACCTAGATAGCATATTCAAAAGCAGAGACATTACTTTGCCAAAAAAGGTTCGTCTAGTCAAGGCTATGGTTTTTCCTGTGGTCATGTATGGATGTGAGAGTTGGACTGTGAAGAAGGCTGAGTGCTGAAGAATTGATGCTTTTGGAGTGTGGTGTGTGGTGTTGGAGAAGACTCTTGAGAATCCCTTGGACTGCAAGGAGATCCAACCAGTCCATTCTAAAGGAGATCAGCCCTGGGTGTTCTTTGGAAGGAATGATGCTAAAGCTGAAACTCCAATACTTTGGCCATCTCATGCAAAGAGTTGACTCATTGGAAAAGACTCTGATGCTGGGAGGGATTGGGGGCAGGAGGAGAAGGGGACGACAGAGGATGAGATGGCTGGATGGCATCACCGACTCAATGGACGTGAGTCTGAGTGAACTCTGGGAGTTGGTGATGGACAGGGAGGCCTGGCGTGCTGTGATTCATAGGGTCGCAAAGAGTCAGACACAACTGAGCGACTGAACTGAACTGAACTGAAGTGAAGCTTGAAGTCAGTCAAGAACTTCAGACACTTTCATTTATATATAGGCTCCAGAGGGTGCTAGGGGTAAAGAACTTCCCTACCATTGCAGGTGATGTAAGAGTTGTGGGTTTGATCCCTGGGTCAGGAAGATCCCCAGGAGAAGGGCATGACAATCTACTCCAATATTCTTGCCTGTAGAATCCCATGAGCTACAATCCATAGGGTCACAAAGAGTTGTACACAAGTAAAGTGACTTACTAACTAGGTCTTTCCTACCCTGCCTTTATGTGTCATAAGATTATATTAATAGATCAAGTTTTGGAGATGATGTGGTTTATGTGCTATTATGTGCTTATAAGCTCCCACCTGAAGTATCTCTGTTTGTTCATAACCTTGAGAGTTCTCCAGGTAAAATCCAAAACTGGTCCACAGAGACAGATAGCAAGGAAGTCACAAGAAAGAGGCAGATCACTTCAGATGGGCAGAGGGCAGTTTCAATAAAAAAAAGGAATTTACATACAAGGCTTGTCTTAGGTGGGCACAGAGGAATAGTATTTTAGAAGTTTATAAAGAGGACTTGCCAGGCCTCTTCCCAGGTGGTGCTAGTGGTAAAGAACCCACCTGCCAAAGCAGGAGACATAAGAGATGTGCGTTCAATCCCTGGGTGGGGAAGCTTCCCTGGAGGAGAACATGGCAACCCACTGCAGCATTCTTGCCTGGAGAATTCCATGGACAGAGGAGCCTGGCAGGCTACAGCCCATAGGTTCACAAAAAGTTGGACACGACTGAAGTAACTAACACTTCTGCTTCCAGAGAGGTCTTAAATGGGTTCAGTCACTGGATGGTCTCAAAACACACTACTCTCTCAAGGCTGCATTCTTGAAACAGCTCTGACTATGGGAACAGTGGTCAGACAAGGGGATGGGGAAGGACAAGGGGATGGGGAAGGACAAGGGGGTGGGGAAAGACAAGGGAGTGGGGAAGGACAAGATTCCCACCGTCCAAGTCCAGCTCTTGGGTTAACTGACAATCACATCCTCTTGATGTGTTCATTTCTGCGTCTTGCACTTTGAGACATATTGATATAGTTTAGTATCTGGGATGAAGGACAAGAATACTTAGGGGATTTAAGGAGATGTCTTATGAGGAACTGTCAAAGGAAGTGGGAAGAAGCATAAAGAAAAAGTGATGTGATAGCTTTTTCTTCTGAGAGCTCTCTTCAAACATCTGAATGGCTGATATCCAAAGGTAGAAGTTAAACTACTGTATGTTAAAACAAGGCAAAATTTAATGCAATAATAGGAAGAATTCTCTTATCATTAGATTTTTTTCAAAAGTGGCATAGGCTATTTTGGGCAATGGTGAAAATGATTTAAACAGTGGAAAAATTACTGACAGAAGATACTGTTAAGGGAATTAATTTGTCTGATGGGGCCTGGGCTAAATTATTTTTTTATATTAATGAGTTTATACATATTTCTGGAACCAAATAACATTAACATTTATCCTCACTAGATGTTATTTTATTACTTCAGCCCAATCTTTACTTTGTCATGTCCTGTAAGCAGTATCATTTGCATTCTTTATAAATGTTGTTTTTATGTTCTTGCTTAAGTTATAGATATAAACATGGGTAGCCACATTTTTCGGAGAAGACAATGACACCCCACTGCAGTACTCTTGCCTGGAAAATCCCATGGACAGAGGAGCCTGGTAGGCTGCAGTCCATGGGGTCACTAGGAGTCGGACACGACTGAGCGACTTCACTTTCACTTTTCACTTTCATGCATTGAAGAAGGAAATGGCAACCCACTCCAGTGTTCTTGCCTGGAGAATCCCAGGGACGGGGGAGCCTGGTGGGCTGCCGTCTATCGGGTTGCACAGAGTTGGACACAACTGAAGCGACTTAGCAGCAGCAGCAGCATAGCCATATTTTTAGGGCTCCGGTTGTTACTCTAAACTGGGTAGCATGTGAAAACCCTAAAGGAAACAATTATTTAATATGCATTTTACTATTTTATTCTATAAGATAGTTTAGATTAATTTGTTCATTGATTTTCATCATAGTTCTTTGATCTACCACCTTATAATGCTACACCAATCCAAAGAAAGAAGCAGGGTAGAAGAGTGAAGGGAGTTTGGTATGAGTACATGAACACACTTGTGCTGACTGTCAATGCGTTTGCTTTCTGACATAGGACCAACTGGAAGCTGCAGCCTAGATGGAGGGATAGGGTCAGGGCACAATGGGCTTCAAGTCTTGGTCTGTTAATGGGGGCAAATCATATAATTAGAGTCCTGGGGCTAAGCAGTGATCATTCAGTCTGAAACACATGAATAGTAAAGAAAGGAACAACCTGGACTGAAAAAGGATGCAGTGGTTTGTAGGAGGTTGAAGATGTAGGAGAATAGAGTGTCCACATCTAGAAAATGACAGAAGCAAGACAGTGGGCAGAGTGAAGGGAGCATTCAGTTGGAGATGAGTCCAAAACAACCTCATGAACAAATCAGCTTCTGCTCGAGCATCCCCTGAGATAATGGACTTGTTGGTCCTCAGAAGACTGAGCATGTGGTCAAGGGTAGACACTCAAAATTCTTTTCTGTAACTTTTTTCTGCAATATATTGTTCCTCCTTTTGGAGATTGACACTTTTGCACATTTATAGTCCTAATTATAAGTAATTATAATTTTTCAAATATCCTAAATAGTGACATAGATGGCATTGAAATTATTTCAGCTGAAAAGATATAATTCATATAGACCTAGATACATAAACAGCTTGGTTAAAAGATCCCATAGTATCCCTAAATCCCAAGACCTAAAAGGCTTTGAACCACTTAAATTTTTTCTTAAAGTTTGTGTTAACTTCCTCTTTTAACCTTAACTGATATAAGTCATTAGTTTGACTCAGGGCTACTACCATATAACAGATGCCTTTGTTGAGAATGAATATTTTGTTGCATTCTTTTTTCTATTTTGTGACTTTGTGTGTAATTGCATTAAATGACATGCTTAACAGTGAGAAGAAGAAAGGCAGCATCTGTCAATATCAGTCACATAGAGATTGGAGTTACTATAGATGTACAGCTATGAAGCATATTATTGAATAGTAAGGTACATCCGGTCCCATCACTTCATGGGAAATAGATGGGGAAACAGTGGAAACAGTGTCAGACTTTATTTTTCTGGGCTCCAAAATCACTGCAGATGGTGACTGCAGCCATGAAATTAGAAGACACTTACTCCTTGGAAGGAAAGTTATGACCAACCTAGATAGCATATTCAAAAGCAGAGACATTACTTTGCCAACAAAGGTTCGCCTAGTCAAGGCTATGGTTTTTCCTGTGGTCATGTATGGATGTGAGAGTTGGACTGTGAAGAAGGCTGAGTGCTGAAGTATTGA
>NW_011494753.1:11118453-11166808 GCF_000754665.1 Bison bison bison | reverse complement strand
AGAAGACTCTTGAGAGTCCCTTGGACTGCAAGGAGATCCAACCAGTCCATTCTGAAGGAGATCAGCCCTGGGATTTCTTTGGAAGGAATGATGCTAAAGCTGAAACTCCAGTACTTTGGCCATCTCATGCAAAGAGTTGACTCATTGGAAAACATTCTGATGCTAGGAGGGATTGGGGGCAGGAGGAGAAGGGGACGACAGAGGATGAGATGGCTGGATGGCATCACTGACTCGATGGACGTGAGTCTGAGTGAATCCGGGAGTTGGTGATGGACAGGGAGGCCTGGCGTGCTGTGATTCATGGGGTCGCAAAGAGTCAGACACAACTGAGTGGCTGATCTGATCTGATCTGATATAAGATTAAAAAATACAGACAGACAAGTTGCTGAAGGATTTTAGTGACCATGATAAATAAAATCTAATAAAATAAAATGCATATGGCAAAACCTAAAATATCAACCATTTATGTATCAAGTGAGTTTGACATTAGACAACTATAGGTATTAACTGGTTTATAGGGCTTCCCTGGTGGCTCAGACAGTAAAGAATCTGCCTGCAATGCAGGAGACCCAAGTTAAATCCCTGGTTCAGAAAGATCCCCTAGAGAAGGGAATGGCTACCCTGTCTAGCATTTTTGCCTGGAGAATTCCATGGAAATGGGGTGCCTGGAAGACTATGGTCTATGGGGTTTCAAAGAGTCAGTTGTGACTAAGCGACTAATACTTTCTGTTTTAAAAAAAGATATTTTTTTTTATTGAAAAATAATTGCTTTACAGATTTTTGTTGTCTTCTGTCAGAACTCAACATGAATCAGTCATAGGCATACATACATACATTCCCTCCCTTCTGAACTTCCCCCCATCTCCCTCCCCATCCCAAACCTCCAGGTAGACACAGAGCCCCTGTTTGAGTTTCCTGAGCCATACAGCAAATTCCCATTGGCTATCTATTTTACATATGGTAATGTAAGTTTCCATGTTACTCCTTCCATATACCTCACCTTCTCCCCTCTCCCCATGTCCATAAGAGTATTCTATATGCCTGTTTCTCCACTGATGACCTGCAAATATATTCTTTAGTACCATTTTTCTAGATTTCTAGTACCATTTTCTAGATTTCTATGCATTAGGATACAATACTTATCTTTCTGTTTCTGACTTACTTCACTCTGTATAATAGGTTCTAGGTTCATCCACCTCATTAGATTGACTTAAATGTGTTCCTTTCTATGGCTAAGTAATATTCCATTGTGTATATGTACCACACTTCTTTATCCATTCATCTGTCGATGGACATCTAGGTTGCTTCCATGTTCTAGCTATTGTAAATAGTGCTGCAGTGAACAATGGGATACATGTGTCTTTTTCCATTTTGGTTTCCTCAAGGTATATGCCTAGGAGTGGGATTTCTGGGTCATATGGTGGTTTTATTCCTAGTTTTTTAAGGACTCTCTGTACTGTCTTCCATAGTGGTTGTATCAATTTACATTCCCACCAACAGTGCAAGAACGTTCCCTTTTCTTCACACCCTCTCCAGCATTTGTTTGTAGACTTTTTGATGATGGCCATTCTGACCAGTGTGAGGTGAAATCTCATTGTGGTTTTGATTTGCATTTCTCTAATAATGAGTGATGTCGAGCATCTTTTCATGTGTTTGTTAGCTATCTGTATGTCTTCTATGGAGAAATGCATGTTTAGGTATTTTTCCCACTTTGTGATTGGGTTGTTTTTTTTGGTATTGAGTTGTATGAGCTGCTTGTATATTTTGGAAATTAATCCTTTTTCAGTTGTTTTATTTGCTATTATTTTCTCCCATTCTGAAGGTTGTCTTTTCATCTTGCTTATAGTTTCCTTTGTTGTGCAAAAGCTTTTAAGTTTAATCAGGTCCCACTTGTTTACTTTTGTTTTTATTTCCATTACTCTAGGAGGTGGGTTATAGAGGATCTTGTTTTGATTTATGTCATTGAATGTTCTGCCTATGTTTTCTTCTAAGAATTTTATAGTTTCTGGTCTTACATTTAGGTCTTTAATCCATTTTGAGTTTATCTTTGTGTATGGTGTTG
Source organism: Bison bison bison (assembly GCF_000754665.1). Classification (NCBI taxonomy): domain Eukaryota; kingdom Metazoa; phylum Chordata; class Mammalia; order Artiodactyla; family Bovidae; genus Bison; species Bison bison. Next base: position 11,164,746 of record NW_011494753.1, on the reverse strand, counting down.
GGAAGTGTTCTAATTTCATTCTTTTATACGTAGCTGTCCAGTTTTCCCAGCACCATTTATTGAAGAGGCTGTCTTTGCCCCATTGTATATTCTTGCCTCTGTCAAAAATAAGGTACTCATAGGTGCATGGATTTGTTTCAGGGCTTTATATCTTGTTCCATTGATCTGTATTATTTCTGTTTTTGTGCCAGTACCATACTGTCCTGATGACTATAGCTTTGTAGTATAATCTGGAGTCAGAATGACTGATTCCTCCAGCTCTGTTCTTTTTTCTCAAGACTGCTTTGGCTATTCAGTCTTTTGTGTTTCCGTATGAATTGTGAAATTCTTTGTTCTAGTTCTGTGAAAAATGTCACTGGAAATTTGATAGGGATCGTATTGAATCTGCACATTGTGTGTGTACTATAGTCATTTTCACAATATTGATTCTTCCTACCCAGGAACATAGAATATCTCTCCATCTGTTTTTGTCATCTTTGATTTCTTTAATTAGTGTCTTATGGTTTTCTGTGTACAGTTTTTTTGTCTCCTTAGGTAAGTTTATTCCTTGATATTTAATTCTTTTTGTTGCAATGGTGAATGGGATTGATTCCTTAATTTCTCTTTCTCATTTTTCATTGTTAGTATATAGAAATGCAAGTGATTTCTGTGTATTGATTTTGTATCCTGCAACTTTTCTAAATTCACTGATTAGCTCTAGTAATTTTCTGATACTATCTTTAGGGTTTTCTATGTACAGTATCATATCATCTGCAGTGAGAGCTTTGCTGCTTCTTTTCTGATCTGGACTCATTTTATTTCTTTTTCTTCTCTGATTGCTGTAGCTAGGACTTCCAGAATTATGTTGAATAATAGTAGTGAATGTGGACACCCTTGTCCTGTTCCTGATCTTAGGGGCAATGCTTTCAGTTTTTCACCATTGAGAATACTATTTGCTATAGAGGTATCATATATGGCCTGTGCTCTGTTGAGGTAGGTTCCTTCTATGCCCATTTTTTGAAGAGTTTTAATCATAAATGGGTGCTGAATTTTGTCAAAGGCTTTTTTTTTGCATCTACTGTGATGATCATATGGTTTTTATCTTTCAATTTGTTCATATGGCATATCACATTGATTGTTTCACATATATTGAAGAAGCCTTGCATCCCTGGAATAGACCCAGCTTGATCATGGTATATGAGCTTTTTGATGTGTTGTTGAATTCTGTTTACTAAAATTTTGTTGAGGATTTTTGCATCTATGTTCATCAGTGATATTGGCCTGTAGTTTTCTTTTTTTGTGTTGTTTTTGTCTGGTTTTGATATCAGGGTGATGATGGCCTCATAGAGTGAGTTTGGAAGTGTTCTTTCCTCTGCAATTTTTTGGAAGAGTTTTAGAAGGATAAGCATTAGCTCCTCTCTAAATGTTTGATAAGATTCTCCTGTGAAGCCACCTGGTCCTGGGCTTTTGTTTTTTTGGAGATTTTTTTTTTATCACAGCTTCAATTTCAGTGCTTGTAATTGTATTGTTCATAATTTATATTTCTTCCTGGTTCAGTCTTGGGAGATTGAACTTTTTCCAGAATCTGTCCATTTCTTCCAGGTTTTCCATTTTATTGCCATATAGCTAGCTGTTCATGATAGTCTCTTAAAATTGTTTGTATTTCTGCATTGTCTGTTGTAATCTCTCCTTTTTCATTTCTAATTTTGTTGATTTGATTCTTCCCTCTTTTTTTCTTGAATCTGGCTAAAGGTTTGTCAATTTTGTTTATTTTCTCAAAGAACCAGCTTTGGCTTTTATTAATCTTTACTATTGTTTCTTTCCTTTCTTTTTCATTTATTTCTGCTCGGATCTTTATAATTTCTTTCCTTCTAATTTTGGGGTTTTTTGTTCTTCTTTTTCCAGTTGTTTTAGGTGTAAAATTGGGTTGTCTATTTGACATTTTTCTTATTTCTTGAGGTAGGATTTTATTGCTATAAACTTCCCTCTTAGAACTGTTTTTGCTGCAGCCCATAGATTTTAAGTTGTCGTGTTTTTATTGTCATTTGTTTCTAGAAATCTTTTGATTCCCCTTTTGATTTCTTCAATAACCTGTTGGTTGTTTAGAGATGTATTGTTTAATTTCCATGTGTTTGTGTTTTTTTCCCATGTGTTACAGTTTTTTTCTTGTAATTGACATCTAGATTCATAGTGTTGTGGTCGGAAAAGATGCTTGATATGATTTCAATTTTCTTAAATTTACTAAGGTTTTATTTGTGACGCAAGATGTGGTCTATCCTGGACAATGTTCCATGGGCACTTGAGAATAAGGTGTATTCTTCTGCATTTGGATGAAATGTCCTGAAGATATCAATGAGATCCATCTCATCTAATGTATCATTTAAGACTTGTGTTTCCTTATTAATTTTCTGTTTTGATGATCTGTCCATTGGTGTGCGTGGGGTGTTAAAGTCTCCTAGTATTATTGTGTTACTGTCAATTTCTCCTTTTATATCTGTTAGTGTTTATCTTATGTATTAGATGCTCCTATTTTGGGTACATAGATGTTTACAATTGTTATGTCTTGCTCTTGGATTGATCCCTTGATCATTATGTAGTGTCCTTCCTTGTCTCTTGTAATATTCTTTATTTTAAGGTTTATTTTGTCCGATATGAGGATTGCTACTCCAGCTTTTGTTTGCTTCCCATTTGCATGGAATGTATTTTTCCATCCTCTCACTCTCAGTCTATGTGTCTTTAGGTCTGAAGTGGGTTTCTTGTAGACAGCATATGTATGGGTCTTGTTTTTGTATCTGTTCAGCTAGTGTGTGTCTTTTGGTTGGAGCATTTAATCCATTTACATTTAAGGTAATTATTGATATATATGTTCCTGTTGCCATTTTCTTAATTGTTTGGGATTTGTTTTTTGGATCTTTTTCTTTTGTATTTCTTGACTATATAAGTCCTTTTGACATTTGTTGTAAAGCTGGTTTGGTGGTAATGAATTCTCTTAACTTTTACTTGTCTGAAAAGCTATTTCTCTATCAATTTTGAATGAGATTCTTGTCGGGTAGAGTAATCTTGGTTGTAGATTTTTCCTTTCAGTATGTTAAATATATCCTGTCATTCCCTTCTGGCCTGCAGAGTTTCTGCTGGAAGACCAGCTGTTAAATGCTCAGGGGTTTCCCTTGTATGTTACTTGTTGCTTTTCCCTCGCTGCTTTTAATATTCTTTCTTTGTGTTTAGCCTTTGTTAATTTGATTAGTATGTGTCTTGGCATTTTTCTCCTTGGGTTTATCCTGTATGGGACTCTTTGTGTCTCTTGGAGTTGATTGACTATTTCCTTTTCCATGTTGGGGAAATTTTCAACTATAATCTCTTCAAAAATTTTCTCATACCCTTTCTTTTTCTCTTCTTCTTCTGGGACCCCTATAATTCAAATATTGGTGCTTTTGATGTTGTCCCAGAGGTCTCTGAGACTACCCTTAGCTCTTTTCATTATTTTTACTTTATTCTGCTCTTCAGAAGTTATTTCCACCTTTTTATCTTCCAGCTCACTGATTTGTTCTACTGCTTCATATATATCTGCTACTGATTCCTTCTAGAGTATTTTTAATTTCAGTTATTGTGTAGTTTGTCTCTATATGGTTATTCTTTAATTCTTCTAGGTCTTTGTTAATTGATTCTTGCATTTTCTCCATTCTGTTTTCAAGGCTTCTGATTATCTTTACTATCGTTATTCTGAATTCTTTTTCAGTTAGTTGCCTATTTCCTCTTCATTTATTTGGACTTCTGTGTTTCTAGTTTGTTCCTTCATTTGTGTAGTATTTCTCTGCTTTTTCATTTTTTTTTTTTAATTTATTGTGTTTGAGGTCTCCTTTTCCCAGGTTTCAATGTTAAATTCTTTCTTCCTTTTGGTTTCTGCCCTCCTAAGATTGGTCCAGTGGTTTTTGTAAGCTTCCTATAGGATGAGATTTGTGCTGAGTTTTTGTTGTTGTTGTTTATTTGTTTGTTATTCCTCTGATGGCAAGGCTGAGTGAGGTGGTAATCCTGTCTGCTGATGGTTGGGTTTGTATTTTTGTTTTGTTTATTGTTCAGATGAGTCGTCCTGCACAGGGTGCCACTGGCGGTTGGGAGATGCTGGGTCTTATATTCAAGTGGTTTCCTTTGTGTGAGTTCTCACTCTTTGATACTCCCTAGGGTTAGTTCTCGGGTAGTCTAGGGTCTTGGAGTCAGGGCTCCAACTCCAAAGACTCAGGTCTTGATGTCTGGTCATGAACAAAGATTCCACAAGTGGTTTGTTATGGCATTAAGTGAGATTAAAACAAATGCTCCTAAATGAGAAACCAAAGATGAACTCCAGACAAACGGCAGTTACAAAATCAGGCAAATAATAATTAAAATAATGGAATATACATTTACACACATACACCCATAAGCAAAGTCAAAACAGTCCAACAAAAATAAAGTACAATAGATTGACCTGGTGAACAAAGGAAAGCAAAAGTTATATCTACCAGTTAAGAGCAGAACTAACTAAAGCACAAACTGGAAAACAAAACTCAACAAGTGGTGTCAAGTGGGGATTAAAGCAATGAAAATAAAACCAACAAATATGTTGAGAGGAAAGAAAGAACAGAAAGAAAGACTGGATATGTAACATTAAATAGAGGCAGATGAAGAAGAAAGATTTATATACATTAAAGATTAACTGCAAGGGGAAAAGACCAGTAGGAAAGGCAAACAAAGGAATAGATGTAGAAAAAATATAATAGGTTTAAAAATAATTAAAACTATAAAAAAGAGAAAAGAACAAAAAGGAAAACTCCAGAGAAGTACAAAAGCCCAACATAGAGGCAGAGGTTTATAACAACAATAAAAAATGTGACTGAGAAATGAAAAAGTTCAAAAGCTTAATTAAATGTCACAGTGCCAGTAAAATCGACAACTGCAGCAGAGGTGGGGGGAAAAGGAAAAATAAATAGAAAAAAATATCCAAAAGAATCTACAGAACAAGTCAAAGCATAAGAATAATAAATGTTTTTCTTGATTCACTGCTATCAGAGTCCTTCCCTTGCTGGGAGTCACTGTCCACCTAACCTCCCTAGGATGCCCTCCAACACTGTGCTGATCTCGGCCTGCTGTAGGGGCATCTCAGATTCTAATCTGGTCATACTCCTGTGTGTTCTTGCCTTCAATATCCATAGCTATCAGAACTAGTGCATTTTCTTTTGTGGGAGCTCTCAATGTCCTTGTATATATTCCATGGACACAAAGTCTGCCTAGTTGATCATGTGGGTTTAATCTACAGCTTGCACAGCTGGTGGGAAGGTTTTGGGTCTTCTTCCTTAGCCACACTGGCCCTGGGTTTTGATTGTGATTTTGTTTCCACCTCTGCATGTGAGTCATTCACTGGGGTTTGCTCCTGAGAGTGCCCTGGAGGATATGGGTTTGCCACTGTGAAGGCCGAGTGTGGAGGTGGTGCAGCTGCTTGAGTTTCAGGGGTTCTGGCAGCACCAGGTACTCAGGGGAGTTGGTGGCTAGGGCAGCAAGAAATATAGTGCTCTAGAAGGATATGGTACCAGTATTGGGCAATATGCTCCACTATTCTTGCCTGGAGAACCCCCTGACAGAGAAGCCGGGCAGGCCACAGTCTACAGGGTTGTAAAGAGTTGGACACCACTGAAGCAACCCTGTGTGCATAGATGCAAGACTTTTTTTTTTTTTTTTTTGCCTGTGGCAGCTCTGTCCCAGTGATAATTGAACGTGAAGGTGGCACAGCTGCTTGGCTAGCGGGGATCCTGGTGGTAGCAAGTGTTCAGGAACTGGGATTGTCTCCACTGCAGGAGTTATGGCCCTATCGGAGTCTTTCTTCAAGCCTCTTGTAGCTGGCGATCAGAAGGCCTCTTTGGCCAGTGTTTCTCCATAGCTCTGCCTGTACAGGCATTTAGAGGCTCTCTTGCTTGGGGTCCTTTGAGGTTTGGCACATCAGACACATAGAGGGGCCCCCTGGCTGGAGTCCTACTCTGTAAATTGGTGCATCAGGCACTTAAAGGAGCACCCTGGGTGGGGTCCTGCTCTGCAGTTCAGTGCGTCAGACGTTTTATGGGCCAGCATCTCTATTGTTCAGCTGCTGATGCTGGCGTGTGGGGAGAGAGAGGCTATGGTGATGGCTCCACCCACTACATGTGACTCACCAGTACTGCCTTACTTCCATGGCTTCCCGACTTTCCTCCACAGGCATTTCCCACCACATTCTCCTCCCTCACATCCCCTTGATCCCTTCCAGGGGATCTGCATCCCTCTCCGGGATATGTATGGATGTGGCAAGGACTGTCTGATTCTTATTCCATTTAGGCTGCCATGTATCAGCTGTTTCACTCTCAGCCTTAAATGTTACTCTCTAACTCAGATAATTGCTCTGATGTGAGGATCGGGCCCCTGCTTCTGTTCTCCCACCTGCGGAAGGCATGCCCATTCCTATTAACATTCCTGTTTTTCCCCCTAGTTCCTTCATCCTACTGAGTTTTGCATGGTTCTATATGTTCTTTTCTGCAGGTCAGGTACTCCTGTCCACTCTCACCTGGTGTTTTGCATGCACTTCTGTGTCTGAAGCTGTATTCCTGATGTATCCATGGAGAGAGATGTACTACTAGTCCACCTGCTCCTCCACCAACTTGTTCCTCCAATACTTTCCCTTTAACTAGTTTATTAGTCATGAACAAACTAGAATGAAACAAGGGAAACAAAATTGAAGATGAAAAGAATATTTAGAAAGTCGATGGGGAACACATGTATACCTGTGGCGGATTCATTTTGATATTTGGCAAAACTAATACAATTATGTAAAGTTTAAAAATAAAATAAAATTAGAAAAAAAAAATAATAAAATAGAAATTTCACATCTTAACAGTGAAATTTGGAGAGCATCAACAGTAGTTTAAATGGGAACTTGATAAAGACATTTCTGTCTGGATTTTCAAACTACTTAGAGCAAGCACTATTATTTGTATAAATTATTAAGAATTAATACAATAAATTCTACTACTTAAAAAAAAAAAAGAAAGTCGTCTAAACAAAATTTAAGAGTGTCATGGCATAAACTTTCAAAAAAATCTGTTGGAAAGAAGTTTACATGAATTATGATGCAGTTGAAAATCACACTGATGGATGTGACAGATTATCTATGGAAAAAAATCCCTGCTTCCTGAGCAAGTTTATAATGCTGATGGACTAGTGCTCTGTTCTTACCAAAACCTTACACATAGCCCATGAGAGAACATCAATAGTATAAAGGAATAAATCTCCTAGAAGGCAATGATGTAGGCACACATCAAGTGAAGATGCTGAGGACTGAGAAAGCCAGCATGAGATATTTGGAAGTTTTGAGATTCAGTTCAGTCGCTCAGTTGTGTCCAACTCTGTGACCCCATGTGCTGCAGCATACCCAGCTTCCCTGTCCATCTCCAACCCCCAGAGCTTACTCAAACTCATGTCCCTCGAATCAGTGATGTCATCCAACCATCTAATCCTATGTTGTCCCCTTCTTCTCCTGCCTTCAATCTTGCCCAGCATCAGGGTCTTTTCAAATGAGTCAGTTCTTTGCATCAGGTGGCTAAAGTATTGGAGTTTCAGCCTCACCATCAGTCCTTCCAATGAATATTCAGGACTGATTTCCTTTAGAATGGACTAGTTGGATCTCCTTATAGTCCAAGGGACTCTCAAGAGTCTTCTCCAACACCACAGTTCAAAAGCATCAATTCTTTGGTGCTCAGCTTTCTTTCTAGTCCAATTCTCATATCCATACATGACTACTAGAAAAATCATAGCTTTGAGTAGATGGATCTTTGTTGGCAAAGTAATGTCTCTGCTTTTTAATATGCTGTCTAGGTTGGTCATAGCTTTTCTTCCAAGGAGCAGCAAGTGTCTTTTAATTTCATGGCTGCAGTCACCATCTGCAGTGATTTTGGAGCCCAAGAAAATAGTCTTTCACTCTTCCCATTGTTTCCCCATCTATTTGCTGTGAAGTGATGGGACCAGATGCCATGATCTTAGTTTTCTGAATGTTGAGTTCCAAGCCCACTTTTTCACTCTCCTTTTTCTCTTTCATCAAGAGGCTCTTTAGTTCTTCTTTGCTTTCTGCCATAAGGGTGGTGTCATCTGCATATTTGAGGTTATTGATATTTCTCCTGGCAATCTTGATTCTAGCTTGTGCTTCATCCAGCCTGGCATTTCTCATGATGTACTCTGCATATAAGTTAAATAAGCAGGGTGACAATATATAGCCTTGATGTACTGCTTTCCCGATTTGGAACCAGTCTGTTGTTCCATGTCCAGTTCTAAATGTTGCTTCTTGACCTGCATACCGGTTTCTCAGGAGGCAGGTCAGGTGGTCTGGTATTACCATCTCTTTCAGAATTTTCCACAGTTTGTTGTGATCCACACAGTCAAAGGCTTTTGTGTAGTCAAGTGTATTATTATGTGGACAGGAAATATTTTTTAGCACTGTAAGACCATTGCAAGAAAGCTAAGCTGGGGGAAAAAAATCTGAAATTTTATCACTTCTAGACACAAATCTCTCTAACTTCTTATAAAAATAAATACTCTTCCATTTAATTTCTCTCAATGAGGCATTCAGCCTTGTGACTGCAAGAGTTTTACTCTGTCCCACTCCAAACTAATATTAATAAGCAACTGTGACACTTGAAGGAGAGGAAAAATGTATTTTCTCTCTACTCATCTTAGATTTATTGGCTGGTTCCCTGTAAGTTAGACTGGCAAAAGACAAATTAACTAGAAAAAACAAAGAGGAATATGGGAACTCTGAGAGATGAGTAAGGGGTAGTTAGAACTCAGGCTTATGTAACAACAACAACAGCAAAATAATAATTTTTTAGAAAATTGATATGACAAAGGACTTTGCATTTATAACTTGGCAAATTATGGGAAGGTAAATATATGGGGGAACTAATTGAAGATAAAGGCTATTTACTGAAGTTTGTTAGGCAAATTCCTTTGGTGCAGTCCCTGGGCTGATAGGATTAGCTTTTGTCCTTCATGGCAGAGAGGCAAGGGAGGACATCTTTACAAATTTATGTTTTGCTTTTAAACAAATAAGGGTAGAAGGTTGTTCTTATATCTTTTTCTCCTTCAGTTCAGTTCAGTTCAGTCACTCAGTCATGTCCGACTCTGCGACCCCATGAATTGCAGCACTCCAGGCCTCCCTGTCCATCACCAACTTCCAGAGTTCACTGAGACTCATGTCTATAGAGTCAGTGATGCCATCCAGCCATCTCATCCTCTGTCGTCCCCTTTCCTCCTGCCCTCAATCCCTCCCAGCATCAGAGTCTTTTCCAATGAGTCAACTCTTCGCATGAGGTGGGCAACGTATTGGAGTTTCAGCTTTAGCATCATTTCTTCCAAAGAACACCCAGGGCTAATCTCCTTCAGAATGGACTGGTTGGATCTCCTTGCAGTCCAAGGGACTCTCAAGAGTCTTCTCCAACACCACAGTTCAAAAGCATCAATTCTTCGGCGCTCAGCTTTCTTCATTGTCCAACTCTCACATCCATACATGACCACTGGAAAAACCATAGCCTTGACTAGATGGACCTTTGTTGGCAAAGTAAGGTCTCCACTTTTTCTCCTTAACTGCCTACATTTCAAAATAATCCTTAGCCAAAATGGCATATTTTGGCATATTCTTCTACCCTTCATGTTAAGGGTAGCAGCATGTAGCCCTTTCTTTAAGGTTCTCATGCATTTAGATACTGTAAATATTTATGGACTATAAAGCATGAGTTTAATTAGTTTGAATATATATACATATAGTAGTGAAGTCACTCAGTCGTGTCCGACTCTTTGCGACCCTGTGGACAGTAGCCCGCCAGGCTCCTCTGTCCGTGGGATTCTCCAGGCAAGAATACTAGAGTGGGTTGCCATTTCCTTCTCCAGGGGATCTTCCCAACCCGGGTCTCCTGCATTGCAGGCAGGTGCTTTATCCTCTAAGCCACCAGGGAAGGCCATATATGTATTAAATTTTAAAAATTTAGAATTAGCAATAAAATGCTTATCCTCTCTATCTCTTCCATTTATCATTTATTTCTGTGGCATGCTGCACTTATTTGCTCAGTTGTGTCTGACTCTTTGTGACCCTGTGGACTGTAGCCTGCAAGGCTCCTCTGTCCATGTAATCTCATCCTGGCAAGAATACTGGAGTGGGTAGCCATTTCCTTTTCCAGGGAATCTTCCTAATACAGGGACTGAACCCAAGTCTCCTGCTTTGTAGGTGGGTTCTTTACTATCTGAGCCAAAAGGGAAGCCCTATTTCTGTATACATAAACTATAATAATGTTTATATTTTTTAATCTGACTTTTGGTGATTATTCCTACATTTTGTTGGAAAAACTTTAATGGCATTGATTATGGGGTGTGTCTCAGGACATGTTTTCTTTGTTTTCTGTTTCTTTTTAATACACAGTATATATATATATATATATATATAGCCTTCATAAAATTAAAAAAAAAAAGAATTTTGAAACGCTTTTAGCCAGGCAGTTTTCAGACTGTTATTTATATGATTATTTATCTATTGTTTTTCTACTAGATTATAAGCTCCACAGAAATAGCAACTATAACTGCCTTGTTTCCATTTTATTAACAGCACATTTCTACATGCCTGGTAGAGGATAAATATCTACTTAAGAACAAGTTAAAATGAGATGTTACTTCTCAGGTTTTTCCTTTCTTAACTTAAGGTATAATTCGTCTTTATCCTGTTTTTCCACACCTAGTTTGAAGGCTATTCACATTCCTGAAGGTGATTATTGGTTTTCACTCTCCCAGATAGCTGATGTTCCAAGATTCTTTCCCCTAAGCATCAGGCACATCCCTTTCTTCCTTGTTAGGCATCCTGCTGAGAATGTGGTTTTAAAAGTCTTGTTTTCTTTTCTCTTTGAATGCTTCATCCACCAAGTCTCAGATCATTTTGAGTGTTCATCTTTTCAAATAATTCCTAGGTTAGTGCTAAACTTTTGTGTATGTTCTCGGTTTTGTGTCCCTCTTCCAAATTATTCATGTCCGTATAAAATTTAAACTGATCATACAGCTCTGTGAACAATTGCAACATTTCTTTGAATAGTTTTGTTTTTTTCATGGATCAATTGCAATTGTGTGGCCCCAGTGCCATTTTCCAGAATCTTTTGGATAAGCCACTTTCTTTCCCAAATCTTTTATCATAGTGCCATACTAATCTTTTCTTTTAACTATTTGAAATGTATGTTCCTAACCTGAAGGGAAAGTAAAATAAATTGAGTTACTAGTATTTGCTAGGTATTACCTAGCTTTTACCAACACTATCTCATTTAATCCTTATAGTTGGTATTCTTAAAAGTTAAAAGTTGGTATTCTTCTTTCATACATACATTGATGAAGAAAGATAAAATAAATTTAATCTTTAAATTTATTTAAAGAGAGATTAAATGCATTTTCCACATCTGGCTGACTCCAAAGTCACATACTCTCACTTCATTACACTCTTTGTATGTTTAACCACATCTAGCTTTGTCTTTGCTTATTATCATGAACTCCAAGTCAACCTTATCACTCCTACTCAGTTCCTGTACCTTTGATTTAAGCTTGTTTTACTTCACTTGTTAAACAGAATAATATTCTATGTAAGAGTTTTTTGCATGGTTTCTTTTGTCTTCTGTGATATTGCAACTATCACAAAGTTATGAATTTCACATTTTTTGTTTATTTTTCCAGGAGAGTTGAAACTTCTTACCTCTGGCCAAGTTTTAGAATTTAGAGAAGGGATAGTGAAGGCAGGAGTTTTACTGCTGATTGTCTACTATGGCAAATGCTATGCTAAGTACTTATAAAGTAAAGTGTGTCCAGTCATGTCCAGCTCTTTGCAACCCCATGGACTATACAGTCCATGGAATTCTCCAGGCCAGAATACTGGAGTGGGTAGTCTTTCCCTTCTCCAGGGGATCTTCCCAACCCAGGGATTGAACCCATGTCTCCTATATTGCAGGCAGATTCTTTACCAGTTGAGCCACCAGGGAAGCCCATGATAAGTACTTAATTTTTATTAATTCCATCATTTTTTTTTTAGTAATATAGTATTATATTCAACTGATTGTTCTTTTTCTTTCCACTTAATTGAATTAGAATTGATCTTTCAAATAAGCATGACTCATCAAATTCTCTTCTCACTATTACCCCCACTTCTTCCTTTTCACACACATTTGTTAAACAAGGCTATAGTAGAGAGATAAAGTTATCTTTTATCCTATGTACCAAATATATTTAGACTCTGAGACTTGGGATGGAAAATAAAGGACTTTTGCTGTGGATTGTTTAGAATATTAAAGGTGATTTTTCAGGGGGCTTGTCAGCAAGATGGCGGAGGTGAGCACACCTCTTCAAAAAAAACATTGAAATCACAACTAGCTGCTGAACAATCATTAAGAAAAATATGCTGGAACCTACCAAGAAAGATACCTTACACTCAAAGACAAAGAAGAAGCCACAGCAATACTGTAGAAGGGGCACAATCTTGATAAAATCAAATCCCATACCTGCTGGGTTGGTGACCCATAAACTGGAAAATAATTATACCAGAGAAGTTCTGACTTGGGAGTGAAAGCCTTGAGCACATCTCAGGGTTACCAGGCTGGCATCTGACAATGGGAGGAGGAGCCCTGGGGGAATCTAGCTTTGAAGGCTAGCAGAGTTTGATCACAGGAATTCCATAGGATTGGGGGAAAAAGAAACTCCATTCATGGAGAGGGCATACAAAGTGTCCTGCACATCAGGACCCAGGGCAAAAAGCAGTGACCCCATAAGAGACCCCAGACTTACCTGCTAGTAATGGAGGGTCTTCTATGTGGTCATGGATGCAGAAGAATTAGATTCTACTACTGTTAATAATGCTGTTGTTTAGTCACTTTTGTGTCTAACTCTTTTGCAACCCCATCAACTGTCACCAGGTTCCTCTGTCCATAGGATTTCTCAGGCAAAAATACTGAAGTGGGTTGCCATTTCCTCCTTCCAGGGGATCTTCCTCACCCAGAGATGGAACCTGTAAATCCTGCTTGGCTGGCAGGTTCTTTACCACTGAGTCACCTGGGCAGCCCACTGTTGATAACAGCCCTCTAACAAAACAGTATTTTTAGAAGAGGTGGTATATTTCCATCATCCCATTATAGACATGAATCTTTTGTCACTAAGTTTAAGAGAATATAAAATGCAAAATTACTTTCTTGTTCAAAATTTCAAGTTGACTTTGTTGTCTAGTTATTGACTGATATAGAGTCAGAGACAATAAGAATCATCTATTCTTTACTGTTGGATTACTTAATAAGGTTACCTGAGTATATGGAAAAATACTGTACTAGTATACCCTGTAACACATATTATTCTCCATTGTATCTAATATTTCGGATGTATTTATTAATGTAATGCATTTTTCCCATATACCAATCAACTTCATTTAAAGTCTTTGATCAATTGGCAACTTACTTGGCAACCACGTATTCCCCAGGGTTCTTTGTGTACATTTTCTCATATCTGGGGAACGGTTTTACTTTTAGGAAGATAAAGCTCTAATGAGCTCTTATGAATCTTTGTTCAAAGAGGTCCAGTCTACCAGAGATCAGCTAAGACGGTGTCTGAAATGCTAATTACTTGCTGATTAGAAGTCAACACTAGATTGTTTTTTCTATTTCTTGAGGTCACCAGTCAAATTTAAACCATGTTTTAAATTCCACCAAACGCCAAAGTCCATCTTTTAAAGGCCATTTTTTTTTCTTTTTTTTTTTTTGCTGGAAAGAATATTTCAAAATCATGGATTCACGGCTTTCAAATTGTGTGGTGAATTAAAAAATAATGCTTTAATAAACCTTGATCCTTTACAAACAATATACCATTAGATGGTTTAAATAATGTACTTGGTGACTCTCCCAATCTAAGACATGTTTTACAGACAATGTGATCATTACTAATGATAGTTGGCATATTAGAACTTAAAAGATTTCTAAGCATTTCTAAGCATTTTTACAAATACAAAATTTTAAAGTAGGTTTAGCAGTTTGAAAACATTTAAAAAATACAAAGAATACAAAAGTGTAGTGAGTCAACCTCTTTAGTTCTTTCTCTCATTGAACTGTAGAAAATTTTCAGCTTTTAATTAGCTGGCAAAAATATGGGAAAACCCATAAACATATATACCTTGAGGTTCTTTTTCATTAGACAGAAAGTAACACCAGCTATGATGCTATTTAGATAAGATGGAGCTTAGTTTGAATGAAGAGTCCATTTTCTTGGGCAGCACAAGGAAAAGAGCAACTATTTTTTGTGTTTATGAGGATACATAATCAAATGTATATCTTGACTTGTGCTTCACTCCTGGAGAGAGAATCCTTCTTGGGAAATCTTCAACGCTTAATGGAAAGAAAGAAAGAGAAGGAAGGAGAGTACAAACAAAGAAAAGAAGGGAGGGAGAGGGGTGAGAGGGAAGGAGGAAGGATTAAATTAATTAAACAAGGAAGTCATTTGACTAATGTGGATGTAATGCCCTAGCAGCCTAGTGAGAAGCCCAAAATCTAACCTTGTGCCAACTAAAAATTGGCAATTGTCATCTACCTGTACAATGATTACACCATGAGCTGCTGTGACCACTGACCTTCAATACACCCTGCAAGGAGTTCAGGTGGAGATAAGGAATGAGGCACGCTATGCTTTGGGTAAAACTGGCAGAACAGGCCTTTCGACAGATATTTTCAGGAGAAGATTTTATGAGCCCAATTCTTGCATCTCCACATATCTAGAGAAGCACTAAAATCATTAACAGTGACATCTGCTCCTAGTGACTAGCAGCAAGCCTCTGCCAAAATATGTGCTTAACTGCATGCAGTCCTCTTCACTGGGCTTCCCTGGTGGCTCAGATGGTAAAGAATCCACCTGCAATGCAGGAGACCTGGGTTCGATCCCTGGGTTGGGAAGATCCCCTGGAGGAGGGCATGGCAACCCACTCCAGTATTCTTGCCTGGAGAATCCCCATGGACAGAGAAGCCTGGTGGGCTACAGTCCATGGAGTCACAAATAGTCCGACACGACTGAGTAGCTAAGCACATACACTCCTCTTCACTAAAATCATATACTGTATTACACTAATCTTCCCCCAAACCTCTTTGGAGCAGTTTCTCAGAGCTATCTGAAATGCTGTCTCCCAGGCTATAGTTCTCATTTTGTTCCAAGAAAAAACTTAACTCACAACTTTCACATTGTACTTTTTTTTTTTTTTTTTTCCCATTTAACACTGTAAATGGCTCAGGGTTAAGAAAATGAAAACCATAAGGACTACCAATAACAAACAGCCAACTGGCTTTAAGCCATAGCTAGTCAAATTTTCCTTACTTTGTTTTGCCTTTTCTTTGTGGAAAGTCTCTTTCTGAATTTGTATGAGCGGTGACCTCCTAACTGCTCCTGTTTGGCACTGCCCAATTAACATTGATATTTACTCAAATAAACTCTTAACCTTTTTACTATGCCTCAGTTTCTCTTTTAGCAGAAGTTAAGAAGGAAGATAGATAGATAGATAGGAAGGAGGAGAGCCCAAGAGACAAAGGGAGTGGGGAGGGAGGGAATCATTAAAAAAATATCAAAAACCCTAATATATTTTGTTCCTCTGCATCTTTCAGGTAGAAAAGGATTGTTTCCTGTGTCATTAACAAATGGAAATCTCCAATATTTAGTCAGTTTCATTTTCATGTTAATGCTATTATTTAAAAGTTTCAGGGAGCTCAGGTGTCACTAGAAGTTAGTTTGAAATATCTTAAATTGGCTAGTTTGTAAAGCTGCTGCAGTTTAATACTACTGATTGGTTCACCTTATGCAAAAGAGATACAGATCTCCCTGAAAGCTTGTATTTTTCTTTCCTCCTTTTGCGTAGGCAACTGAATAGAAACTTTAAAATTTAAATTAAAAGAATCTTCTGTCATTCAATTTGGACGTGGGAAATACACTGCTTAGTCTAGAGAACTTTCAAAGGCCGGATATCTAAATGTATTCTTTGGATGGATTTTTCCTGATGATACAACATCATTTGAATACACTGAAGCCTCATCATTTACCACCTTGGTAATAATTTTGATACAAAAATAGGCCTCCATAGGAATGCAGCTTGAACCAATAACAAGCAACAGTGCTTTCTTTGTGATAAATTGACACTAAAGCCCAATCCTGAAAATCTCTTATATTATTTAGAGGAGCAGTGATCAAAGACACAAGAGAAGAAAGAGCTGGCAGCCTTGTATATTCTCTACTGATGCTGAGATAGTGTCAGTAATAGGGAATGTAGTTACTACCGGGGAGAGCTGGAGAGAAACTTTAAACCTCATATTCATATATCTTCTGGAAAAGTCAGGAGCAGAAGTGAAAAAAAAAAAAATCAGGACAGTTTCTTAGCGAAGTTCTTTACAACTAGCTATACAAATTGCTGCTCCCCAATAGGATGGGATAAACACGAGTTTAGGTAGAACAAAACAAAAGAATTGGAATGTCACTGAAATGCTGATGGGAATGATAAAAAAATGCCAAGGGTTGGCTAATGAGGGTGGTTTCAGTCCAGGGAGAATCTAGTCACTTCTATTTCCAATTTATACAACATCCTGTTGTCAAGTTAATCTTCTTAAAGTCTGGCTTTATCCACATCACTTTTTGCTTAAAATTCCCTGTGATTCCTCATTCCTTAAAAGCTTTCACGTTGCAGGACAGCTCCACCAAATCACTGGACACATTAAAAGTTGATGACCAACCAAATTTAAATACCATGATATAAAAAGTTTATTGACAACTATCTATACAACTTCCTAAAATATTAAACAGTTATAGCTAGTATAGCATATGCCATTCTAGCAGATCTTAATCATTATAAATATAGTATTAATTCATATATATACATATACATATGCATTTTTCATTATAAAAAATACTTTCTTTTCAGATAAGGCAAGAGTTCAATGATCCAACCCTCCATAAGATGTATATGGCAGTGCCTCAACTAAAACACATATTTCCAGTTACTCTTCCATATATATTGCAGCTTGGTGTTTATCTACACTAACTAGATCCATTCAGTTACATGCTTTCTCAGCAATGTTACAGTCTTTTCATGTGGCTCAAGTGGTAAAGAATCTGCCTGCCAATTCAGGAAAAGCAGGAGATGTGGGTTCAGTCTCTGAGTTGGGAAGATCCTCTGGAAAAGGAAATGGCAGCTCACTCCAGTGTTCTTTCTTTTTTGTAACTTTAAACTTTTCATTTGGTATTGGGGTATAGTCGATTAAAAATGATGTAGAAGTTTCAGGTGAACACCGAAGGGTCTCAGCCATACATATGTATGTATTCATTCTTCTCGCACCACCCCTCCCAACCAGGCTGGCACATAATATTGAGCAGAGTTCCATTGCTATACAATAGATCTTTGTTGTTTATCCATTTAAAATATAGTAGTGTGTCCACGATGATCCTAAAGTCCCTAACTATCCCTTCCCCCTGGCAACCCTAAGTTTGTTTTCTAAGTCAGTGAGTCTCTTTCTGTTTTGAAAATAAGTTCATTTGTATTATTTCTTTTTAGATTCCACATATAAGGGATATCATATGATATTTCTCCTTCTCTGTCTGACTTAGTTCTTGCCTGGGAAATCCCGTGGACAGAGAAGCCTAGTAGGCTACAGTCCATGGGATCACAAAGAGTCGGACATGACTGGGCAACTGGGCACACGTGCAGCAGTCTTACAAAGGCTTCATCCATGTTTATGCTTCTTAAAACTTTTAAGCATTCAAAGAAATAAAAGTTCAAAAACGTATGCAATTTTTATATGATAAGAAGTTAATTTACATAAACATATTTAATCTTATGTCATAAATTAATGGGTGGCTCAGATGGTAAAGCATCTGCCCACAATGTGGGAGACCCAGGTTCAATCCTTGGGTTGGGAATATCCCCTGGAGAAGGAAATGGCAACCCACTCCAGTACTCTTGCCTGGAAAATTCCATGGACAGAAGAGCCTGGCAGGCTATAGTCTGTGGGTCACAAAGAGTCGGACACAACTGGGCGACTTCACTTTCTTTCACTTTCATAAATTAATAATAATTTTATGTCATAAATTAGAAGATAGATGATTTTTTTAGACTATTGTATGTATATCATAACTTTTGTGCTTATATCATAACATGATAATTCAGCTTGTATTAAGGGACAAACGGTAATTATATGTAAATGGCAATCCACTCCAGTACTATTGCCTGGAAAATCCCATGGACACAGGAGCCTGGTAGGCTACAGTCCATAGGGTCGCAAAGAGTCGGACACGACTAAGCGAAGGCAATCAATCAATCAGTGTGTATTCATCTATATCTATCTATCTATCTCTGGGTATTTTACTTTTCCTTCCTTTGTTCCTTTTTGTCAACTGTACTGAGAGTGAAATTTTAGGATGACTCAAGACTTGTAGTTTAAGTCCTTAAACAATCTAGTCCAAATAAATCTTTCCAACTAAATGCTGCTACTTTTCTATATAAATCTTCAACTTTGAGTGCACTATCTCATCACAACAGGACAATCTTCCAGTTTCTCCACATTATATTGCTTTTCCCATAACAGTACCTAACCCTTGTGTACTCTTTCCAAAACTACCTACTCTATCTTAGTCATGTTTGTCACACTGTAGTCTCATATAAGCTTTCTTTGATCTCCTGAAAACATGATGTCCAACTCATTATACACTTAACCAGAATCATGTGCATGACTTTGGCTGGTGGCTTGCATTGTCATGCAACTATCCATGCCTTTACCTCCTGCCTCCTCAACTATAAATTCCAGGAGGACAAAAACATGGGCATGCCACTTTCTTAGCATCTAGTGTTAATCTGATAGCTCATGAGGAGTAACTGCTGTAGGAGTAAATAACTTGATAGAGTAGAAACAAATTTGCCAGGTCATCTGGGGGATAATCAGTTTTAAGACATTTATTTTTTATGTTTTTGTTTTTTTTAGAGTAAAGAAAAAAGAAAGCAGAGGAATACTGCCTCTGACATCATGAGCATGCTCTAGAGCTTTGTTGGAAGTACTATCCGGGCTTATGGGGCTTCCCAGGTGGCACTAGTGGTAAAGAACCCACCTGCCAATGCAGGTGGACATAAGAGGCGTAGGTTCCACCGTGGGTCAGGAAGATCCTCTGGAGAAGGGCATGACAACTCACTCCAGTATTCTTGCCTAGAGAATCCCATAGAGAAGCCTATCAGGCTGCAGTCCACAAGGTCGCACAGAGTTGGACATGACTGAAGCAACTTAGCATGCCTGCACACCCCATCCAGGCTACAGCTGAAATACTTGTCAACATGGCTTTATTAATCACACCTCTGTTCTGGATTTTATTTTCTTGTACTGAAAGCTGAATGAGAGCATGTTCCTCCTAGTACAGGTAGCAGGATAAGCCAGGTGAAGAGTATTACTTTGCAAAGAGAAAGAATAAAGGAGGGATGTAGAAGGCTGAAAAAAATTAACTTGACAGTTTGGAGTTCTTTTTGTAAGGCATGAAACCACTTTCCTACCTAAATCTGAGGATGTTCAAATGATTTCTTTGCTTCTCTAGTCAACTTGAACTCCCTTATTGAGCTCCTACTACCTGCTGTGAATATAGAATTACCTTCTCAGCAATAGGTAGACCCTTCAGGGTTACAGCCTTGAGAATATAAGAGAGACTGTGGCACCCTTGGGAATCCAGAAAAAGAATCTTCTGAAGTTACTGCTCTTCTGGTATAGAAAACAGCTTAGAAGGTGACTGGGTGAGCGCAGCCCTCGTAATGCATTTTCTCTTCAGTCAAGATAGTGCTGATAGTAGGAAGGTCTTGGTCGCTTTGTTTTTCTTTCTTTTTGATAGAAATAAGGATTTTGCACACTGCAAATATTGGAAAGATGGTTCAAGGAGCTCATCCACAGCAGCGAGGTCGTCTGAAAAGGGCAGCAGGAGCTGCAACTCATTGTAGGCAGTTTCTATGCCCAACAGGCTCCCCAGTGTCCCCGTTTTGTTGGCTTTGAATGAGGCAGAACACTGTTTTCCAAAAATACTCCCACTTTCATTATGATCATCCTTGTCATTATCATCATTATTGCTATTCTCTGAATCACCCATCAGAGCAAACTTTCACATATCGACAGTGCCTGAATGTAAGCACTTTAGTTACTTTATCAAAACAAGAGTCTGCAGGGTCACTCTGTCTTTGTAACTTCATAGGCAAGGGCCCTCCAATTATAGACAAATGCTCTGAAATTACTTTTGTGTTCCATTCAAAGACCACATAGATGCATTTTTCTTATTAAATGTAATTCCACAATGAGAGAAAGGCAAAGTAGCATATATACATTAACCCACAAAAAAAGTCAGTCCACATTCAGAATATCCTAATTCACTAGATAAAAAAATTGGATAAAGTTGTCAAAAGTTGGGATATTATGGGACCAAATATGTTCCCTTGAAGGCCAAGGTGTTTCTGTACACCTCAACATTTCAAATCAGGTGTTTATTGCCTAAAACAAGTCTGGGAAAATTAATGAGGTAAGTTATTACCCACCATGTCTACAGGTTTCCATTACCACTTATAAAAGCAGGTAGCAATTTCACTCTACCTTAAAGGCATCATTCGTTATAAATTATTTGCTTTCAATCATGAGTAGGATATAGGAAAAGGAAAAATATCAAAGAAGGTACTTTGTTAGGGCACAAAAATAGGAGCACTGTGCACCCACATTACATTTTGAATTCAAATGTTTAGTTGGTGACTGGAACCTTGGTATTATCCGAAACCAAACTGGCTTCTTCCCTTTTCTTATTTTTTTTTTTTTAATAAATGAGAGCCCGAGGCATACACTCTTATCTAGAACAATAATTGATATTACACTATGACCTGAGAGGTATCTTCATTTGCATCTTACCTAGGCCCTACTCTTGTTTCAACCATCTGTTGTTGAAGAGTAGAGGTAGGGGTGGGGAGAGAAAGTGTTCCTAGTGGTTAAGTCTGTTTCTGACCTGTCAGGGAGAACCAAAAGATAGATTTCTGCTTCCTGTTACCATCCTTGGTCATGGATCCAGAGGGCTTTTGGAAGACAGCAAAAATCACCTTCTATTGATGGCTGACTGTGACCATGCAGGCATCTTTCAGATGGCCAGTCTATATAACCACGTGTGAACACTGCAGCGGCCAATCATGTAGACAACTCAACGTAGATCCAAATATATTTGCACATACAGATGAGCTTCATATATGATTGCCAGATTTCTTCTTATCCTTGTTATTTAAATTCAGACTTAAACTTTTGTATCACATTTTACTAAAGTACATTATTGTTCCACGCTGGCCTCCGAGGTGAAATAGGCAAGCCCATGAGGCCAATAATTAGTCCTATGGAGACAACAAAGGAGGCTGCAAAGATCATGGAGCACAAAAGTTCCTCAGGATAGTGCTTGTGATGTGAAATACTAATAGTTTGGCATTTTTAAATTGGGGAAAATAAACAATTACTCAAAGCACTAACCAAAATTAAGTGCAGGACTAATTAAGGCTAGCTTGACTGCTGTAATTTCCTCTGACTCTGGATATAACCCCCACAGGCAGTAGGGGTGCCTGATGGATGTTCTCCTTAGGAAACGTGTGGTCATGTCTGATAAGCATAGGCAGCACAGCATCACTTATTCTTATCAAAGCTCCCCAGGCAGGGAAAATTAAGAGATAGGGATTACCATTTAATCTGCAAGAACTGGGATCTTTTTTTCAGTAGTACTTATAATTTATGTACTTGAATATTTTGCTATACTTAAAACCTCGAAATCTCCAAGTATAAAAATTGCTGCTAGTTTTCTTAGAGTACCAATGGTAGTAACAACTTATCCCTAAATAGATTTCTGCCTTGGAACTGGATTCTTTATCTCAGTGACTAGAATACGTTTTATTTCTGTAACAGATATGGTTTGGGAAGGAATAAAATCTTGCAATGAAATGCATTCTAGTGTCTCTTTTTCTGGTTCATTTGCTCATTCTACAAATTATCAATCATCTTTGCACCATACATTCTGCCGGGATTTGAGGTTATATAGTTTACCTTAGTTAGTTTAAGGTAGGTTTCTCTCTAAGAACAATGCACCACCAAGAATCCTAGATGCCTTTAATGACAAAGACTTATTTGTTGCTGATATGTTTTTAAAGCTTGGCTTTGCCTATGTTCCATGTCAATTATCATTTTGCAATTTAGGCTGAAGGAGCAACTCCTGCCTGTTCATGCTGGTCTTACGATAGTGGGGAAATAGCAATGGCAGAATCACATGGTAGCTTTTAAAATTTCTGCTTGGAAGTGGCATATGTTACATTAACTCATATTTCATTGGCCAAATTAGGTCACATCTACAAGCCAATTGTCAATGAGATGGAAAGAATAATCCTTCTGTCAAGAAGGCCTGGAAATGAGGGGCAGGGAATATTTTTGACAATGATATGATTTACAACACTGCCTAAGGGAACTTATAGTCTAGATGGAAAGCTGAAAGTTATGACACAGAAGTGCTACAGGGCATGCAACAAGCAGTGTTCTGTATTAGCATTTATTAAGGTTCATCACCTTGCTCCCTAGTAAACATTGCAAATATGTGTTCTGTTGGTAAATGTTTCTGTTTTTCTCGTACTGAGTGAAGGCAGATATTTGCCAAAAGAAAACCAATTTAAGTCAGATTTCATGGTACAAATTAGGGTTTAGAAATGTGGATTAGAGGGATAGTGACTTCTCCATTACCAGACCACATTGACTGAATGTACAATTCAATTGATTATGCAGATATTGACTATTAGGATCACAGGAAGAAAAAACTCTAATGGAAAAAAAATGATTGATACAATAGTCACATATCAATACAACCTCTTGGTCATCCAGTAATTATAGATGTCCTTAAAAACCAAATGAAAAGGGCAAAGAAGTGGAAGCATGTTAAAATTCTCATGAGGTCTCTCCCTGACCTTCATTAGGCCAGTGTTCATTTGCTTTTCGCTCAGGTTTTTGTACCAGTTCATCCAATTCTATATGGATGCATATCACACATTCAAGTCTAAACCTCATCTGAGAATTTTCATCTAATTTCATTTAATATGAAATGCCTCTAACATCGAATAATAGCTGATAATATTCAGTTGCCCAAAGGGGCTGATTGTTAACTTGTCTGAAAACTTGTGATTCAGTTTAGTCATCCTTAGAATTTATATTGTCAGTAAGTGTATCATATAAATAATTCAACTGCTAAGGAAAGATAGAATCTGAAAATGGTGGAATTTGCAAAACTTTCATTACTGTGTTTAACATTTGATGAGCTCTTAAAACTGAATGCAAAGTACAAAGATTCATTCCTTAATGAAGGAAAGTTTTTAAAATTAAGTATAATATAGTCCTTATACTTTGCTTGAAACTAAAATTGCAAGTAAAATTCAGGCTTCTTCTCAGAGAGGAAATTGAATGACCATTTTGAGAAGCTGATTAAATAGATTTTAAAAGTAATAGGTATATAGGGTGACCCTGTGTTATTATTGAAGGAACAGTACTAGAAGGGGATGTGAACTACACACAGCTCTTGCTTCAGTGAAATGTGCCATCAGATCAATAACTTGCTGGTGCCAGATATTCTGAATTTTGAATTTTGAGTGATTTAAGTCAAGTCTTGGTAAATTTGTTAAAAATCAAATCATTTTCTTTCTTCTTTCTTTCATTGATTGAAATATAAGGATAAAACTACAAATATTTAAGAGGAAGAAGTAGGCATTGGATAATGTATGAATAAAACAATCATGGGCCCTGTTCTCAGTAGTTTGGAATCAACTAACAAAGAAAAAATGAACAAATTAATGTGATGGATTCTATGAAAGAGATAAAGCCCCAGTACCTAGAAATCTACATAGGTAGTGAAGGATGTCTTCTCTGAGGAAGTCAACTGTCAAGCTCTAAAGAATGAGAATTGGGGACAACATGTGTTACAAGCAGAGAAATCAGCTTTAGCCATGTAAAGGATTCAGATTTTATTCAAGTGCAATGGAAAGCCATTGATGAGTTGGTAGGCAGGGAAGTAAGAGGAGATGATTTAGGTTTAAAACAATTGATCTAGCTGTTATGGGAGAATGAATTACAGAAGGGTGAGAATATAGGCAGGGAGATACAGTGGGGGAAACTGCACTGGTCCAGGCAAGACATGATGAGAAATTGAACTAGGAATAGTAAGAGTGGAGATCAAGGCAGGCAAATGGATTTTAAATACATTTTGGAGAAAGAAATGCAGTGTTTGCTGATAGCTGAATATAAAGAATGATGCAAGGGAGGATTTAGGAGTATCTGTAGGCTTCTTGCTTGAGCAATTGGGTAGATAGTGCCTTCTAATGAAAAGATGAGAGCTGGAGAAGAAATAATTGGGTGGGTAGGTGGCAATCAAGGAATCTATTTCAATCTGTATAGTGGAGGTTACGGTAAACCTGCCAATAGGTGATTTCCAGTTAGATATTTGAACATGGAGCCCAGAAGAAAGCCTTGAGATAAAACGTATTTAAAGTCACAGGGATAGAGTTCATTGATTAAAAAAAAAAAAAAAAAGGTTGAGAGAAGTATAGAGAAGCTGAAACAATCTCTGGAGTCATCAAGAAAATGAACAAATAAAAAACCCTGAGAAGGTGTGGTAAAAAATTTCAGAGATAAACCAGAAGGAAATAGTGTCCTAGAAATCGAAGGAAGACCGTATTTCAAGGAGGGCATGATCTACACCCCTGAATATGATAAGAGGCAGATGAAATGAGAACAGAAAAGAAGCCTTCTTTTTAACAGTGGAGACATCATTAGGAACCTTGGAATAAATAGCTTTTAAGTGGAGTGAGGATGGGAAGATGTAGCCCAATCTGAAGTGGAATAAGGAGTAAATAATGATGAGAGTCAATGGAAACAGTAGGTATAAACAATTCTTGAAAAGTCATTCTGTAAAGAGGAATATATAAAAGGGGATATCTGGATAGGAATCTGAGACTCAAAGAGGACTGTTCCTGAAGACTAGAGACTAAACACATTCGTTGCTAATGGGAAAATTTGCTAATGGGAAAAGTAAGGCAGAGAAAGACTCTGACAGTGGAATTAATAAAGAGATGCTAAGCCTATGAGAAGGCTCAATAGGTGGGCAGTTTGATCTTCAATGTTGTAATTCAGTTGCTAAGTCATGTCTGACTCTCTGAGATCCCATGAACTGCAGCACACCAGGCTTCCCTTCCTTCACTATCTCCCAGAATTTGCTCAAACTCATGCCCATTGAATTGATGATGCCATCCAACCATCCCATCCTCTGTTACCCCCTTTTCCTTCTGTCCTCAATCTTTCCCAGCATCAGGATTTTTTCCAATGAGTTGGCTCTTCGCATCAGTTGGCCAAAGTATGGGAGCCTAAGCATCAGAACTTCCAGTGAATATTCATGGTTGATTTCCTTTAGTACTGACTGGTTTGGTCTCTGTGCTGTCCAAGGGACTCTCAAGGGTCTTCTCCAGCATGATAATTTGAAAGCATCAGTTCTTCAGTACTCAGCCTTCATTATGGCCCAACTCTCACATCCATACAGTTGCGTTCAGTTCAGTTGCTCAGTCGTGTCCGACTCTTTGCGACCCCATGAATTGCAGCATGTCAGGCCTCCTTGTCCATCACCAACTCCCGGAGTTCACTCAAACTCATGTCCATCGAGTCGGTGATGCCATCCAGCCATCTCATCCTCTGTCATCTCCTTCTCCTCCCACCCCCAATCCCTCCCATTATCAGAGTCTTTTCCAATGAGTCAACTCTTTGCATGAGGTGGCCAAAGTACTGGAGTTTCAGCTTTAGCATCATTCCCTCCAAATAAATCCCAGGGCTGATCTCCTTCACATCCATACAAGAGTACTGAAAAAACCATAGGTTTGACTATATGGACCTTGGTCAGCAAAGTGATAACTCTGCTTTTTAATACATTGTCTATGTTTGTCATAGTTTTTCTTCCAAGGAGCAAGTGTCTTTTAATTTCATGGCTGTAGTCACCATCTGAAGTGATTTTGGAGCCCAAGAAAATGAAACCTGTTACTGTTTCCACTTTTTATCCATCTATTTGCCATGAGTCAATGGGAACAGATGCCATTATCTTAGTTTTTTGAATGCTGAGTTTTAAGCCAGCTTTTTCACTATCCTCTCTCACCTTCATCAAGAGGCTGTTTAGTTCCTCTTCACTTTCTGCCATTAGAGAGGTATTATCTGCATATCTGAAGTTGTTGATATTTCTCCCAGCAATGTTGATTCCAGCTTATGAGTCATCCAGGCCAGCATTTAGCATGATGTACTCTTCATATAAGTTAAATAAGCAGGGTGACAATATACAGCCTTGATGTACTCCTTTCCCAATTTTGAACCAGTCAGTTGTTACATGTAAAGTTTTAACTGTTGCTTCTTGTCCTGCATAGAGGTTTCTCAGGAGGCATGTAAGGTGGTCTGGTTATCTCATCTCCTTAAGAATTTTCCACAGTTTGTGATCCACACAGTAAAGGTTTTAGCATAGTCAATGAAGCAGATGTTTTTCTGGAATTCCCTTGCTTTCTCTATGAAACAATGAACACTGGCAGTTTGATCTCTGGTTCCTCTGCCTTTTCTAAATCTAGCTTGTACATCTGGAAGTTCTTGGTTCACATACTGCTGAAGCCTAACTTGAAGGATTTTGAGCATTACCTTTCTAGCATGTGAAATGAGTACAATTGTATGGTAGTTTGAATAGTCCTTGGCATTGCCTTTCTTTGGCATTAGAATAAAAACTGAACTTTTCCAGTCCTGTGGCCACTGCTATGCTTTCCAAATTTGCTGGCATAAATAGAGGAATTTCTTCAATAAATAGGGGACAAGGTAAAAATGGATACAGATGCAGAGAAGTGGAAGACGAGGACATATAGATTTATCATTTAAATATGATGCAGAATCATGACCTGAGATGTAGAGAAAGAGTAGGGCAGGAATTTTGATGGAGGAGAAATGTCTAGCAAGCTGTAGTAACATTTAGAAAATATTTACATATATGGGTGTTCCTAATATTTGATAGAGGCTTGATACATGTTGACAAATAGATTAAACTATGGCATTTTCATTTTAAGAACACATTCACAGTTAATTTTCAGATGGAAAACAAAGACAAATTTTTACATATACCAGACTGGGTCCAAAAGCACTTTTTGCAAAAATCTCTCGAAGGTTCAACAAGTATAGTCACACTTGTCAATTTGCTCCAGCCATGGCCTAGAGAACATGTCATCAAGACTCCAAATTAGAAAAAAGCAGTCATTATTATACACTTCTAATTGCCCCCAGTCCTCTGCTTCGTGTGAAAAAAGTTGTGAGGTTAAAGGTTTTGCTCAGTAGAAGTTTTGGATGTTTGCATATCAGAAATGCCATAATTATATGCAGATAACCATTTTGGATGTTTTATATGGATGAATGAGATGGTTATACTACTTAATCTGTATTTTTAAAATATCTTTTTCTGTAATCACCTTAAAAAAGCCCGCTTTCCTGGTTCTACTTGAAAACTGTTTTCCAAAACCATTTCCTAAGTTAGATACTCTGAGTAAAAATGTTCAAAACCTCCTGGTAAGCCTGAGTATTGATTATCTTCTAATCTACTTTTGACTTTGCCTTGAAACTTCAGCCATAAAAGATTTAAAAGATTCTGCCCTTCACTAAAAGCCATCATCTGTAATCCTTGCACTCACCCATTTCAGAATCCAGATGACTGAATGTCACATTCAGTTACCTTTATAAACCCCCAAATCAAAGTTTCTAATATCAGCACTTGCCTCTCTCATCACTCTTGCTTCTCAACTCCCAATTTATTGGTAATTCTTTACCTCCCCTCGCCACTTACTGTCTCCAGGGTTTGAGTGCTCAGAGCTGCTAAGCAGGCTTCTAGAGTCAAACAGCTTTAAAAGTTCCACAAATTTCGTACTGGAAATGGGAAAACATAAAAACAGTGCATGTCAAAATGTCATCCCATGTTGACAGTAAATCACTTAGCTAACATTTAGTTTGTCTTTTGTGCACTATCAGGAACCAGTGGCTGCTGCTGCTGTGTGTGCGTGTGTGCTTCAGTGTAATTTCTTAAGCCTTCAGAAAATGCTGCAGCTTTTGCCACCATTCTTCTTTTTTAACCTTTTACAAATAACCAAAATTATGTATGGATGTGCGATTTTACTGTCCTTTTCTCTCAAATGCAGGCAATAAAAGTTGATTTGCACTAACAAGCTAAAAGCTCTGAGTGCTACCAGACTGTGATGCCTTCCAGGAGGGAGAGCAGCTATTAGATCCTATGATGGTAGAACGTATTTTCACAATAGACATCAAAAAGATTTAGAATCCAAAGCTGGGATCCAATCTATTGTTCAGAAGTCAGCCAGTATGGAAGAAAAGATTCAACTGCCTTTGATTTCAGCAGAGTCCGGGCGTACTACAGCTGCTGCAATTTCAACCCTTCCTACTCTCTTCCATACTCAGCAGGAATTCTGATTATGGTAGGTTCATAAGGATTCATAAGGTATAAAAATGTTTGTGAAAAAAATATATGCTAGAAATATCCTTTGTTTATGCCATTGGCTCACAGTTGAAATTTCCATTAGTTACAAACAAAGGTAGAAAATATAGTCAAAGAATATGTTAAAAATGAAAATATTTCTCTGATTATATCCATCTATCCTTCCCAGTTTACATTTAATTGGCAAATTTACTAAATTTGAAAAGATACTACTATGGTCCTACATAGAATTGTGGACTAGAAATATAAGGCTGACAATATGGTAAGATAAATTTAGCCTAAAATATATATATATATTGCTTTTTAAAAGATGAAAGTATAACTGCATGGTTTCAAACCTCAACCATTATACAGAACTGCCATGTGACTACTATATAACTATCATGATTGTGCTATTCAGGCAAACAAAAAGGTGTCCCAAAAATGATGGCACTTCCATGAAGAAAAGAATGTGCCTAGAAGGATAAATATAGTTTATATTGACAGACAGGCTAACCCATTTTAGCATCTTCACCTTTCTCCCATCAATCAAAACCAGGAGGATACAAGTGGAATATTACAATGAGTTTAAAAAGAAATGTTTGCCAAACCATTAAATCACTTCATACAGTATAGACAGGAAGTAGAATGGTAGCAGCCTAAGAGTCTTGCTTTTGGATGAACCCAAATAAATAGTCTCCATGCTTTAATCCAAGCTGCCATTCATTGTAGTGAGTTCCATGAAAGAAATAAAAGCCCTCATACCTAGAAATCTATATAGGTAGGTAATGAAGGATGTCTTCTCCGAAGAAGTCAATTGTCCAGGTATACAAAATGAGAAGGGGGGACAAAGAGTGTTGCAGGCGGAGCAAACAGCTTCAGCTGTGTAGAAGATTTGGATTTTATTCAAGTAAAATCGAAAACCACTGATGGGTATATAGCAGGAAAGTAAGAGGAGGTGATTTATGTTTACAGCAATTGATCTGGCTGTTGTGGGGAGAATGAATTACAGAAGGGTAAGAATATAGGCCGGGAGATACAGTGGGGGAAACTGCACTGGTTCAGGCAAGACGTGATGAGAAATTGGACTAGAAATAGAGTGGCGATCAAGGCAGGCAAATAGATTTTAAATACATTTTGGAGGAAGAAATGCCAATATTTGCTGACAGTTGAATATACAGAATGGTATAGAGGGAGGCTTTAGGAGTATCTGTAGCCTTCTTGCTCGAGCAATTGGGTAGATGCCCTATAGTGAAACGATGAGGGCTGGGAAAGAAATCAGTGTGAGGGTAGGTGGTAACCAAGGAATCCATTTCAATCTGTGTGGTGAAGGTTATGGTAAGCCTTCCAGTGGGAGATTTCAAGATGCAGTTGGATATTTGAACTTGGAGCCCAGAAGAAAGAGGTAAATGGCACTTTATAATTTCTACTCATTTATCAGTGACTTCAGTTATGTTTCTATACATAGAAATGAACACAGATACCACTTGCATGTAGTCTATTTTTTATATAATTTTAGTAGATCTCTCTGTTCCTCTATTATAGAACAGATTAAAAAGTTCATTTGGATTTTATTCTTAAGAAAAAAATTAAGTAAGGAAGCTATGAGCCCATTAAAAGTAGTGGAAAGAGAGGTCAGCTCTAAGTAAATCCTGTGCAAAGGAATTTATCTTTAAAGTATTCACCTCTTCTGGAAGATGAGAGATTTTCTTAACCAATTAATTGAGACTGTTAACTAAGTGTCATGGCAAACAAATTTGCATTTTACATGAGGAAGCCACTTTTTATTGCAGACTTGGCAGGAACATTATAAACTTGTGTAAAGTGATGATATACCACTTCCAGGATCCCTGTTATGATCCTGGATTATAATCATTAAGTTGTGATTAACAGATTTAAATGCATGCTTTATTGGGGGAAAAAATGGTGGCTGGGAATCAGGGACAAAACAGATGCTGATTCAGGTTCTAAAACAGCTATTCCCCAGCTTCCTGATGAATGATGAGACTGGAATTTGGCTGTGTGACATCATTATTACTCATCAGGTCAGTAGAGTTGATAACAGGAGGTGAAGAATTTGTCATTAGGTGTTCCTGGGAACCATGAGACTGAACTGAGGTCAGGATAGCAACATCCTGGAGGGAATCTGGAATTTACCTAGTTTGTTACTCAAAATTCACTTGGCCATTAATTGACTTCACTTTAGTTATCAGTATACATATTTTTGCTTAGACCCCTGAGTATTAATTTCTTAAGAGGATTCTTTTGTTTATCATTGTTCCACACAAAGACTACTAAAATGATTCACATGTAGCCAGCATTAATTTATTAGAGAAAAATAGCTCCCTAATTTTGTGTGGTAAATTTTGGTTGCAACATTTATCCCACTAAAAAAATCTATATATTTTAATCAATCAGTCAAAACGTATTTATTGAACATTGACCATGTAGTCATTGTGCTTAATGTGTGTGTACTTACATGTGTGTAGTGTGTTCATAATTTATCAATGTTTTTTGAGTGAATAAATATGCAAAAAATTCAAGGAAAGTTAACTATAGACTAAATTTGTCAATGAATGCTCATATGGAAAAGGTGAAACTTGAGCCATCCTTTGGGAAGAAATGGGTAGAGAAATAAGGAGCCAGCAATAGTCTCAACATTTGTATGAGGACAGCCATCCAGTGAAAGGACTTGCTTTGACAAGGAGCTAATGTACAAAGTGTTCCCACTGTTATCTTAGTAAACAGCTTGGTCCTCAACACCCAGAAGGAGAGTTCTGACTAATTGTGGCTCCCAAAAAATTGGTAAATTTGGCTCAGATTGATGTTTTGCCTATAGCTGGGATCATCCCCAAGATATTTAACACCACAAAATGAGTTGAACCTGGGGAATCTGGGTAGTTGAATGGGAATGTCAGCTGAACTAAGAAATTCATGCCAGTATCAGAGTACAAAAATCGATGATGCTATTCCTACTAGTAATAATAAGCCTGATGAGTTTATATTTTGTTTTAATAGACAAGGGTTTTTGTTGCTCAGCATCCAATGTGGTAACTTTATTTCCTGGGTGGACATTATTCTTGTTGCTGCTGATTACTGTGGTCCACAAAAAAAAATGAATATGGCTGATTGAGTTTCAACTCTAA
Organism: Bison bison bison; assembly: GCF_000754665.1. NCBI lineage: Eukaryota > Metazoa > Chordata > Mammalia > Artiodactyla > Bovidae > Bison > Bison bison. The sequence goes on along the minus strand of NW_011494753.1, from coordinate 11,133,004 downwards.
CATTTGAACCAAAAGCTATTATAAAACTTTTGCAACAAATTTTAAGAACTGAAGCCTGATTCACCACTAATTGATTAAATCTGTCTATGTGTATAAGGTACAATAAGGACAGGAGGAGATGTAGAAATGTATTTACAGTATAAACTCCATTCTATGTTTCTGTACTGTCCACTGTAAAGGATAATTTTGAAAAAAATTTTCTTATGGATATTTTCAAATAAAACCTATATAGAACAGTAAAATGTATCCCCATCAAAAACTTCAGTAATTATCAGTATTTGGCAAGTCCTGTTTCATCTATGTGTACACCCACTTCCTCTCTCTCCCTCAAGGTTTATTTTTAAGAAAATTCCAGGCATCATGTTATTGCATTGGTAAATGCTTTCAGTATTTGTCCCTGAACTGTTAAAATTTTTATTTAAGTAGTAGTAAAACCATGATGTGATTTCAAAGACATCAGGGATATCTCCTCTGTCCTTAATCTGTTTATTTACCAATGTCTAAAATCCTACAAATTTAACATTCTTTGTTGGAGGATAAAATACGAACCACCTCATTGGAATTGTCCTAACTAAGACCTTTTCAGTTATGATTTATTGAAGAAAAGGTATTTGAATTTGCAAAAGACAATGACTGGCCATTTTTGAAATTATATCTAGAACAGGCACAGACAGCCTAGAAAGTTTAGAAACTGTGAGAAGTTCCCCAAGATCCTAAAGTCATCTGCTCCTTGAGGGTATAATAGTCATGGATGTGCAAGGTCACAGAATGGTGGGTAGTAGAGACAGGGTTGCAAGCCAGGTCTCCAAAGGCTACCACCTTAACTCCTGGTTTCCCCCCACCCTTTATCCCTTCCTTGGATGACTTTCCTGAGACTGATGTTTAGTCTTCTGTAATGATGCCTGCAAGTGTATCACCTATCAGGCAGAAATACATCACTCTTTGGGCTTCCCTGGTAGCTCAGCTGGTAAAGAATCCACCTGCAATACCGGGGACCCTGGTTCGATTCCTGGGTCGGAAAGATTCCCTGGAGAAGGGCATTGCAACCAACTCCAGTATTCTTGCTTGGAGAATCCCCATGGACAGAGCCTGGTGAGCTTCAGTCCATGCATTTGCAAAGAGTTGGACATGACTGGGCGACTAAGCACACACACACAAGTGTATCACCCAAGCATGTTTCTCCCTTCTATAGAGTAATCCCTACTCTAAACCCATGTCAATAAAATTCTTTGGATTTCTTTAATGTAGCATAGACATTATGTTGCATATTAAAACAGACTGAAGTTCCAATTCCTCTTTCAAGTGCAGCATGATTATTACTAGCTGTACAGTATTGGAATTCTGAAAATCTCTTCTAAACTTGATTGTTTCTTCAATATTCCCTGAGTTCATTTCCAGTGTGGACTGATGACTGACCTTGAAGGAAATGAACTAGAAGGCATGCACATTATTACAGACTGCAGCTACTTGGAGAGGACTACTGAAGATAAAATTTGAAGTCCCTGTGCCAAACTGAGCAGCCATCCAACCTGATGGGTTAATATAAAATTTACTCCATTTTATAGGGTGGGCTTCCGCTGCTCTTCACACAAAAACTTTTCATCTACTGCAGGAAGAAGACTGTGCCCATGAAGCTGATGAGCTGCTGATACATTGAGGACAGAAGATTTTGACAAAATCCCAAGCCACTGCAGGTCACATACTCCTTGGCACAACTGGGACTCATCAGGGGGCAAGGTAGGATATGGAAATCCTGAGCTATCATCATTTAGTTGAAGGAGAACCTGAGATGAACTACATGATTCTAATGAATTTTCTGCTAACTTAATGCAAGTAGGGAAAGTGGATCACCACAGCCCATGTCCTTCTGGAGGCTGCAGTTCTAGAGGCTCATCAAACTTACAGTATTGATTTCTCCCCAGTGCCTCCTTCTCCCTGCTTAACTCAATCCCTTCCTTCTTTCCAAGCCTGTCTCAAGCTCCCCTTCCCTCATAAACTTTGTTCAACTCCTATGGCCCTCAGAGATTGTTCCCTTATCTTCACTCTTATTTAACTTACTGTCTTTCACTTTACTGGGAAATTAGAAGATGACTTAAAATTAATTTCTAGGAAGCCACCAATTCAGAGAGCTGACTACACATGAATCTCAGAAATATATTTTGTGTATCTCTGCTTACAGCTGTTTTTGGTTATATATAATGTAAGAATTATTGACGTTAAGTTACAAAGTGTTGGGAATAACAAAAATAGAAATAGCAAAACTGGAGTTCTAGGAGTTCCTATAAGAATGTGTAAAAGTGGGCAGCATTCCAAAAGGATAGAGCTCTCATGTTAAGTGAAATCACCCTCCTGCCAGTTGTTTACTACCTATTGCCCCAGGAAAAGTGACTGAGTGTGGCCAAGAGGTCCGAGGTACCAACCAGAACTCAGCTAATTACGCCAGCACCTGTATCCTTATGCAGTAACAGATGTATGTATTTTTGCAGTGAAGACAAATTTTAATCATAGATGAGTAACCTGGTCACTGTTTCCCAGTAACATAAAATACTGACAGTCGTTTGACATTTAACTTGTATATTTAACATATTTTTCCATTGGCTTTTTGATTCTTACCTTTCTGCCTAACTAGGTTGTAAACCCCACTGAAAGTACAGTTTTGCTATTTCTATTTTTGCTATTCACAACACACAACTGAATGTTCTGGGCAAAACAGACTGTCAATACAGTATTCATTTGCCATTGCTGATAATAGTCTAAGCAAACACTGATTGGAGTGCTAAAATGTTTGCAAAGCCTCTTCTTGAGGAGAAAGGTGGTTTTACCTGATAATTCCCTTGTAGCCCACAATCACACATAGAAGTAAAATCGATTTCTAGATGAGTAAGAATAATAACTTAAAATGTCTAATGTGAATAATAGGATATTAAGTCTATCATTTATTCTACTGTGATTCAAACTATTTAGATCTAAGTTATCACTACCCCAGACTTTTTCTGGAGATTTTAATCTTAGACTATCTTATAGCTATTTATAGTCAGTAGCTCAAATGGCTGGAAGATAATTCAAGTCTTACAGGTTTTCCTAGAAAAATCTGAGAAAAAAGAAAGCTAAATCATTGAGCTTTATTTCCCCTCAAAATAATATTTAATGAATTGTTATATCTTTAATTTTTGTAAGGTAAATATAGACAAATAGTTACACAACTTTTGCATTTACCATGAAATTTCTATGGAGGATGTTGTATATCATAGCATTCAATGTCTGCCATACAGTAACCTAACATTAGACATTTCTTTAAAAGTTTGAAGGTAGAAAAACTTTTGGTTTCCATAAGAAATTATATGTATTCTACTCTTGTATACATCCTTGACTTGGATACAAGGAAACATACATAGTTTTTATGCTCAATCCCAAAAACCATATTGAGCTTTATTATTGGTGCATCTGTTTTCTCTCCTTAGCTATGTTTCTGTATTGTTATATTTTACTACTTTTTTAAAATATTTATCATTTTAGAAACTAACAAATCCTTTCTGAAAGGAGGTAGTGAACAAATGTATTAAAATTGAAGTCACTTAACACTAAATGAACAGGCAAGCTCTCAGTGAAAGTTGTCCTAGTACCCGTATGAGCAATGCTGTGACACTCCCCTTTGAACTCCAACTGGGCAGGCCTCTGAAAAGAGTGGATGATAAGAAGCTGTTTAAGAAAGCACACCAAACCAGGCTAAAATAAGTAGTTGTACCAGGGGCTACCAGAGTAAATGCTTTTAGACAATGCTGAACTTATTTCACTTAGCATGATACCCTCAAGGTTCATCCATGTTGTTGCAAATGGCAGGATTTCCTTCATATTTTATGGCTAAACACACACACAAATCTCATTTCCTTAATATGTTCACTCACTGATAGTTTGTTTTCATACCTTGGTTATTGTGAATAATGCTGTAATGAACATTCAGTGTAGATATCTCTTTAAAATAGTAATTTTACTTTTTTCAGATATATACCCAAAGTGGAATTGATGGATCATATAGTAGTTCTATTTTTAACTTTTAAAGGAATCTCCATACTGTGTTCCATATTGACTGTACCAATATACATTTTCAACAGTGTACCAGCGTTCCCTTTTCTCCACATCCTCATCAGCATTTCTCTATCTTTTTGATAACAGTCATTCTAACAGGTCTAATATAATATCTCATTGCTGATCTGATTCTAACAGGTCTAATATAATATCTCATTGCTGATCTGATTCCCATTTCCCAGATGATCAGTGATGTTGAGCACCTTTTTATGTGTTTGTTACATGTCAATGAATCACATCTCAATAAGGCTGGGGTGGGAGGGGAGAAAATGAATCTCTTTCTGCTGCTACATGCAGAAAAACAGCAGCTGAAAGGGATCTTGGAGATTGAAACATAGGCAAGGTAACGCAGTTTGCTCAAGAAAACCCAGATAGGTAGTACAGCACTAATTATGGAAAGGGTTTCTTGAATACCAGTGTCGTTTTCTTCGATTTACTCCCAACTGACTTTTTTCTTCTTTTTAAACATTTACTTACCCTTTTAATGAAATTTTATTGGAGTATAGTTGTTTTATGGGCTTCCCTGGTGGCTCAGATGGTAAAGAATCCACCTGCAATGCAGGAGACCTGGGTTTGATCCTTGGGTTGGGAAGATCCCCTAGAAGAGGGCATGGCAACCCACTCCAGTATTCTTGCCTGGAGAATTCCACTGACAGGGGAGCCTGGCGGTCCACAGTCCATGGCATCGCAATAGTCATGAGTGAGCAACTAACACTTGCACTTCACTTTAGCCGTTTAATAACGTTGTGTTAGTTTCTACTGTACAGCAAAGTGAATCGGCTACACATATACATATATCCACTCATTTTTGGATCTCTTTCCAATTTAGGTCACCACAAAGTATCCAGTAGCGCGCCCTTGCTATACAGTAGGTTCTCATTAGTTATTTTTATACATATTCTAAGTCACTTCAGTCGTGTCTGACTCTCTGCAACCCCATGGACTGTAGCTTGCCAGGCTCCTCTGTCCATGGGATTCTCCAGGCAAGAATACTGGAGTGGGTTGCCACGCCCCCCCTCAGGGGATCTTCCTGATCCAGGGATCGAACCCTGGATTCGATCCTGGAGTCTCTTATGTCTCCTGCATTGGCAGGTGGGTTCTTTACCACTCGTGCCACCTGGGAAGTCCCATGGTGTATATATGTCAAATCTCCCAATTCCTCCCACCACCGCCCCCCTTTTCCCCTTGGTGTCCATAAATTTATTCCCTATGCCTGTGTCTCTACTTCTGCTTTGCAAATAGGATCATCTGTATTATTTTTCTAGATTCCACATATATGTGTTAATATATATTTATTTTCTGACTTACTTCACTCTTATGACAGTCTCCATGTCCATCCATCTCTACAAATGACCCAATTTTGTTCCTTTTTATGACTGAGTAATATTCCATTGTATATATGTGTCTTTTCACTTCTTAGGCCATGTTATCTGAAGGTCTGGGCCAAGATAGGCTAAGCAACAGGATAGCCACAGGTTCAAGATTTTCTGGAGCCAAGGAGAAACTCTTTGCAGCCCTGGATAGGGAAGAAATTATTAGGCCTCACTGTTTCTGGGTCAGAGACCCTGGATAATAATAATTCTTTCTATATGTTCAGTGACATCTCTGAGTGCCCAGTAATATGAGTGTCAAAAAGGCAAAATCACAGATCATTCTTACTTGCCATCACTTTGAGCCATGGTGAGATGTTCATGATTATTTATTATCCAGACAAATTTGGACAGGAGAACCCAAGACCAAGACTGATGTTTACCCATGTGGGAAAGGGCTGGAAAGTCCCCCCAGGGCTGTCAAGAAAAATATCCATTTCTGAAGAAGTCAGTACAGAAACAAATGTAGAGGTTGTCAAGGACAGAATTTGGAAAGTCAAGCCAGGAGGATAATTTTTATTACAAGTGAACATCTGATCTTACAAAAGAAACTTCTCTATTTTTAAAATAAATTTTAGTTTTTTGAGAAACTTACAGAGACCCTGTGCAGAAAATAGAGAATTCCTATATACCCCTTATCCCCATAGTTTCTACTATTATTAACAACTTGCATTAATGTGGTATATTTGTGCAACTGATAAATTAATTGATACTATTATCTAATGACCATAGATTATATTAGGGTTTACTGTTTGTCTTGTACAGGTCACTGGGTTTTCACAGGTGTGTGATATCAGTGTAGTAAAACTATACTATGCTGCTGCTGCTGCTGCTAAGTCGCTTCAGTCGTGTCCGACTCTGTGCGACCCCATAGACAGCAGCCCACCAGGCTCCTCTGTCCATGGGATTCTCCAGGCAAGGACACTGGAGTGGGTTGCCATTTCCTCCTCCAATGCATGAAAGTGAAAAGTCAAAGTGAAGTCGCTCAGTAGTGTCCGACTCCTAGCGACCCCATGAACTGTAGCCCACCAGGCTCCTCCGTCCATGGGATTTTCCAGGCAAGAGTACTGGAGTGGGGTGCCATTGCCTGTAAAGTACTGTAATGGTGGCTACATAACATTAATGCAAGATGATAATAACAGGAGATATTATGGGGGTGAGAGGTATATAGGAACTCTCTACTTTCTGCATGATGTCTCTGTAAACTGCTCTATAGATTAGTTTGAGACTTGTAGACACAGGTAATCCTCAGATGGGAATATTAGCTATACTGAGAGGACCTCATAGTTGCTATGTCGGTGCTGTTATGGTCTATTGATAGTTACTAGTAGTGGCTCAACATGCAACATGTTTGTTCTGAAGAGTCTTAACTAGTTTCATGGATAGAGAAAGGTCTTGAAAACAATTACTGCAACTGTAAACCAAAGAAACTGTCCAGGTTCATAGTGAACAATAAAATATTGATTACACATTGACTTGGTAAGCCCTGGTTGCAAATGTAAATTAGTAAAATGCCATCAACAAATTTTCTTAAAATGTAAAGGAAATATTGTGTTCAATGATGTGTGAAAACAAAGGAAAAATACAGACTTTTTAGTGTATTTGAATAGCATTCTAAAATCAGCTACACAGTAGAATAAGACAAACCATCACTTTATTTTACTTCATTTCCAGATATGAAGGGTAAAGATTGTATGGAATCTTGTAGGAATTTTAAGAGAATCAAATAAGATGAATTTATTAATGTTTTCATCACCTATTATTTTAATTATTTCAGTGAATAAAAAAATAAGTCAAACACAGCTCTAGACTTCACGTAGCTTGTACTTTAGAAAACAATAGTACAATTACAAATATCACTGTGAAACAAAGGCTGTTAAGGTAACTGACTTAAAGAGGATACCAGCATGGAGCTGCAGAGCAAGGCTTAGCTATCGTTCACTGTAAAGTACAAGATAGTAAATATTTTAATCTTGTGGACTATACAATATCTTTTGTAACTACTCAATTCTGCTTTTGTAGCACAAAAGCAACCACAGATGGTATGTAAAAGAAGGAACATGGCTGTGTCCCAATAAATATTTATAAAAACTAGTGGCTGGCCAGATTTGTTCTGTGGCTGTAATCTGTCAACCCCTGCTCCAGGGTCTAAACATGAAGAGAAAGAATATTGTGAAAAATAGTTTTCAAATTACAAAGCTCTGTTCAAATGTCAAGTTATTATTCATTGAGTTTATTGAAAACTGATACAGTGTCTAACTTGATGCTAATGCACAATAGTCCCTGGCTGATAAGCCAATTTGTTGCCAGGTGAATCAAGGGAGTCATAATAATTAAGGGTAATAAACCACATTCAACCTTTTCTTAAAGGAAAGGGAAGAGGAAACATATCCTTCATATTTCTTTTATCTTTTTCAAAGGGCTTTATCTTCCCAAGAGTTTAGCGAATTTTAAATACAGCTTTGTCACTTCTCCCTGATGAACTTGGGGATTTAATCTAATTCCCAACTTAATATGTGAACCTCCTATCCCCTCTACCCCTCCCTACCTCTGCTAATTGCACTTGAATCCTAACCCTTCCTGGTGCTAAATGAGGAATTACATGAGTTTTGAAAGTTCAGCCAGTGGCATCTTAGTTTGGCAAGTCTCGCCAAGTTCTAACTCCGATTTTTTTTTCTCTTTCTCTTTCTCAGTGATGCAAGCTTATTCAAGTCTGCCTCTCTTTAAAACTTGATTTCCAGTTTTCAGATTTCAGAAAGTAGGTCTTTTGTCTCTCACATTTGGAGCCAAGTAGATGTCTTAGTTGCTCCGTGGAACATTTTATTATCATGAGACTAAACAGTTGACTCATTGGAAAAGACTCTGACGGTGGGAGGGATTGGGGGCAGGAGGAGAAGGGGACGACGGAGAATGAGATGGCTGGATGGCATCATCGACTCAGTGGACGTGAGTCTGAGTGAACTCCGGGAGTTGGTGATGGACATGGAGGCCTGGCATGCTGCGATTCATGGGGTCGCAAAGAGTCAGACACGACTGAGCTACTGAACTGAAACAGCTGTAAGTTTTTGAACTTGAGCAGTTTGCCCACCATAGTGATCTCAATGGCAATTCAGTGTCTACTACTTGATGCTAAAATTTGGCTCCTTGAACCACAAATCTATTTTAACAACTTAGACATCTTGACAATTATTTCCAATAATATATATGGAGTAGATATGTAAAATGTTAGCAACCTATTTACCCCATAGTGGAAATCATTAGCACAAGGGGTTTCAAGTGAAGTTACTCATGTTTCTTACTCACTATAATTGATTACCATTATTTGTTTCTGTCCCTTTGTGCATGCATGTTCAATTGCTTCAGTCGTGTCTGAATCTTTGTAACCCCATGGACTGTAGCCTGCCAGGCTCCTCTGTCCATGGCATTCTCCAGGCAAGAATACTGGAGTGGGTTGCCATGCCGTCCTCCAGGAGATCTTCCCGATCCAGGGATTGAACCCATGTCTCCTCTGAGCCACCTGGGAAGCCCTTCTGTCCCTTTATTTGCAGCTTATTTGAAAGTATGATTACTACTGTTCCAAAACAATGCTTTGCAGGGAATTCATATGTGAATAGAAGTAGAAAATGTCATAGCTATGCTAATAACTCCTATGCAAAATCTCAAGATTTGACAAATCCTTTCATCCTATTCTTAAAAGCATCATATTACTAATATGTGTGTTTCACCTCTTTAACAAGGTCCATCTGCATGCATCTTTACATTTATTGCTTCTTATTTATATCATCTTCCCAGATTTATTTCAAACATTAAATGTCTTCTAACTAACGTAAAGTAAGAATCAGTAGCCCATTTTACAATTTTTTACTTGGTGATTTTTCACCAGTATTTTCCATTATTTTAAGAGCTTTAATTCTGCCAGACAGCTAGGTGAAGTTCTGCAATCTATACCTCATACTTGACATTCCAATTCTACAGTGTAAATTTAATGCCTACTCTCATATCAGTAGCTGATTACAATCTCTTAGTGGGTAGGAACCAGAGCTGTTTAATTTTCTATGTGCAGCTCTCAGATGGCAATAAGTTCAGAGATTCACCAAAAGTATTTACAGAATGATAAATAGTTTTTGTAGCAAAATACCCAGTAAAGTGAAAAATTATTAATTTTATCCCATCTTAAGTTCAGAGAGAGAAGGAACTAATGGAAGATGCATGTGTAGCTGTCTTGGTCCTGAGGCAAAGAGAGCCTCTTTGCCTGCACAGATTATAGAAAATAATCATGTGAGCATCACCCCGGAATATGCACCATCCTGATAATAGAATTTGAAATCATGTTCCACAAGGAATATTTACTGCTCTAGTATAGGAATACTGAGCTTCTTAACTGGAAAAGAGACTCAAAAAGCCTACTAAAAGTTTTTCAAGTTTTAGCTAGTGGGCCACATTTAAGTAAAGGATACTCTTATCCACAACTGGAAAACGCTTTGAATTATTAACCTCATGACTCTGGGCATGCTTGATAGTTCCCTCTGGTAGAAACATTCTATATGTATATGATGAAAAGTAACTGAGGCATCAGAACTGGCAGCACAGCCCAGGAGCTTTCAGGAAAGAAATGGCCAAAGGGCTTTGTTTTAAATAAGCTATTTATTCGGGGGCAGGGGACTTGTTTTTCACATTTTCCCTTTTGTGTCTCATTATCTTTTAGTCTATTTAAGAATTCACATATTTTAATTGGATATCTCCAAACAGGAAAATGACATGTGGAACAGAATTTTATTACCATGAAATTATAGAATTTGGGGGGAAAGTAGACCAAATTAGCATCCATTAATAATTTAATATTTTTGATAAATACAAGTTGGTATATATTAGGATTATAATAAATGACAGAATGATTTAGACATGTCATTTAGTTTGAGGATTTTTATGCTAGTACAGTGATTAGAGATATATATATTGGTTGAGTTTCTCAAAATTGGTTGGTTATTAACAAATTATAAACTTTTTACTGTTAAGTTTTATAAATATTTATTAACTTGTTCCTAATAGAAACAATGAGCTGAATTAGAGTCATAGACTACCCTCAAAGAACTTAATAGTAGTGTATGTGAGTTCTAGTTTCTCCATCCTTTTGCCAACATTTGGCATGGTTAGTTTTTTAAAACTATAAATATACTAACAGATATGTAAAGATATCTTATTATGTTTTTAAATTTGAATTTCCCTAATGAGTAACGATGAGCAATTTTTGTGGGCTTATCTGCAATTATTTTACTTTCTTTGGACTGTTCATATCATTTGCCTATTTTTTATTGGGTCATTTTTTTCTTATTATTGAGCTTTGGGAGTGCTTTATATATTACTTACGTAAGTCCTTTCTCAGATACATGGTTTTAAAATACATTGTCCCAGTATAGAGTTTGTCATTTTATTCCCTTGAGTCTCTTGAAAGCAGAAGTCCTTAATTTTGATGAAGCCATTTTCTAATTTTTTTTCCAAAGATTATGCTTCTATCTAAGAAATTTCTAACCCAAGGTCACAAAGATCTTTTCCTGTGCTTTATTCTAGAAGTCTTATACAGTTTTTCAAGTATGTCTATGATTCATTTTGAATTTCTTTTTGTAGATGACATGAGGTAATAATCAAAGTTTGGTTTTGTGTACAGGTACAAAATTATCCTAGCCCCATTTGGTGAAAAGACTATACTTTTTCACTGAAACACCTTTCAGTTTATTTGAAAGTCAACTGACAACATAAATGTGGGTCTGCTTTTGTACTTTTTATTTGGTTCCCTTCATCTATTTGTCTTTGATGACATCGGGTACCACTCTGTCTTAATACTGTAACTTTACAATAATTTATTGAGTCAGTTAGTATAACTTCTCTCATTTTGCTTTTCTTTCTCAAAGTTGTCTTGTCTATTTTAGTTCCTTTGCTTTTCTATATGAATTTTAGAAAATTTTGTATCTAAGAAAAATGTGCTGCAATTTTATTCAGAAAGTGATTAATCTATAGATCAAATCAGGGAGAATTAACATCTTAACAACACTGAGTTTTTGAGTTAATGAACATAATATATTCTCTAGTTAAGTCAACTTTAATTTTTCTCAGCAACATCTTGTCATTTTCAGCACATAAATCTTATACATCTTTCATAGTCTTTTAACCAGAGAACTGAATGTTTTAAAACTATTATGCATGTGTGCGTGCTAAGTCACTTCAGTCATGTCTGAATTTGTGCAACGCTATGGACTGCAGGCCACGAGGCTCCTCTGTCCACGGGGATTCTTCGGGCAAGAGTATTGGAGTGGATTGCCATATCCTCCAGGGGACCTTCCCGACCTAGGGATCGAACCTGCGTCACTTATGTCTCTTGCATTTACAAGCGCCACCTGGGAAGCCCTAAAACTATTGTAAGTGGTATTTAAACTATTTATTTTTCATTGATTTTTGGTACATAGATCTCATAATGTACAGTCTTGTTAAAAATCCCTTATTAGTTCCAACAGGTCTTTTAGTAAATTAACTGTATCTCCTATGTAGATGGTCATATCATCTGAGAAAAAGGCAAGTTTACATCTTTCAAATCTTGATGCCATCTACTCATTAGGCTTACCTATTAATTGATTAGAACAGCAAGTACAATGTTTGATAGTAGTGATTAGAGCAGACATCCTTGCATTACTCCTGATCTCAGGGTGAAAGCATTGTCTTTCATCGTTAAGTACGATATTAATATTATCTGTAGGTTTTTCATAATGCCCTTCATCATGCTGAGCAAGTTCTCTTCTCAGTCTGCCAAGAGTTTTTATTCGGGATAGATTTGGAATGTTGTCAGAAGCTTATTTAGCTTCTATTGAGATGATCATATGGTTTTACTTTTTTAGTCTGTTAATACAGTAAATTACACTGGTTGATTTTCTAATGTAAATTCAACATTTCACTCCTGGGATAAATCACATTTGACCACTGTATGTTATCTTTATATATACTATTGTATTGATTTGTAATTTTTAAAAGATTTTTTGCATCTGTGTTTATGAGGAAAATTTTATTTCCCTGCAATATTTTTGTGTGTTTGACATCAGAATAATGCTGGCCTTATAGAATAAGTTGGGAAGTCTTTTTTCCCTTTTGATTTTCTGGGAGATTGCGTGTAGAAAACTCAATAAAATCAAAAGTTTTCTTACTTATTAAAAAACACTGGCAAACCTTTAGCTGGGCTAATAAGGAGATGACTCAAATGATTAAAATCCAGGCTAAAAGGGGGTACATCATGACCAACTTTTCAGAAATAAAAAGGATTATTCAGTTCAGTTGCTCAGTCGTGTCCCACTCTTTGTGACCCCATGGACTGCACACATCAGGCTTCCCTGTCCATCACCAACTTCCTAAGCTTGCTCAAATTCATGTCCATCGAGTTAGTGATGCCATCCAACCATCTCATCCTCTGTCATCCCCTTTTCCTCCTGCCTTCAATCCTTCCCAGCATCAGGGTCTTTTCAAATGAGTCAGTTCTTTGCATCAGGTGGCCAAAGTACTGGAACTTTAGCTTCCCAGCATCAGTCCGTCCAAAGAATATTATGGACTGATTTCCTTTAGGATTGACTTGTTTGATCTCCTTGCAGTGCAAGGGACTCTCAAAAGTCTTCTCCAACACCACAGTTCAAAAGCATCAATTCAATCAAAAACAATCGAAAAGGATTATAAGGAACTACAAACAACCGAATACTAACAAATTAGATAATGTGGATGAACTAGATAAAACCACAGAAAGACATAAATGACTGAAACTGACACACAAGAAATAGAAAATCTGAACAGATTTGTAAAATAATTAGATTAGTAATTTAAAAACTTTCTGAGGGGCGACATAGAAGTTGGGAAGTAGAAAGTACAAGCTATTGTGTTTAAGCTAGCTGGTCATTTCACATGTAAAGCTGTCTGTACACTACCCAAAATACTTACTGGGGGCAGGCAGAATATAACAATTAATAGGTACCCCAAAAAAGCTGACAAAGATATTTTTCCCCAGAGATGATTTCCTGGGTGGGGAAGATCCCCTGAAGTAGAAAATGGCAACCCACTCCAGTATTCTTGCCTGGGAAATCCCATGGACAGAGGAGCCTGGCGGGCTACAGTCCACAGGGTTGCAAATAGTTGGATACTACTGAGAATGCACGTATATACAGGAGTATACACATTTAATTAACTGATGTTATTATTCTTATTTTTTTCTTAAGAGAAAAAAAACCCAACAGGAATATAAAGAAAAATAGTATGTTAATTTAATTTAACTCTATTTTATATCATATAAGCGGCATCTAGTAAATACCATATATAATTTCTAATGCCTGAGAAAGAAGGAGAATCAACTAGAATTGTAACTATTTGTCATTCTTTTGGGCTTCCCTCATAGCTCAGTTGATAAAGGATCTGCCTGCAATGCAGGAGATCCAGGTTCAATTTCTGGGTTGGGAAGATACCATGGAGAAGGAAATGGCAATCCACTCCAGTATTCTTGCTTGGAAAATCCCACAGACAGAGGAGCCTGGCAGGCTACAGTCCACGGGGTCACAAAAGCCGGACACTACTTAGCGACTAAACCACCACCAGTCATTCTTTTTGGGCTTTGTGAAAATTTTCACACATACAGGAAATAATGCCACTGTCATATAATTAGGACATCTCTGAAATGGAGATTTAAAAGGTAGAGGGGAAAAAAAGTCAGAAGAGTTTTTGAATTCCACAGAGGAGAAAAGAGTCAGAAGTTTTTTTGAATTCCACAGCAGAATAAATTGTCTCAGGTACTGTGCAAAGACCAGACTCTTTGGAAAAGACCTTGATGCTGGGAAAGATTGAAGGTGGGAGGAGAAGGAGACTACAGAGAAAGAGATGGTTGGATGGCATCACCTACTCCATGGACGTGAGTTTGAGCAAGCTCATGTTGGTGATGAGTTGGTGATGGACAGGGAGACCTGGTGTGCCGCAGTCCATGGGGTCACAAAGACTCCGACACGACTGAGCGACTGAAATGAACTGAACTGACTGACCGTGCAAAGTAATCAGAACACGTACAATGCTGTAAACTACTA